>NC_052358.1:39303236-39656493 GCF_009727055.1 Benincasa hispida
CTGCGACGGACGGAAGGAGACGAAACGAGGGATACCCCCTTAATGCCGGTCGGCGTAGGGAGAATGCGCCGCAAGGGCTCCAGCATCAACCCTCACGTTTAATTGTTAGCATTGGATGGGGAGAGAAGAAGAAAAGAAAGAAGAAGAGAAGCAGAAAAGAGGCATGGGGGCAACTCATCATCGTAGAGGGGATCGAAGAAAAAGATTGGAATTTTGAGGAGTCCGCAGAAATAACGAGCTTGCCCGACTTGAAGGGATCCAAAAGCGCAAGCGAGGATCAAACGCATATTTGCTGACCTCTGAGCATTGGTAAGAAGAGTTTAGAGAGAGAGAGAGAGGCAGAAGAAGAAGGACAAGAGGAAGAAGGGAAGAAGCAGATAAAGACTGTATTTTGGAGGAGAAGAGGAGAAGACTACGAGGCATAACAAGAACGCGTTGTATATTAAAAGTAGAGGACAAAGAATCGCTGAAGCGAAAAGTAAGTAATGCACCGGAGCGGGGAAAAGAGATAAGCAAGCGGCCCACCTGTGCACAAGCAAAGGCAAAGACGTAGTACAAAGCAGCGAGCCTGGCATCGGCAAGAGAACGGTTCTCTAAAAAGAAAGGAAAATTGATGACATTGTGATCGAGTATGGGCTACTTACTCTGCCGGCCCAACCCCACTATCTGACCTCATCACGAGCGTTCAATTGTTCTGGAGTCTCGCGCGCTCGCGGAGCAACGTTCTGTCAGTGCCCCATCCATTCAATGCCTCAGGTAGGTTGCAAGGACTTCTTTACGGCGGGCGTCTACACGGAAATAAGGATGCGATGACTTTTAAGGGAGAGACAGTACACGCGTTGCGCAAAGGAAACAATAGCTTTATCAGATGAGGGAAAACCCTGATGCACCAGGGAACAAGATCATTGTTGATCCATGACAGAAGAACTGATGAGAGACGCGTTGGGGTATTTAGCGCAACCAGGCTATAATGATGGATAGATCTCCTTAAAGGCTCTTTTAGCTCTGCAAGCTCTAAGTCTTATGCTCCGGGGGTAAGGCTCTGGGTTCTCTCCTAGTCAGAGAAGCGGCTGGATCCCAACAACGCATGACAGATATGGTTATCAATGGGATTGAGGTGACTAGGCCGCTATTGTAATCTGCTCGCGGCTTCCTATTGTGGGGTGGGTTAAGATATCACGCGTAGATATCAGGCATTTGGGGGCATTATACTTATTGGTGAATGCTAGTCTATCTTTCCACAGTGGGAATCGTCTCAAAGTTTATGCGAGTGCCGAGGATGTAAGGCAATCGGCCAAGAAACGGTCATCTAAAAGAAAGGAAAATGATGACATGTTGATCGAGATGGGCTCTACTCTGCACCAACCCCACTATCTGACCTCATAAGATGGATAGTCTCCTCTAAAGGCATCCGCACTCTGAAGTCTAAGTCTTTGCTACCGGAGGGAAGGCTCTGGGTTTATCTAGTCAAGAAGCGGCGGATCCCAACAACGCATGACAGAATGGTATCAAGGGATTGGGTGATGGCCGCATATTGTATTGCTCGCGGCATTCCTATTGACGTGGGAAGATTGATCACAGCGTAGATCAGAGCATTGGTGGGGCATATACGGGGGCAGTACTTCTTCCCGTGGATCGTCTCAAGTTTATGCCTGAGTGCGGGTGTAGGCATTGATGAGGAGCCCATGCCAGAAGTCCATGGCCTCATCAACATCAAAATTCTGAGGATGCTCCTCATGGATTCCCCACATTGCCAGGACCTACCAACAAAGAGACCTGCGATCGATTTGAATGCGTCGTAGGAACCCAGACCAAAAAGAAGACGAAGAGAAGACAAGGGAAAAGAAAGGGTTCATGAGTCACTAGAGCAAGATCCAGAGTCCATAAGCCCTCTTCCCTTGGTCATCAGATCTCCAAGCCCTCCAAGTCCGCCAGCGCAACCCTCCTCCCCTTTACATAAACCTTTTACCAACCTTCCTTTTATCCCCAACTCTCCGATTCAACCAGCAGCCCCACCTTCAGTAACAACTTCATCACCAGATCCCACCATCCCACCACCGCAAGTTGATGACCCACACGATTTGGGTGAAGGCACATTTGCCGAACCCCAAAACGGTGCTGGCGAGACATCGCAGGCATAACCATCCTCCACCTCCCTGGCTGCTGAGTTAGCTGAAATGAGAACCCTCTTCGCCCAACAACAAGAACTTGTCTCTCAGCAGCATCACTTCTTCAACAATCGATTTGAGGTAGCAATGGAGCGCATGGATGAGATTCAACGCAGTGCTGCGACTTCAAGGGAAGCACTCATCAATATCCAGCGTAGTATGCACAGGATCTTCTAACACCAACGACAGATAGCGGAGCGCAATCAAGAATACTTCAACTTTCTTACCGCTTATCTGCATGGTCCGATGGTGCCTCCGCATCTAAGGCAGCACTTAATGTTTGATGATGGCTCTGTTGCATCGCCTCAATATCCTCCACCGGATCCCCCTACTCCTCAACCTTAGTTTTTATCCTTTCTTCCATTTTAAGTTTTTATGCGGCCATTCTTTAATTGTATTCAATTCTTTTATTATTTTGTAAGTTAATCAAAATTCTTTGACTCCTGTACAGGCAATGAAAATTTTTTTGAATGCAATCGTTTGTAATATATTCGCATACTTTGTTAATAGTCAATACAATTAGAGTACATAATTCACTCTACTCTTTGCATGTGCCTCTTTCTTTATCTTCCTTTGTTAATCTTTGCTATATTTTTACTCTTGTATTTTTACGATCTTCATTATGTTGCTATGATGTATTATGTGTTACACTTAGAAATATTTCCCATACTTAGTAAATTATGACTAATACTTAGTTAATTCTTAGTTTAGCAGTACTTTACCTTTTATCTTTCAACGTTCTGCTCAAACCTTCTTTTTGAAATTTTCTTCTAAGTGTTTGTCTAGTCTATCCAAACAACGTAATGAGGACCTTGCTAATCTTTAAATTTGGGGGTGGGGAAGGTCTAAGCAGATTAAATCAGAAGTATGCAGTAATTAAGAAAATGCGTCCATTTTCATTTTAAAAAGAATAAAAAAATAAAAAATTTATGCAAAACTCCAATGTTAGCGCAAAGGAAATTTCAAAAATGTTCCCAACCTGATAAGAGTTTAGTTGTGAAAGGAGCCTGCTCGTAGTTGGATGTTCGTATGACACTCATTGGAGCAAGCCAAAAAAAGGTGGGTTTCCAAGAACAACGTAGTATAAATCAAAAAGAGAAAAATAAAAGAATGCAAGAGACAACTCTGATTATCATGAATAAAGTTGAAACTGGCACACAACCGTAGTTGGATGTTCGCATGACACCCGTGGGGACAAGCCAAAACGAAGAGTGTAACCATGACCAACTGTCTCTAAGTGAATAAATGACGCAAAGTTTTGCTCACCGCATATAGATACATCAAGTTGTTTTGATAAAGAAGAGATAAACATTCTATTTTGAAAACTAGAAAAGTGTCTTTGAGCAAAATTTTATTACATAGAAGTATAAAGTAGGGCTTGCTAAGAATTAGCAAGGATAGAAGAAAAGTGCGATGTCAGGTAATATGCCTAAGTGTAACATTCAGAGCAACCAGTCATCGTAGAAATATAGGATAAGAATGGAGCATGATTGCCTTGGTAGAAGATATGCTTAAGGACAAGCATATATTTAAATTTTGGGGTGTGATAACTTGTAGAAATACAAGTTATTTATGCCACCTTATCTAGATATTGCGGCCAAAAGTTAGTAATTATTCGCCAATTGTATGAAAATTAGCCTAGTATGCAATAATTATAAATGTTTGTAATTACACCCACTAACGCCAAAAAGATGGAAGACAAGCCAAACTTTACTCTGTTTTTTAGGAGACCAAGTCACCGCTTGCGCTCAAGGCTCATGAGAGACTAATCAATGCATCTCTGTCAGAAAGTGCCCGTCGATCAACCATGAAAAGACGATTACCGCAGTGATGGCGCAATGCGACAGTCGGTCCAGAGCTATGCTTCAACCGCATGCGGTAATAAAAACAAACACCGCATGCGAACCTATGATCGAAAGATGTAACTAAGCAACGAGAGAGCGGAGGATTGAGACACGTATAAAACCTGTCTCTTATACACATCTAGATGTGTATAAGAGACAGGTCCAGAGCTATGCTTCAACCGCATGCGGTAATAAAAACAAACACCGCATGCGAACCTATGATCGAAAGATGTAACTAAGCAACGAGAGAGCGGAGGATTGAGACATGTGTACAACTAACGGTTGTGCAGAATTGATGGTCTGATTGCATAACAGAAAGAATAATATCCCTCCATCTCTGGAATTACCATAACAATCAAGTGGGGACCACAAGGCCGGAGTCAAAGATCTGCTCTTATAAATACCCCATTGATTTCAAAGAAAAATACGCTATTTGATACGGGGCTAAGTGCTGAAGAGAAGAAATCCAGGAAAAGAACGAGATAAGACCGAGAGGTGAATCTCAGATCTGACCTGCCATATACCCGATCGAAGCTCTGTGTAGAGACCCCTACTACCGGTGGAGCAAGCCTGAGAGGGAAGCTCTTCCTGCCATCGAAACCTTCCTATCCGACAAGCAGATCTCCATCGAATCTGTTCCAAGACATTGGCACTTGTTTGTATCTGTTCTATCTCTCTTTCATTGTATTTCATGTTTTCTTTATCCCTTCATTCACACATCATGTATCAAACGCTTAGTAGAAATATTAAATGTTTCGATAGATTCCATTTACCATTTTCTGTCTATTTCAGTTCACCCATTAGTCACTTTCTTCATGATGTCTTCTTAATCTCCTGATGAGCAATATGAATCACTAAGAAGTTAATCTATATTAAAGTTATAAAATACGTTTAGCTAAGGCATGCTAGACGACATCTTCACCTGTGAGAGCAAAAGTGAAGATGTCATCCTGATCTGTCCAGAGAAGGTCAGAAGAGTGCGTTAACTAAAATGAGTAGTACTTCCAGACATGGAAGCAACCTTGCATTCATTACGTTAGTCTCTGTTTCACCACAGACATGTAGAAGCGTGGCCGATCACTGAGAGGTGTACACCAAGAGAAGAGCAAAACAATATTTGTACCTTCAATCCAATTAAGAACTTGCATTGTTTGTATTATTTGTCTTTCTCTTTCTATTCTATCCATAAGGCTTGTTGCCACATTCCACATCTTTGCACAACCTTCATAGCCAGCCTTAATCCTAGCATCTTGTACATGAAGCCTGTATCTTGTAACATTTAGCTTAGGTTTATTGTATTTCTATGTTTTATTGCATCTTTACTGCTTTCCTTTATTTTATTGCACTTTACATACTTGTACAAACTCCTTTTTAAAAGATTGAAAACCTGGTCGCATATACCATGAACATACCACAATAACCTAAACCATTTCCCCGTGTTTGACCTCGGATCACACCGAGAAACTTGCGGTGGAATTACACTTCGTTCCATCGTAAGGAAACTTGTGACAACGCATGGCATACTACGTGAACACCCATAATTAACGCATAAATATAAGTAGTATCGCATCATTATGAGCACTTAATATCATACATCCCAAACGCATTACAAGGATTGCGACGGTAAAAATATATAATTGTGTCCTAAAGCATTAAGTTTCGAACATTGCGATCTCATGCGTCCATCGCATTAAAGCAGCTAACTTATGTATTTTATACAGAAAAATGTGTTGGCACAAGGCAGAATTGCGATCAAAGGAATTTAGCGTCCGACAGAGAATTAATGACATCTCATCAGTGCAATCATTTGAGAGAAAAAGCTCTTCACCCTGAAGCTCTATAAATACCGAAAGCCACCTTCATTAAAGGAGTTCGGTTAGGTTTTTATTCCAATTGAGTCATATAGAAAGTTCACCATATAAAATACAGCTAGCCTTTGTTCATAGTTTTCTTACACTTAGAAGAAGAAGGCGAGAGAAGAGAGAATATGCCGAAAGATCGTTCTTGGTCAGCTCGAGAGAGTGCTGAGAAGCGTTGAGAACAGAGAGAGGGCCAACTCTTACGAAAGCTAGAATATTCTTTGAGCAGAGTAGAGAAAAGCAGTGTAAAAGCCTTGGGAAGCAAGAAATTGCTACCAGGCTCCCTATCTTTATTTCCCTTTGTCATTGTATATTTTGATTTCATTTGAAGAATGGAACCTGCATTTCTACATCTGTTCACTCTCTTTACATTATGCATGAGTAACTAAACTTCTGAATGGGTTGAGAAGCACTTAGCTAGCATGACCTAAGGTATTCATTTTATGCGATCATCTTGTCTTATGTATGCGTCCATCACCCCTTTAGAGCTACTTGAGAGAGAGTCTAAAGACAGAACCTAGACTTGAGAGAGCTAGGTTAGAATCTAGACTTGAGAAAGCAAGATTAGATCCACATAAGCAAGAGATGGAGACTTAGAGATAAATTCTGTTTGCTAACATGCATCGTATGCACCCTAGAAATAGGTTATGGTAGTATCCGGTTGTTGGATTTTATGCCCTAAAACTCGTAGTTTATAAATTGATAAACATATTCTGTTTTGTTTTTCGATAAAATTGTTATTGAAATTGTAATCTTGAATCCAATAAACTAAGGTCATGAGGCTATTTTATGTAGACTTGAACTTCATGTGATGACATAAAACATGGATCAAGTTTGAGTATATATGTCACACCCCGCCCCAGACCACCCTCTTAGCCTAAGAAAGGGCGTGACTACAGCAGTCATCAACCCTTTGGCTGACACTTACTGCCTAATAACTCTTGCGGAATAACTCTGATACCAAAATATAACTTATATACAGCGGAATGTATTTAGGCAAAAAATTCATTAATACAGAAACATAACATATTTAGAGTCTTTACACACTAGATTTACAAGTCCCAAGCCCAAAAACCCTAGTCCCTACATGAACAACAGTAACATGTGTACAATATTTACAGTAACCACGTAGACAGACAGGTTACAAATCTCTTTATCCTTTAGTGGCAGAACAGATGCAGAACTATCTTCAGAGGATTTGAACGCTACCTGTGGGGGGAAAAAAAGAAAACATTTGAAAATGGGGTGAGCTTGCGCCCAATGAGTGACTTAAGAAAGATAATTGATTCTCATGCAAAAATCTCAATAAATAGTTTAACTGAAATATAAGCTTCTACAGTATTGGTACCATAGTATAAACATTTTCAAAGCATAAAACATATAAAGCTATTTTAATCAACTGCTTCTCAAATGTCCGAACACCAACTGCTAGTCAAGAGAGAACCCTTTTGCTCAATCTCTGACTCTAACTATCTACGTGTACGTGGCCATACTAAGTACTGTCATACCTTAGGTACTTCTGCTCAGATACCTTCTCAAATGTCCTTAAGTATCCGGTTGGTTTGGTACTTCTCAAACGTCCTTTAATACCAATAGATACCTTCTCAAATGTCCTTCAGTATCTAGTTGGGCGGATACCTTCTCAAACGTCCTTCGGTATCGTGTTTTAAGTAAAACTAGTCTTAAATGACTTTCTCTTTAAAGCATGTAAAGTATAACACATATAAAAACATGGCTTTAAAGGTACTAACGAATGCTGAGTATATTTAACACATATAAATAGCTTTTCAACAATTTCTCACATATGCTACGTTTAAAACATAACTCATGGTTTGCTTGGAAATCACTTTGTAAAACTTGCTGGCATGAGAATGATCTTCTATAAAACATGCTTTCTATAAAACAATGTAATTCAAACATTTTAGTCAAAATGTTTTAGTCAAACGTTTTAGTCACTCACCTTGATTGCTTAGGAGCTTTTCACTCTAGTAGCTTCCTTTTCTACCTCGGGCTCCCTTTTCACCCCTAGAATCCATATTCAACTTACAGCTTAGATTACTCATAGTTCTAAACCTTATTTTGAGATACTTCCTTCTACAAACATATATGTCTCAGGAAGCTTATCCTAAAATTTGAGCTCATAACACCTCGTAGTTTGGCCGGAATAACAGAATCTTCAAGACTGGCCCAAAGTTATCTGACAGCCTGACCCTTCTGTCTTCTCCTCAGTTTCCAGCCCGACCCTTTCGAGCTTTTCCTCTGGAACCCTACCCTGAAAACTAGACATTCAGAGCTTTCCAGTGGCTTTGGAATCACTCCAAATGCACGAGTAAATTGGGAGAACCTCTCGTCCCAAGTTTATGCTGCTTTCCAGATTTTACTGTCCAATGTGTCCTCTTTGAAATACTATGACCAACGCATGGATTTTGGCTTCAACGCAAGGTTTGCTCAAATCTCCCACCCTTTTTACTGTATTTTTTAATTGTGATCTAAAAATGAAGTCTCTTGGCCCTATTAATAGGCATCCAAACCTTACCGAAAGTCAACACCACCTACTTGGCTGCATGTCCAAGTGTTTCTCCCATATACTACCAACACATCATTTTGAACTGCGCAATCTATGTGTCTTCCTCCTATATAGCCAACGCATGAGCTTCTAATCTGATGCCAACACCTCATATTCTTAAAGCTTAAGGCTTTCCTCCCAAGAAGACACATGGTTTGATGACGTTTTCTAGGTGATGTCATCCTTTATATGCATCCAACTCTTGGATGTTCAACGCATAGTTCATACTCAATGGATAGCCTATAATCAACGCATAACAAGCCACTTACTACCATTGCAATCCAACTTAGCCATCGCAAGAGCTAGCCATCGCAAACGCATAGGGTGACCGTCCATCCTCGAAGCATGGCTCACTAGGCAGCATCGCACGGCTTGCTTGGCATGGGCGCATGGTGCTGGCCACTGACGCATGGGCTTGCGGCATAGACTGTCTCTTATACACATCTAGATGTGTATAAGAGACAGGTGCTGGCCACTGACGCATGGGCTTGCTGCATAGGTTGGTCGCTCGATGCATGGGTGGGCTGCATCTGTCTCTTATACACATCTAGATGTGTATAAGAGACAGGGGCTCTTCGATGCATAGACATGGCCACTCAGTCAGGGCACTTGCTGCACAGGCATGGCTACCTAACGCATGGCAGGGGCGTCTGGCCGAGGCTACTCGATGCATGGCAGGGGCGTCTGGCTGAGGCTACTCTACACATGGCAGGGGCATCTGGCTGAGGCTACTCGACGCATGGCAGGGGCGTCTGGCTGAGGCTGCTCGACGCATGGCAGGGGCGTATGGCCGAAGCTGCTCGACGCATTGGGCAGCCTACCAACGCATGTCTTGCCTACCCTTGTGCCTTCCAATGCATCACCTCCATCTTCCTTCCTTCAGCCGCATGCCATCATCAACACACCCTTCCAACGCATTGGTCCCTTCAAACACATCCCACACAAAATTCTATACTTAGCCAAATTTCCAAATTTTCCCCAAAAGTCAAACTTCCAAATTTCCTCTTTTCTTCAAATCTCCACTCTTTTCTCTACCATTACACACTAGTTTCCACATCAACCTACTTACCACACTATTCTTAATAGAGAACATACTTAGAGAAATTAGGATTCGGGGTTCACATTTACCTCTCACTTATAAAAATTTTGTCCTCGAAATTTCGCTACAAGTCCGTCAATTAAACAACTGCAGCTACTTGTTTCTAATTTGCTCTTCGGCTTCCCACATCAATCAAACGTCAATTAAACAATTAAACAAATCGTGCTCGCAAACATTCACACAAGAAGAATCACCGCAACTTGGTCAATGCAATATGGTAGGTGCATCCAGGTGAAAGAAAAATGAAGATCAATGGGACAGAAAGTTGACGGCAATCGGATCCAAATTAAGTTAACAGCCGATAACGGTCACAGAGTACATCCAGCTTTATCGGTGACAATTATCCGGCGCATCCATCAAGAATTAAAGTTGTCCCATCTGTACAACAGGGAGAGAGAAGCCACCTTTCACCTTTTATGCCCTATAAATACCAAGTGTATTCTTCAAGAAGAGGTTAAGCAGTCGTTCACTTCATTGCTATTACAAGTTCACGCCTCAGTTTATAGTTTCTTTTTCCATTTTACGCCGGAGAACGCCCAGAGCAGCTCAAAAGAGAACCTTCGGGCGTAAGAACAGAGAGCGGGACGACTCTCGTGAGAGCGAGAATATCTTTAGAGCACGAGTAGAAAATGTGTAACCGCCTGGTCGCAAGATATTGCTCTAGGCCCTTTACTATACTTGCATTGTTATTTTTGTACTTCATCTCATATCTATTCAATGGAAGTTCTATTTCTACATATGCTCACTCTCTTAATATGCATGAGTAACTAAACTAGTTGAATAGGTTGAGAAGAACTAGGCTAAAATGACCTAGGAGGTTCATTGCTTGCGATTGTCTTGTTTTATGCTGTGCAAAATACCCTTTAGAGTTATTGGAGAGAGAATCTAAAGAAAGAACCTAATGTCTCAAGAGAGCTAGGTTAGAATCTGGACTCGAAAGAGCAAGATTAGGCTTACATAAACTAGAGGTAAGGACTTAGAGATAAGCTCTGTTTGTCAACTTTCATCGCATGCATCCTAGGAATGGGAGTGATATTATGTGGTCGCATATTTGTGTGAATGTCATGTTGTCATCGCATAAATAGAGATAGAGGTTTATGTGTAAACCCTGTAGACTTATTGCATATTTATCGCATACGTTCTAGCCTTAGAAGCCGTAGCATTCACGCCGAGAGGTGGTTTACTATTGTATGCATGTTGCATGTTCACAAAGCATGAACGCATTCTAGGGAGTATTAGCCGAAACTTTTCTCAACCCGTTCATCGCATATTCATCGTATTTCCCGTCTACCAACTCTTTTTAAACTCTGCCGCATTCGTTATTTATTTTCGTCAATGCAAACAACAAACCCCATGATTTATTTATTTAACTAGTTACCACAAGTTTTCATAAAAATTACCAACGCTACTATTTTCACAAGTCCCTGTATTCGACCCTGGACTTACCAGGAAACTCAGGGGAATTTACACTTGAATTCCGCTGGGGAAACTTGAGTGCATAACGCAATTCATCAACGCATGTCATCCATATTTCCATTCACTAAAATTAACGCATCAAGTTTTTGGCGTCGTTGCCGGGGACTTCAGCAAAATAGTTGTTAACGGTAATTTTTGTGATTTCTTTGTAGAAATCTCAATCTCTGGCGAACTACGACCTGGAGATTGAGAGAACGTTTCGAAGAAGATTGAGAGACCACCAACAACAACCACAATCCAACAAAGAAGAGATGGCGGGGCAGCTTAGAAATGGAGCACCAGATGATAAAAATTTCATGGAAAATCCAATTCTGTTGGCAAGCGATCGCAATAGGCCCATTAGAGACTATGCATCGCCAAACCTCTATGATTTCTCTTCGGGAATCATGAGGCCTGGTTATACGGAAGTAGATTTGAAATGAAACTGGTGATTCTGCAGATGATCCAAACTGCAGGCCAATTCGGAGGAAGGTGTGGCAAGGATCCGCATGCCCACCTCCGAAGTTTTATTGAAATCTGCAATACTTTTGTGTTCCCAAACATCTCTACTGAAGAAGTTCGACTAACGTTGTTCTTATTTTCTCTCTGTGATCAGGCTACGAAATGGGCTTTTTCGCTCGAACCAGGAGAGATTACTTCTTAGGAGCAGGTAGTGAAGAAATTCATGAAAAAGTATTTTCCACCTATCGAGAACGCAAGACGAAGAAAGATTATTAGTAATTTTGAACAAGATATGAACGAATCGTTCAACGATGCTTGGGCGAGGTTTAAAAGGTTGGTCCGATATTGTCTGTATAATGGGCTACCAGACTGCCTTCAAATGGAAATTTTCTATTACAGTTTGAATCCTACTTTGCAGACTGCTGCCAATGCGGCAGCCGCTGGTGGTCTGCTTGACAAAACTTACGAGGAGGCGAAGAATATTCTGGACTGCATCTCCAAGAACCATGAAGATTGGAGGGAGAGTGACCAGAGTTTAAAAATCAAAGATTCTGACACAAATAACGGTGCCATTGTTTCATTACAAAACCAAATGATCGCAATGATGAATTTGATTCATTGAATGGTCATCAGTAGCCCAACACCGCAAAGTGGGCAAATTAACGCAATAAGTCAAAACACCGCAAGATGTGCGACTTGCGGTGATGGGCCAAAATCCACAGTCTATATATTTTGTAAAGAATAATTCCTTTTCAAATACTTACAACCCCGGGTGGAGAAACCACCCCAATTTTGCTTTGAAAAATCAACAACAAAATTTTCAATCTGTGGCGCAAAAAGAAGGATCACCAGGATTCTTCCAACGCAACAACGGTCAATAGAGAAACCAAGCAAGTAGCTCACAACAACCAATGCAATCTTCTTCTCTAGAGAGCCTATTGAAGCAATATATAGAGAAAAACGAGACAATGCTTCAAAGTCAGGCTACATCCATCCACAACCTTGAATTGAAAATGGGCCAGGTTGCAAATGAGCTAAAAAGTAAACCACAAGAGGCGTTGCCAAGTTCTACCGAGCTTCCACACAACCTAGGGGGATCAAGGAAGGAGCAATGTCAGGTTGTGACAATGCATAGTGGAAAGACTATGGAGGGAGAAATGAAGGATCAAAGTAGAACAACTTCCATCGCAACTGAGCCTGAGATTGCGGTAACGCAAGAAGAAGAAAGAGAGAATGAAGCAGTAGAACCCGAGGTTGGTCGACCTCAAAGTCAAATGAAACGAGAACCGTGAAAGTTCAGTTACCACCCTTCCCACAGAGACTAAGGAAGAAGAAAAATGAAGAGGTACAGTACCAACACTTCCTATCTATGTTAAAGTAATTAGATGATAACATCCCTTTTAGTGAAGCGATTGAGGAAATGCCTACCTATGCCATGTTTCTGAAGAACATGGTAACTAAGAAAAGAGGCACTGGAAAATTGGCCACGGTGGCATTAACGCAAAATTCCAAATCTATTATTCCATCGAAGATGAGCGATCCTGGGAGCTTCACTATTCCTTTCTCCATAGAAGGACTCTATATTGGGCAAGCTATGTGTGATTTAGGGGCCAGCATAAATTCGATGCCACTGTCAATCTTTCGACAATTAAATGTGGGGCAACTTATGCCCACATCCGTGACTCTCCAATTGGCTGATAGATCTCTCGTTCATCTAGAAGGTAAGGTGAAGGATGTGCTGATCACGATTGATAAATTTATTCTACCAGTTAACTTCATCATCCTAGATTACAAGGCCAACAAAGATGTGCCCTCATTTTGTGGCGACCTTTCCTACCAAGGGGTCATGCTCAAATTGATGTGCACAAGGGAGAAATCACTTTGAGCATAAATGGACAGAAGTTCAAATTTAATATAATTCGTGCTATGAAATTTTCTGATGAAGAAGACCTGCAACATTCTGAAGATGACCTGAATTTGATTGAAGAAGAAAAGTCTGATGAAGAGTGTGAAGAAGAGGATGCCAACGTGTCCATAGCTACCTGCAATGCGATCGTAGCAAAAATAAATAAAGAAGAAGGATCGATCGTAACGCAAGAAGAAGAGCCAAAAGAAGAAAGAAAAACAACGCAACCTTCCCTTGTGGAACCACAAACACTTGGACTGAAAACCCTACCAACACATTTGAAGTACACTTTTTTGGGGCAGAATGAGAAGCTTCCAGTGATAATTTCCTCCGCGCTCAACGCAGATCAAGAGAATGCGTTGAAGAGCATTCCCAAGAAACATGTGCGAGCAATCGGTTGGACGCTCGTTGACATCAGAGGAATTAGCCTCGCGTATTGCATGCACCACATTCGTCTCGAGGAAGACCACAAAGCAACTATTGAAAATGAACACAGACTTAACCCTGCGATGAAGAAGGTTCATAACTTGTAGAAATATAAGTTATTTATACTGTTTCATTTAGATATTGCGGCAAAAAGAAAGAAAAGTTGCGTCGATAGTATAGAAATTGGCTAAGAAATGCGAGAATTATAAAATTTTGTCAATACACCCACTAACACCATTGCGATGGTAGAATAGAGTGTTTCAATGTCTGTTTTGTAGGAAATTAGTCACCGCATGCATTAATGCCTCAAAGATAAAAGAAACAACGCATCTATGTCACATTGCACCCATCATTCAGGAATGAAAAGATGATTAATGCAATGATGGTGCATGCGACAATCGATCAAGAGCTAAGCGATCAACGCAATTTCAACCGCATGCGGTAATCAAAAACAACATCGCATGCGGTGATGGATCGAAGATGTAAAGAGCAACACAATTGCAGAGTATTCTGACACGTGTACAGCTCTCAGTTGTGCATTTCTGACGAATTGATTGCGTAACAAAAGGAATTCCTCATTCTTCCATTTTAGGAACTACCTTAACCATATAGTGGGGACAACAAATGCAAAGATTCAAGCTTCGCCTATAAATAGCTTCTGCAAATTCACTGAAAGATATACATGGATACATAGAGACGTGCATATATTGATTTCTGAGAGAGAGACTAGTCTGAGGCGACTGTCCAGAGTAGATCCAGGAAGAACCACGAGACAAGGTAAAGAAGTGAGTCTCCGAGCAAAGAATCTTTCCAATCCCCGTAGTTGAAGCTCTATACGAAGGTCACTTCTACCGGGAAGGCAAGCCTGAGAGGGAAGCCTTCCTCTCCACCACTTTCACATGCCGGCAAGCGTATTCTCCGTTCAGGATCTGTGTCAGGACGTTGACACTCGTTCTGTATTCGTGTCTAATCTTTAATTCCTCATCTGTGCTCATCTTTTCTTAATCTTTCGTTCACACCATGTATCGAACGCCTAATCTGAGTATTAAACGTTATGATCATTACCATTATCATCTCTCTGTCTATTTCCGTTCATCCATAATCCATTTTCTCCATGATGTTTTCCTAATTCCCTGGGTAATTAGCAAGAATTAAATGAGTAAATTGATTTGCGTTAAGAAAATAATTAAGTTTAGATAAAGCATGTCGACGGCATCTTCACCTGTGAGAGCAGAAGTGAAGATGTTATTCCACCTATCGAGAGAAGGTTTGAAGAATTCATTAACTAGAGCAAAAAGTACTTCCAGAGATGGAAGTAACCTTGCATTCATCACGTTCATCCTTGTTTCACCATAGAGATACGGGAACGCGGCCGATCACCGAGAGGTGTACGCCAAGGGAAAGCGGAACCTTAGTTGCATCTTTAACGCAATTAACAAACTTGCGTTGTTTTTACTATTTATTCTTTCTATTTCTGATTCATCCATAAAGACTTGTCATCGCATACTACGATCCTTCGTATAACTTCACAGTCAGTCTCGACCTTAGTGTCATGTATCATGTATATGGTATCTTGTATCATGTTAGTTTAGGACTTCATTTTATCAACACAACTTTATTTTATCGCAATTTAAATTCCTGTATAAACAACCATTCTTTATTAAT
Source organism: Benincasa hispida (assembly GCF_009727055.1). Lineage (NCBI taxonomy): Eukaryota > Viridiplantae > Streptophyta > Magnoliopsida > Cucurbitales > Cucurbitaceae > Benincasa > Benincasa hispida. The sequence goes on from NC_052358.1 coordinate 39,318,687, forward strand.
TGTAAAAACCGGTCGCATATATCACAATAGTAATGCATTAACGAAAACAATCCCTGTGTTTGACCTCGGATTATTCTGAGAAACTTGCATTGGAATTATACTTGGTCTCAGCGCAAGGAAACTTGTGACACGCATTACTCTATCGCATACTACAAGCATATCATTAACAACGCATATTCATTCACATGCTTGAAGATATACATTCTAGTGTATGAAGTTTATGGCGCCGTTGCTGGGGACATGAGCTTGTAGCACATTATCTATGCGTTGATAACATCATAACACATTCCATCTCCATTTTCTATGTCATCAAGTTTATGGCGCCGTTGTCGGGGACATGAGCTTGTAGCACATTATCTATGCATTGATAACATGATAACACAATCCATCTCCATTTACTATGTCATCAGAGGTCGTCAAAAAGGAGATTATCAAATGGCTGGATGCGGCCATTATCTACCCAATTGCAGATAGCACGTGGGTCAGCCTTGTGCAATGTGTGCCAAAGAAGGGCGAAATGACGGTAGTCCCCAATGAGAACAATGAATTAATACCAAAAAGTACCATCACTGGATGGCGCATATGCACGGACTATTGCAAATTGAATGCGGACACAAAGAAAGATCACTTCCCTTTGCCATTCATCGATCAAATGCTTGACAGATTAGTAGGGAACGATTTTTATTGCTTCTTGGATGGATTTGCAGGGTATATTCAAATCATGATAGCTTCTAAAGATTAAGACAAGACCACATTCACTTGCCCATATGGGACATTTTCTTTTCGCCGCATGCCGTTTGGCATCTGCAATGCATCAAGCACGTTCCAAAGGTGCATGATGGTGATCTTTTCAGATTATCTCGAGGACTCAGTAGAAATATTTATGGATGACTTCTCCATTTATGGGAACACGTATGAAGTCTGCCTAGCCAATTCAGAGAAAATCCTAAAGAGATGTGAAGAGACGAATTTGGTGCTCAACTGGGAAAAATGTCACTTCATGGTGACAGATGGAATAGTGTTGGGACACAAGGTCTCTCGAGAAGGGTTGGAGGTGGACAAAGCAAAGATTGAAGCAATTGAAAAACTTCCTCCTCCAACCAACGTGAAGGCTATGCGAAGTTTCTTGGGGCATGGTGGATTCTACAGACGATTTGTCAAGGACTTTTCTAAAATAGCACGACCACTAAGTGCATTGTTAGAGGTAGACAAAAAGTTTGAATTTGATGACAATTTCCTCAACACATTCCAAATTTTAAAAGATGCACTGATTACCACACCCGTCTTGATTGCGCCAGATTGGAAACTGTCGTTTGAAATCATATGCGACGCAAGCAGGTATGCGATGGGAGCTGCATTAGCGCAAAAGAAGAAAACTATTTTGCACCCCATTCCATATGCGAGTAAAACTCTAAACCCTGCTCAACTCAATTATACCACCACTAAAAAAGAACTTCTGACTGTGATTTTGCGTTGGAAAAATTCCGGGCATACCTATTGGGAACTAGGGTACTCATTCACACGGATTACTCGGCAATCAAATATTTAATGACAAAGAAGGATGCAAAGCCGAGGTTGATCAGATGGGTTCTCCTCCTTCAAGAATTCAATATTGAAATAATTGATCGGAAGGGGACAGAGAATCAAATTGCAGATCACTTGTCCAAACTGGAAAATCTCGAGGTTGACTGCAATGAATCTGAAGTGAGTGCGGTGTTTCCGGATGAGCAGCTATTTCACATAGAAGAATTTCCTTGGTATGCGGACATAGTTAATTATTTTTTTTGTGAACAATTCCCTGAAGATTACACCTACCATCAACGAAAGAAGCTTAAGAATGAATGCAGACACTATTATTGGGATGAGTCGAATCTCTATAAAAGAGGTGTAGACCAAATCATTCGATTATGCGTACCAGATGTTGCTCAACAATACATATTGTCATACCATGATTCGCCATATGGAGGGCACTTTGGAGGACAACGTATTACAGCCAAAGTTTTACAAAGTGGATTCTTCTGGCCTTCATTATTTAAGGATGCTGCTGACTACGCAATGAAATGTGATCGGTGTTAATGCACCAGCAACATTTCATGGAAGAACGCAATGCCAATGAATACTATCTTGGAGCTGGAATTATTTGACGTATGGGGGATTGATTTCATGGGACCATTCCCTCCTTTTCATGGCAACCATTATATCTTATTAGCCATCGATTACGTTTCCAAGTGAGTAAAGGCAATTGTATGTGCCGCAAGTGATGCGGCGGTAGTCTCCAAGTTCCTCAAGAAAAATATTTTTACTTGTTTTGGCATTCCTCATGTCATCATAAGTGATGAAGGATCACACTTTTTTAACCACAATATAAAGTAGCTACTGCGCAAGTACAATATCCTCCACAAAGTGGCCATCGCATACCATCCATAATTGAAGTGTCCAATCGTGAAATTAAATTGATACTTGAGAAGGTAGTAAAACCTTCGCAGAAGGATTGGGCAATGAAGCTTGATGATGCGTTATGGGCATACCAGACTGCATTTAAAACGCCTATAGGTATGTCCCCCTCTACATTGGTATTCGGCAAAGCTTGTCATTTGCCTTTGGAGCTGTAGTATAAAGCATTGTGGGCAGTCAAGAAACTGAATTTTGATTTGAAGAAAGCAGGGTAAGCATGGAAAATACAACTGGTCGAGCTAGATGAATGGAGGAACAACGCACATGAAAATGCAAAAATTTATAAAGAACGTACCAAGCGTTGGCATGACCAACCCATATGCGGTAAGAACCTCCAAGTTGGGCAGAAAGTCTTGCTTTTCAATTCACGTCTGTGACTCTTCCCGAGAAAGTTAAAGTCACGTTGGTCCGAACCGTTCATAATTCGACATGTACTCCCGCATGGCGCAGTGGAATTATCAAATGATGACGGAACCAACATATTCAAAGTCAATGGGCAGCGAGTAAAGGCATACCATGGAGAAGACTGGCATCGCCAAGTTGACTCCATGGAACTAAGAAACTTTAAATGAAGAGGGAAGTAGGTGGTCCCTACGTTATCAGATGATTGTAACTTATCAGGGACGCAAGTATTGGGAAACCTCAAGTCTTCAACTCCTTTCTCCACTACTCAGAATTTTCACTATATTTTCAATTCTAATTTATCCTTACTTTGCTATCATTTCAATTTTCACTATCGACTACAAAAAAAAAACAATTTTTATTTTGTTTAAAATAATTTGACCCTCTCTTTGTTTTTTTACAACGATCGAGGCACTGGATTGCGGAGATGTTATGTGAAGCAGCACTTATCTTATTCCATTACCGCAACCCAATGAAGAATGATCGCCGCAAAGATGGATGCGTCAATACAATGCGGGCGACATCGCTAAATTTGGGGGTGCACTCTTCCTTATCTTTACTTCAATTTTTGCGCTATCACATTGCATATCATTTTTCAAAGTTTTATCACTGCATCCTCCTTGATTACCTCAATCATATCACAAGTAGATAACTTTAGTTGTTTACCGCATTTTGTTTCTTATCCTAGTATGATTTCAATGATGATAAATATACTTCTATTTCTTTCGTATATACTAGAGTCAACTTAAATCTTAAGATAGTCGCCTCATGAAGTATTTCTCGAAGTTAGGGGTTTGCTAGCTTTCTTTCAAACTTTCTTTACAATGCATTCTATGACCATCGCATGACTTATTTTAATCTTTTGGCAATGAGGACATTGCCACATTCTAAATTTGGGGGTGGGGTATTTGTTTCCGATCTTGCTTCTACAAAAAAAAAAAAAAACAAAAAAAATTGAGAATAACAACTCCACTATCAACGCAATGGGAAACCCATGTTGATAAGAGTTAAGTTGTGAAAGGCACTTACCCGTAGTTGGATGTTCGCATGACACACGTGGGGGCAAGCCAAAACGAAAGTAAGTCACCAGGATCAAAGCCTAAATCAATGATCGCAACTCCACTACCAAATCAGTATGAGTTTAGTCTGAGAAAGAGTGCATTACTTGTAGTTGGATGTCTGCATGACACACGTGGGGGCAAGCCAAAATGAAGGCAAGACACTCGGATCAGCGCAAGGTCAGGAAAAAAATAGCAATGAAGAAAATTTTTCTGCAAAGATAAATCATTTGACACCCCGATGGAAAATTTTCTTTGTGAAATAAATCATGCGATGTTCCAGAATTTAGTAAAGTCCTTTTGAAAGTTAAGCTTGCAATCCCTAAGTCTTAGAAATATTTTAGGAAGAGACTTGAATAAGACTTAAGGAAACTCTGACATATAAGATGTGAACGAAGTATCCTTGAGAAATCTAGGGAGAGAACTTTGCGGTTAACTTGCTAAATGAATCTTTAGCTTATGCTTGAGGACAAGCATTGTTTAAATTTGAGGGTGTGATAACAGGTAGAAATGCACGTTATCATAGTACTAAGTTCTTAAACAATGTTGGATTGCATCCATTAAGCATAAATTTTATAATATTGCGGTTGCATGTGTCCAACACATTAGAGCAGTTGATCTTTATATTTTTGTGCAGAATATGCGTTAATGCAATGCAGAGATTTCGATCATAGGAATACATTGGCTAAGCGCAACTTCAACGCAAGACTTTGTGTTGATCGTGCTCGCAAACATTCACCCAAGAAGAATCACCACAACTTGGTCAGTGCAACATAGTAGGCACATCCGGGTGAAAGGACAATTAAGATTGATGGGACAAAAAGCTGACGGTTGTCGGATCCAAATTAAGTTGACAGCAGATAACGGTCACAAAGTACGTCCAGCTTTATCGATGACAATTATCCGGCGCATTAGTCAGGAATTAAAGCTGTCCCATCTATACAACCGGGAGAGAGAACCCGCCTTTCACCTTTTATGCCCTATAAATACCAAGTGCATTCTTCAGAGAAGAGGTTAAGCAGTTGTTTACTTCATCGCTATTACAAGTTCACGCCTCAGTTTATAGTTTTCTTTTCCATTTTACGGCGGAGCAAGAGAAGATTGGTGATGCCAGAGATCGCCCAGGGGTGCTCGAGAGAGAACCTTGGGGCGTAAGAGTAGAGAGCGGGATGACTCTCACGAGAGCGAGAATATCTTTAGAGCACGAGTAGAAACAGTGTAACCGCCTGGTAGCAAGAGATTGCTTTAGGCCCTTTACTATACTTGCATTGTTATTTTTGTAGTTCATCTCATATCTATTCAATGGAAGTTCTATTTCTATATATGCTCACTCTCTTAATATGCATGAGTAACTAAACTAGTTGAATGGGTTGAGAAGAACTAGGCTAAAATGACCTAGGAGGTTCATTGCTTGTGATTGTCTTGTTTTATGCTGTGCAAAATACCCTTTAGAGTTATTGGAGAGAGAATCTAAAGAAAGAACCTAATGTCTCGAGAGAGCTAGGTTAGAATCTGGACTTGAAAGAGCAAAATTAGGGTTGCATAAACTATAGGTAAGAACTTAGAGATAAGCTGTATTTGTCAACTTTCATCGCATGCATCCTAGGAATGGGAGTGATATTATGTGGTCGCATATTTGTGTGAATGTCATGTTGTCATCGCATAAATAGAGATAGAGGTTTATGTGTTAACCCTGTAGACTTATCGCATATTTATCGCAAGCGTTCTAGCCTTAGAAGCTGTAGCATTCACGTCGAGAGGTGGTTTACTATTGTATGCATGTTGCACGTTCACAAAGCATGAACGCATTCTAGGGAGTATTAGCCGAAACTTTTCTCAACCCGTTCATCGCATATTCATCGTATTTCCCATCTACAAACTCTTTTCAAACTCTGCTGCATTTGTTATTTATTTTCGTCAACGCAAACAACAAACCCCACGATTTATTTATTTAACTGGTTACTGCAAGTTTTCCTAAAAATCACCAACGCAACTATTTTCACAAGTCCCTGTGTTCGACCCTGGACTTACCAGAAAACTTAGGGAAATTTACACTTGAATTCTGCTGGGAAAACATGAGTGCACAACGCAATCCATCAATGCATATCATCCATATTTCCATTCAATAAAATTAACGCATCAAGTATGCGGTGAACGGGTTGAGAAAGGTTTGGCTAACACTTCCTAGGATGCGTTCATGTTATGCGACCATGCAACACACATACAATAGTAAACCATCTCTCGATGCGAATGCTACAACTTCTAAGGCTAGAACGCATGCGATATATGCGATGAGTCTATAGGACCTACACATAAACCTCTATTCTTAACCATGCGATGACAAAGTGGCACACACACAAATAAGGCGACCACATAATATTATAACATATCTCTAGGGTGCATGCGATACATGTTGGCAAACAGAGCTTATCTCTAAGTCCCTATCTCTTGCTTATGCAGATCTAATCTTGCTCTCTCGAGTCTAGATTCTAACCTAGCTCTCTCAAGTCTTAGGTTCTTTCTTTAGACTCTCTCTCGAGTAGCTCTAAAGGGGTGTTGGGCACAGCATAAAACAAGATAATCGCATGCAATGAAGGTCCTAGGTCATGTTAGCTTAGTTCTTCTCAACCCATTCGATAAATTTAGTTACTCATGCGTACTTTCAAGAGAGTGAACAGATGTGGAGTAAGAACTTCAATTGTATAATTACAAATTTGAAATACAAAATAACAATGCAAGAAGAGAATAAAGAGCCTTGTAATAATCTCTTGCTTCCCAGGCTTTTACACTGTCTTTTCTACTCTGTTCAAAAGATAATCTCGCTCTCACGAGAGTCGGCCCGCTCTCTACTTTCCACGCCTTCAGGTTCTCTCTCGAGTTGCCCTGAGCAATCTTCCGACGTCTATTCTCTTCTCTTGCTCTGCCTTCTTAAGAGTAAAAGAAAACTATGGACAGGCTAAATTATGAACAAAAACTTGCTGAACTAGCTGAACCAGCTTAACCCCATTTCTTAAGGATGCCTTTGTTATTTATAGAGCTTCAAGGCAAAAGGTGGCTTTTCTCTCTTATGATTGCACAGATGGGATGGCTTTAATTCTCTGACTGATGCGCCGAATATTGTCACCGAAAAGCTGAGTGCTTTATCGTTAGCGGCTTGTCAACTTAATTAGGATTCGATTGTCATCAACTTTTTGTCCCATCGTGATTAATTATGCTTTTCACCCATATGTGCCCACCAAGTTGCGCGCCTCTATGCGGCAATCCTTCTTGAGCGGATATTTGCGAGCACAAATCACCACAAAGCCTTGCGGTGATGTTGCGCTCGACCATTGATTTCTTGTGATCGCACTTTCCGCCTTGTGTCAATGCATATTCAGCATAAAAATACAAAAATTAATTGTTTCTATGCGATGAATGCATGCAATCGCAATGTTATGAACATAATGCTTTTTGGACGCAATCAATGGAGGAATGCCTGCAAAACCCACAGTCAATTTATTTTGTGAAGAACGACCCGTTTTCCAACATGTACAACCCTAGGTGGAGAAACCACCCCAATTTCGTGTGGAAAAATAAACAGCAAAATTTCCAATCAGTGGCGCAAAAAGAAAAGCCACCCGGATTTTTCCCAAGAACCAATGGTCAGACGAGTAATCAAGCCAGCAGTTCGTAGGCGCCACAATCTTCCTCTTTATAAAGTTTGTTGAAGCAATATATTGAGAAGAACGAAACGGTGCTTCAAAACCAAGCAACGTCTATCCACTACCTGGAAATTCAGATAGGCCAGATTGTGGGCGAACACAAGAACAGACCGCAAGGGGCACTGTTGAGTTCAACGAAACTCCCATGCAACCCATGGGGTACAGGTAAAGAGGAATGTCAAGTCGTGACATCGTGGTGTAGAAAAACTATGGCATGGGAGAAGAAGGAGCCTAGTCGGACTGTTCCAATTGTGCTGAAACCAGAGATTGCGGTGACTCAAGAAGAAGTAGGAGATAGAGCCAAAGATTGTGTCCACCTCAGAGCCAGAAGAATAGGGGACCGTAAGAATACAGTTGCCACCTTTCTCGTAGAGACTTAGAAAAAAGAAAAATGATGAGGTACAATACCAACGCTTCATGAATATGTTAAAACAATTGCATATTAATATTCCATTCATTGAAACAATTGAGGAGATGCCTGCATATACGAAGTTTCTAAAGGATATGGTGACAAAGAAGAGAGGCACTGGTAAGTTCGCTACGGTGGCTTTGACGCAGAGCTCAAAATCTACAATCCCACCGAAAATGCGTGACCCTGGGAGTTTCACTATACCTTGCTCCATTGGAGGATTGTACATCAGACAAGCGCTATGCGATCTTGGAGCCAGCATTAATCTTATGCCTTTATCAATTTTCAAGCAGCTAAATGTGGGGCAACTTGTGCCCACGACAGTGACTCTCCAATTAGCGGATAGATCTCTAGTACATCCAGAGGGGAAGGTGAAGGATGTACTGGTTACAATTGACAAATTTATATTACCAGCAGACTTCATCATCTTGGACTACGAAGCCGGCAAAAATGTGCCCATCATTTTGGGGCGGCTATTTTTATCAACCGACCGTGCCCAGATTGATGTGCACAAAGGAGAGATCACTTTGAGTGTAAATGGATAGAAGCTCAGGTTTAACATTATCAGTGCCATGAAATATCCTAATGAAGAAGACCTTAATGAATCCGAAGACGAACAGAGTTTGAATGAAGAAGAGAAGCCTGAAGATGAAAACAAAGATGAGGATGCGATCGCAACCATTATTGCATGCAACACGATCTCAAAAAAAACAAACAAGGAAGATGAGGTGATTGCATCCAAGAAGTTAATCTAATAGTGAATAAATAAAGAAAAACAAAAAAACCGTCCTTAGAGCAACCACCATTAATAGAGTTGAAGACCCTTCCTAACCACCTGAAGTATGCATTTTTGGGGCAGAATGAAAAGCTGTCGGCAATCATTTCCTCTGCACTTAATGAAAACCAAGAAAATGCGCTGCTGAGCATTCTGAGAAAATACATAAAAGGAATTGGCTGGACGCTCTCAAGCATTTGAGGAATTAGCCCTGCCTACTGTATGCACAAAATTCATCTCGAAGAGAATCACAAAGGATCGATCAAACATTAGTGCAGACTCAACCCTGCGATGATGGAAGTCGTAAGGAAGGAGATAATCAAGTGGTTAGACACGGGCATCATCTATTCGACAGTAGATAACACGTGGGTCAACCCAGTGCAGTGCGTGCCAAAGAAAGGAGAGATGATGGTAGTCCCTAACGCAAATAACAAGTTGATACTGCAAAGGACTATCACCGGATGGTGTATTTGCATGAACTACCGCAAACTAAATGCGACAATAAAGAAAGATCATTTCCCCTACCTTTTATTGACAAAAATGCTAGATCGTCTAGCTAGAAATGACTTCTACTGCTTCTTGGATGGGTATGTCAGTTATAATCAAAGCATGATTGCTCCCGAAGATCAAGAAAAGACCACAACCTGCCCGTATGGAAGATTTGCGTTTCGACACATGCCGTTCAGCCTCTGCAGTGTGATGAGCACTTTTCAAAGGTGTATGATGGCCATCTTTTCAAAATATCTTGAAGACTCTGTAGAAATATTCATGGACGACTTCTCTGTATATGGGCACACGTACGAAGTCTGTCTTGACAACTTGGAGAAGATATTGAAAAGATATGAGGAGACGAACCTCGTGCTTAATTGGGAGAAATGTCATTTTATGGTGAAGGAGGGCATTGTTCTAGGGCATAAGGTCTCTAGGGATGGGTTGGAGGTGGACAAGGCAAAAATTGAAGCAATTGAAAAGCCCCCACCTCCAACAAGTGTAAAGGCTATAAAAAGTTTCTTGGGGCATGCCGGATTTTACAGACGTTTTGTCAAGGACTTTTCAAAGATAGCAAAACCGCTCAGTGCAATGATGGAGGCCGATTGTCACACCCTCTCCCAGATTACCTGCTAGCTTAGTCAGGGAGATGGCGTGAAGCCAACAGATATCGTCCTCCTCCAACGATACCTATTGAACCTATTGAATCGTTGAACCTGATAAACATACTAATCTTAGATATAAAATACTTTACATGTAACACAACACAGCAGAATCCATGAAAACCTTTAGACACACATGAAGTGCAGTCCTGACATAACTCGGTTTGGAAAATAACCTGATAGAGATATCACAACCAAAAACATATCCAACTGGGGTTTACACAACCACGACATCTAGTGCTTACACAACCATAAACTATCCAGTTCTTACAAAGACATTTACAATATAAACAGACACAATGTACAACTCCACCCACGTATAAAGCTTGATCTGGAAGCTTTTAGGAGAAAACAGACTTTGGCAGTGATCAAGCACCGGGAGCTCGATCTCTACCTGAAAAATGGGAAAACATTTTGAAAGAGTGAGCTACGAAGCCCATTGAGTGATTAAATTTAAACTTGTAAATCCGTAAACCAGAACACGTGATAAACCTTTAAACGTATAAATTTGTTCAATAAAAGCGTTAAACATAAACGTGTAACGCTAAAAGCTTTCTCAAATGTTCCGCAAGTACGTCAATAAAATCTAGCAAGGCATATCAAGTACATAAAACATTTTAACTAACATGAAAAATCAATGTTGTGTAGGGCATGCCCAGTACAACCAACGTTTACTAGCTCTACGATGTAGTGGGTCCCGCCCAGCAATCCCATCGTCTTTGTCGTAGTGGGGCCCGCCCAGCACTCTCGACAGCATCGTTATCATTGAGTACACTCAACGTCAATAACGGAATATAACCTGTGTGCACACGGTACCATATAGCCTCGGGCTCAGTATCTCAGTCATGAGGTCAATATAAGTCTCAGAAAACCACATGAAAACTTTAAAACATGCCTATTTATCTTTATCTTTCATAATACTCAAGCTTACTCGGCTTGCTCGAGAAAAAATGAAAATCTTTAAACAGTACTCGCTAATACATACTTTACTTTAAATGGTATCGTTTCAACTACTTTTTAGGAAGTCGATAATCACATGCTCGTATATAAACCTCATTAGAAAATCTAAGCTCAAAACTTATGCTTGAAACCATTCATAGAAATCATGTATCGTTCATAAGTTCATATTCAAGCATGTAAACCATTTAAGCATAAATTACAGTTTAGAAATCATTTTTGAAATTTGTTTTCTCACTCACAGTCTTGGCTAGTTCCCTGGTCTGTAGACTCGGCCTATTTCCTCTTGGCCTGTCAAACAACCAAAACTGAGCATCAGAACTATAAATCGTCTTGTCTTTCCATGCTCATGAATTCTAAATTCTAGAAATAAAATCACACTTCACATTTTCTTTCCAGATTTTCCAGATTCAATACCCTAACATCCAATACTCATAACTTGCTCAATACTTGACAAACAATAATGTACTATATATCAAACTCTTAATTTTGGAACCCTCTACAACTTACCTGAAGGAATAAAAATGAGATGCCCAACGGATTTGTCCTGAAATCCCTCGAACACAGCGAATACAGATTCATGCTTCTCTGCTACCCTCTACCTTTCTCCTGAAATTAATCCTAATTCTATTCATTTTTTGCTCACGAGTTCTTCATGATTTCCAACCATACCCAATTTAGCTTCTAATCCAACCTGTACACCCCAGAATGTTCGAAAAATCAGAGAAAAGCAGAGATCCTTCTGATTTGCATGAAAATTTTGTGCTTTGTTTTCCTTTTCAAAAACCATTAACTTAACATCAGATTTAGCTCAAGCTTCCTTCATGAAATTTGTTAGAAAATAGATTAACTTTCAAGAAAGTCAGACCTCACCCCTTATTTCTTCTTGTGTAGCTCAAACCGACTTAAAAACCAGAGATAGGTAGGTTGAACCTAAATTCTTCCATGGTTGCACTTGCATGAGCTTTTCCTCCCTTCTTCAACCTCCAACCTGCAGCAACTTCTTCTTCCTCTTCCTTCAGTCTCTCTCTCCAAATGCTCTAAAAATATAATGGGAAATGATGGAGAAATGGGCTGAAATGAGTGGATTCTCACTTTAAACCCTAAGCACCGAATGGGTTTCCAATTTCTTTCATTTTCTTTTTTTTCTTTTTTCCTTTTCCTTTCCTTTCCTTTTCTTTTCTTTTATTTTCTTTTCTTTATTTATAAATTCCAAAATTATCAAAGACAACTTCAACTAAAAGCTTTGCCATTTTCTTCAACAATGGAACAACATTAACTTAAATCCAACATCCTACAATGTGTGACAAGAGCAAATAATCAAAGGAAAGTCTCGGGTTTACAATTTACCCCCCCCCCCATGAAATTTCGTCCTTGAAATTTAGAAGTCCTTAGGTTAAGAGTGTCGGGTAACTTCTCCTCATCTAATCTTCTAACTCCTAGGTTGCCTCCTCCACTCTGTGATGTCTCCAAAGGACCTTCACGAGTGGGATCGTTTTGTTCCTCAAAACTTGCTCTTTTCTGTCGAGGATCTGAATCGCTTCCTCTTTATAACTCAAGTCTTCTTTTAGCTAAACCGGTTGTGCTTGCAACACATGTGATGGATATGGAATATATTTCCTCAACATGGACACATGGAAAACATCATGTATTCGGGCAAGTTCTGCTGGCAACTCAAGTCTATAGGCTGCTGGTCCAACTCGTTCTGTTATCCGATAAGGACCAATATATCTAGAACTCAACTTGCCTTTCCTCCCAAAGCAAAGAACACCTCTCCACGGAGATAACTTTAAGAAAACCTGATCTCCAACCTGGAATTCTAAGTCTCTTCGTCGCTTATCTGCATAGCTCTTCTGTCGATCTTGAGCTATCTTTAGGTTCTCTCTAATCGACTTAATGTTTTCTGATGTAACTTGTACCAACTTAGGACCAACTAGCTTTCGCTCTCCCACTTCGTTCTAGCATACAGGAGTTCTGCATGGTCTGCCATATAAAAACTCGAATGGTGCCATGCCGATTCTAGACTGATAGCTGTTATTATAAGAAAAAACTCCATAAAGTGATAAGTGGGTATTTTCCCAACTTCCCTTAAAACTGAAGGACACAATGCTCTCAACATGTCTTCTAAGGTCTGGATGGTCCTCTCTGACTGACCATCTGTCTGGGGATGAAACGCTGTACTAAACTTCAACTTTGTTCCTATTGCTTTCTGCACACTAGGCCAAAACTTAGAAGTAAACCTCGGATCCCTATCTGAAACTATGGACACTGGCACGCCATGCTGAATCACAATCCTATCAATGTATAGCTTAGCTAGCTGATCTAGTGTAGACGTCGCTTTAATCGGTAAAAACCGCACTGTCTTGGTGAGTCTGTCTACTATTACCCATATAATATCATGTTCACTAGTACTACGAGGTAATCCAAACAGAAAATCCATGGTAATATGCTCCCACTTCCACTCTGGCACTGGCAGTGGATTAAGGAGTCCTACTGGCCTCTGTCTCACTAGTTTAACCTGTTGGCAGATTAAATATTTATCAACATATTCGGCTATCTCTCGCTACATACTAGGCCACCAATAAGTTTTCTTCAAAGTTCCGTACAGCTTGGTGCTTCTTGGATGCATAGCGTAAGCTGAACTGTGAGCTTCCTCTAGTATAGCACCCTTAAGCTCACTAATACTCAGAATACATAGTCTTCTCTGCTTAACTATGGCTCCATCTGCTCTCAACTCAAATTCTACTTCTGAGCCTTCCTTGGACTTTGCAAGCATCTTCTGTAAGTTACTATCTTCTGGCTGTCTTCTCACAATCTCTGCTACTAGAGAAGACCTAACCTGAAATTGAGCTAAAAGACACTCTGAACTCTCTACAGTCACAACCGCTCTGAAACCTCTTAACTCACTTAGCAAGGTTGCTTGAATACCACACAAGGCACTTTTCAGAAGTCTCGACTTCCTACTTGATGCATCGGCAACTACGTTAGCCTTACCCGGATGGTATTCAATGGTACAGTCATAGTCTTTAATCAGTTCTAGCCATCGGCTCTATCTCAGATTCAGCTCTTTCTGATCAAAGATTACTTCAGGCTCTTATGATCTGTGAAAATTTGGCACTTCTCACCAAATAAATAATGTCTCCAGATCTTCAGTGCTAAAACAACTGTTGCTAGCTCAAGATCATGGGTAGTGTAATTACAGTCATGCTTCTTCAGCTGCCTTAAAGCATAAGCTATTACCTTCCCTTCCTGCATAAGCACACAACCTAATCCTTCCCTCGAAGCGTCACAATAAATCACATACTCCTTCACTGTTACAGGAAGTGTCAGAATAGGTGCTGTCACTAATCTCTTCTTCAGGTCCTAAAAACTCTGTTCGCATTTATCCAACCACTCAAACTTAGAATTCTTCCTTGTCAAAGTTGTCAAGGGTGATGCTAATCGTGAGAAATCCTCAACAAAACGTCTGTAGTATCCGGCTAGGCCTAGGAAACTACGTACCTCTGTTGCACTAGTTGGTCTCTCCCAGTTGACAACAGCTTCCACTTTCTGCGGATCAACACTAACTCCATCCGCTGAAACTACATGCCCTAAGAACACTACCTATTTCAACCAGAACTCACATTCGCTGAACTTAGCGTACAACTGTTTAGCACGTAGTGTCTGTAGAACAATCCTCAGATGTTCCTTATGGGCTTTCCTGTAAATTGAATAAATTAGTATGTCATCGATGAATACTATCACAAACTGATCTAAGTACTGATGGAAGATCCTGTTCATGAGGTCCATGAAAACTACTGGCGCATTCGTTAAACCAAATGGCATCACTAAAAACTCATAGTGATCATACCTCGTCCTGAATGCTTTCTTAGGAATATTTGAATCCCTAACCTTTAACTAGTGGTATCCTGACCTCAAATCAATCTTAGAGAACATTGATGCTCCCCTTAATTGGTCAAAGAAGTCATCAATGTGTGGTAGAGGATACTTGTTACGTATCGTGACCTTGTTTAACTGCTTGTAATCAGTGCATAATCTGAGGGTACCATCTTTCTTCTTCACGAATAACACTAGAGCTCCCCAAGGCGATACACTAGGCCTAATGTATCCCTTGTCAACTAGATCTTGTGACTACACCGTCAGCTCCTTAAGCTCGCTCGGAGCAATTCTGTACGGTGCCTGCGAAATAGGCATTGTTCCTGGTAACAATTCAATAATGAACTCCACCTCTCTATCAAGTGGAAAACCTGATAGATCAGCTGGAAAAACAACAAGAAATTCGTGCACTACAGGAACATCTTCTGGTTTCAGCTTTTCTTCCTGCACCTCTATTACGTGTGCAAGAAACGTTGTGAAGCCCTTTCTCAAAAACTTCTCAGCTTTCAGAGCTGAAATCAAACTCGTAGGAATAACTTCCTCTCACCCCTGAAAACCACTTCAGCCAAACCTGGTTTCCTAAAAGTCACTTCCTTCCTATGGAAATCCATAGAAGCATAGTGAGTGAATAAGAAATCCATTCAAAAAATTACATCCAATGCCTGCAACTCTTGTGGAAGAAGATCCATTAGCATACTGAGACCTTCTACTAAAACCTCATAATCACGCAACACTTCATTGACTAGTAAAACGTCACCAACTAGAGTATATATAACTAACCCCTCAGATAAAGGCTCTAGCATCCTATTCAGCTTAGTTAGAAACATACTAGAAACAAAGGAATGCGTAGCACCTAGATCTAATAAAAAACGTGCAGGTACATTACAAATAAAAACTGTTCCAGTAATCACGTCTGGTGCATCCTCCACTTCCTGTTGAGTCATAGTGTAGACGTTTCCTGCTGCCTAGGTCTCCCCACAACTCCCTTCTGCTTTGCACCGCTGATGCCCTCTCCTGCAACCGCTAAGACTCTCGGCTGCTCAATTGTGTGGGACTTAACGCCCTGGTCCCTCTAAACTGCTGCTCTCAGCTATAGACAATCTCTCTTAAAATGCCCTGGCTGTCCACACTGGTAACACACACCAGCACCAACAAGACACTGACCCCGATGATTCATGCCACAACTTGCACATGGGGTTCTTCTGGTTTCACTAGCAACAGACTCCATCCGTGGTCTTGCTGCTGAACTAGCAGACTGACTGGGTGCTCTCTAGCTCTGCCCCTAATAGGCATTACCTGAACTCATCTGCCTCGATGATTGGCCACCAGACCGATGCTTAAAGTCTTGACGGCTTACTCGGCCTCGGCCATCTGAAAGTTGACCCTTGCTTTCAACCCCAGAACTCACTCTCTCTTCGCCTCACAGTATGTGCTGGGATAATTCTTGTCTTTTCGAATATGCCTCTGAAAGTCTGCCAGTCTAACGTATGTGCATCATTACGCCTGGCTAATATGGATTTCCACCATCCCTCTGCCTTCTTCTGCAGCAGGAATGTGGCCAATCTGACTTTTCGCTCCTAAGGACAACTCATCACATCAAAGCATTTTTCGAACATATTTAACCAAACCTCAGCATCAGCTGGATCTGTGGAACCCTCAAACATTGTGGCTCCTAATTTCTTCAGCCGTTCTATTCCATACATCTTTTCCGGATCACTAGGCCCTACTGTCTCTGGCCTACCTACCTCCCGTATAGATCTAAAAACTGCTTGTTTCCTGCTCCAGTCTGAACTCTCGGGGTACTGGTTCCCCTTTCAGATTGACCTTGGGTAGGATCCTGCGTCCCATCCTGATTCTGCCTGCGTTGTTTGCTGGTACGTGGTGGCATGACTCCTATAACATATTAACACATCGGACATGCTATAGATACTTAACTCAGATGCATGATACTAAACTTCTACCCACATTTTAGTCCTGATTGGATTCACTCTTATCCATATTTGGACCATACTATGCTAGTTCTATTTGAACTGACTCAACGTCTAACTATTTACTTCCTAGATTCTTCTAAGCACTAACTGCTCTGTCTCATTTCCCATGGAGCTAACCGCTCTGATACCAAGTTGTCACACTCTCTCCCAGACTACCTGCTAGCTTAGTCAGGGAGATGGCGTGAAGCCAACAGACATCGTCCTCCTCCAATGATACCTATTGACCCTACTGAATCGTTGAACCTAATAAACATACTAATCTTATAAAATACTTTACATGTAATACAACATAGCGGAATCCCTGAAAAAGTTTAGACACACATAAAGTGCAGTCCTGACATAACTCGGTTTGGAAAATAACCTGATAGAGATATCACAACCAAAAACATATCCAACTGGGGTTTACACAACCATGACATCTAGTGCTTACATAACCATAAACTATCCAGTTCTTACAAGGACATTTACAATATAAACAAACGCAATGTACAACTCCACCCACGTATGAAGCTTGATCTGGAAGATTTTAGGAGAAAACAGACTTTGGCAATTATCAGACACCGGGAGCTCGATCTCTGCCTGAAAAGTGGGAAATTGTTTTGAAAGAGTGAGCTACGAAGCCTAGTGAGTGATTAAATTTAAACTGTAAATCCATAAATCAGAACACATGATAAACCTTTAAACGTATAAATCTGTTCAATCAAAGCGTTAAACATAAACGTGTAATGCTAAAAGATTGCTCAAATGTTCCGCAAGTACGTAATTAAAATCTAGCAAGGCATATCAAGTATATAAAACATTTTAACAAACATGACAAATCAACGTTGTGTAGGGCACGCCCAATACAACCAACGTTTACTAGCTCTACGATGTAGTGGGGTCGGCCCAACACTCTCATCGTCTTTTTTGTAGTGGGGCCCGCCCAGCACTCCCGACAGCATCGTTGTCATGGAGTACACTCAACGTCAACAACAGAATATAACCTGTGTGTACACGGTACCATATAGCCTCGGGCTCAATATCTCAGTCATGTAGTCAATAAAAGTCTCAGAAAACCACATGAAAACATTAAAACATGCCTGCTTATCTTTATCTTTCGTAAATCTCAAGCTTACTCAGCTTGCTCGTGAAAAACTGAAAATCTTTAAACAGTACTCGCTAATGCATACTTTACCTTAAATGGTATTGTTTCAACTACTTTTCAGAAAGTCAATAATCACGTGCTTGTATATAAACCTCATTAGAAAATCTAAGCTCAAAACATATGCTTGAAACCATTCATAGAAATCATGTATCATTCATAAGTTCATATTCAAGCATGTAAACCATTTAAGCATAAATTACAGTTTAGAAATCATTTTTGAAATTTCTTTTGTCACTCACAGTCTTGACTAGTTCCCTGGTCTGTAGACTCGGCCTATTTCCTCTTGGCCTGTCAAACAACCGAAACCGAGCATCATAACTATAAATCGTCTTTTCTTTCAATGCTCATGAATTCTAAATTCTAGAAATAAAATCACACTTCACATTTTCTTTCCAGATTTTCCAGATTCAATACCCTAACTTCCGACACTCATAACTTCCTCAATACTTGACTAAAATCAATGTAATATATATCAAACTCTTCATTTTGGAACCCTCTACAACATACCTGAAGAAATAAAAACGAGATACCCAACGGATTTGCCCAGAAATCCCTCCAACACAGGGAATACAGATTCATGCTTCCATGGTTGCACTTGCATGAGCTTTTCCTCCCTTCTTCAACCTCCAACCTGCGGCAACTTCTTCTTCCTCTTCCTTCACTCTCTCTCTCGAAATTCTCTAAAAATATAATGGGAAATGATGGAGAAATGGGCTGAAATGAGTGGGTTCTCACTTTAAACCCTAAGCACCGAATGGGTTTCCAATTTCTTTCATTTTCTTTTTTTCTTTTTCCTTTTTCCTTTTCCTTTTCTTTTCTTTTCTTTTCTTTTATTTTTATTTATTCCCTTTCTTTTCTTTTCTTTATTTATAAATTCCAAAATTATTAAAAACAACTTCAACCAAAAGCTTTGCCATTTTCTTCAACAATAGGACAACAATAACTTAAATCCAACATCCTACAATGCGTGACAAGAGCAAATAATCCAAGGAAAGTCTCGGGTTTACAGAGGAAGCCTTAAGCCTTAAGAATTTGAGGTGGTTGCATCTGAGGACATGTAATTTGAGGGTCATGTGTTGGCTTCATAGGAGGAATACACTTAGATTGCGTTGATAAAAAAGATGTGTTGGTAGTGTGAGGAGGAACCACTTGGACATGCAGCCAAGTAGGAGGTGTCGAATTGGGAGGAGATTTGGATGCCTATAAATAGGGCCAAAGACTTCATTTTTTTTATCAAAACTCAAATTACATTTAAGAAGAGTTGGAAATTTGAGCAAAACTTGCGTTGAGAGCAAAATCTATGCGTTGGTCATAGAATTTGAAAGAAGACGCATTGGACAGTGAAGTTTGGGAAGCAGTATCCACTTGGGATGAGAAAATCTCCCAATTTACTTGTGCGTTTGGAGTAATTAAAAAGCCACCTGAAAGCTCTAGAAGTCTAGTATTCAGGGTAGGGCTGCCGGAGGAAAAGCTCGATGGGATCGAGCTGAAAATTGAGAAAAAGACAGAAGGGTCAGCCTACCGGATAAGCTTGGGCTAGTCTTGGAGATTCTGTGATTCTGGCAAAACCACGAGGAGTTCTGAGCTTAAATTTTAGGGTAAGCTTCCTGAGACATTAGAATATTTTTGTAGAAGGAAGTATCTCAAAATAAGGTTTATAACTATGAGTAATCGGAGCTATAATATGAATCTGAATTCAAGGGGTGAAAAAGGGAGCCCGAGGTAGAAAAGGAAATACTAGAGTGAAAAGTTCCGAAGAAATCGAGGTGAATGATTTACAATGTTTTATAGAAAGCATATTTTAAAGAAGATTATTCTCATGCCAGCTAGTTTTACAAAATGATTTCCAAGCAAACTATGATTTTTGTTTTAAACGCATGCATGTGTGGGAAGTTTGTTTAAAAGCTATTTATATGTGTTAAATATACCCAGCATGCTTAGTATCTTTAAAGCTATGTTTTTATATGTGTTATATTTTACATGCTTTAAAGAGAAAGTCATTTATGACTAGTTTTACTTAAAACGCGATATCGAAGGACGTTTGAGAAGGTATCCACCCAACTAGATATTGAAGGACATTTGAAGGTATCTATTGGTACTGAAGGATGTTTGAGAAGGTACCAAACTAACCGGATACTGAAGGAAATTTGAGAAGGTATCCTAGTAACTCGATACTGAAGGAGATATGAGAAGGTATCTGAGCAGAAGTACCTAAGGTATGACGGTACTTGGTATGGCAACGTGCATGTAGGTAGTTAGAGTTAGAGATTAAGCAAAAGGGTTCTCTCTTGACTAGTAGTTAGTGTTGGGATTAGTTTTACCCACAGTGGGGTTACTTTCAACTGAGAAATAGTTTTACTATTTTATGAGTAAAATACCTTTCTATGCTTTATGCTTGGAAAATGTTTACACTGCAGTACAAGTACTGTAGAAGCTTATATTTCAGTTTGAACTCTTTATTCAGATTTTGCATGAGAATCAATTATCTTTCTTAAATCACTGGGCGTAAGCTCAGCGCATTTTCAAATGTTTACCTTTCCCCTAGGTAGCGGTCAAATCCTCAGAAGATAACTCTGCATCTGCTCTGCCACTAAAGGATAAAGATATTTTTAACCCGTCTGTTTAGGTGGTTACTGTAAATATTGTACACATGTTATGTTACTGTTGTTCATATAGGGACTAAGGTTTTGGGGGTTTGGGACTTATGAATCTAGTGTTGTAATGACTCTAAACTTGTTATGTTTCTGAATTAATAAATTTTTGGCCAAAAAATATTCTGTTGTGTATAAGTTATATTTTGGTATCAGAGTTATTAGGCAGTAAGTGTTAGCCAAAGGGTTGATAATTGCTGTAGTCACGCCCTTTCTCAGGCTTAGAGGATAGTCCGGGGCAGGGTGTGACACGCCCAGGCATTGCTGAGCGATTCGTTCATGTCTTGTTCAAAATTGGTTATTAGTTTCCTTCGTCTAGCATTCTCAATAGGTGGTAAATATTTCTTCATAAACTTCTCTACGACCTGTTCCCATGAAGTGATCTCTCCCGGCTCGAGGGAATGCGCCCATTTTCTTACCTGATCACTAAGAGAAAATGGAAACAAAGTTAGTTGAACTTCTTCCACAGAGATGTTCGGGAACACAAAACTATTGCAGATTTCTATAAAGCTACAAAGGTGGGCGTGCGGGTCCTCGCCACGACGTCCTTCGAATTGTCATGCAATATGGATCATCTACAGCATCACCGGTTTCATTTCGAATCGGCTTCCATCAAGGGCAAGCCTCATGATTCCTAAAGAGAAATCATAAAGGTTTGGCGATGCATAGTCCCTAATGGGCTTATTACGATCATTTGCCAGTAGGATTGGATTCGCCATGATGTTGTCTTCGTTTGGTGCTCCATTTTTAGTCTGCTCTGCCATATCTTTTTTATCTGGTTGTTGTTGTTGGCGGCTGTCTCTTAATCTCCGTCTGAACGTCCTCTCAATCTTCGGGTCGTAATTCGCCAGAGATTGAGAGTCTGAAAAGAAATAAGAAAAAATACTGTTAGCACACTGATTTGCCGAAGTCCCTGGCAATGACGCCAAAAAATGATGCATTGTTTTATGAGGTGAAATTATGGATGAAATACGGTGATGGAAATGCATTGAGCAATCAAGCTTTCTCAGTGGAATCCAAGTATAAACCCCACTGAGTTTCCTGGTAAGTCCAGGGTCGAACTTAGGGACTTGGAAAAATGGTATGCAGTAGTAATTTTCAGGAATACTTTGCAATAATCGGTAACTCAAATAGTTGTTGGATGTTGTTGGTTGCGGTAATAAAAATAAACAAATGCGGCGGAGTTTCGAAAAGAGTTGATAGAATGAAAGATGCGATTGACAGGTTGATAAGGGTTTGGCTAACACTTACTAAGATGTGTTCATGTTATGGGACCATGCAACACATATACAATAGTAAACCATCTCTCGATGCGAATGCTATGACTTTTAATGCTAGAATGCATGTGATATATGCGATGAGTCTATAGAACTTACACATAAGCCTCTATTCTTATCTATGTGATGACAAAATTACACACACACAAATAAGGTGACCACATAATATCATAACCTATCTCTAGGGTGCATGCGATGCATGTTGGCAAATAGAGCTTCTCTCTAAGTCCCTATCTCTTGTTTATGAAGATCTAATCTTGCTCTCTTGAGTTTAGATTCTAACCTAGCTCTCGCAAGTTTTAGGTTCTTTCTTTAGACTCTCTCTCGAGTAGCTCTAAAGG
Organism: Benincasa hispida; assembly: GCF_009727055.1. Lineage (NCBI taxonomy): Eukaryota > Viridiplantae > Streptophyta > Magnoliopsida > Cucurbitales > Cucurbitaceae > Benincasa > Benincasa hispida. Next base: position 39,340,874 of record NC_052358.1, read on the forward strand.
GATGTTGGGCACAACATAAAACAAGATAACCGCAAACAATGAAGATCCTAGGTCATGTTAACTTAGTTCTTCTCAACCCATTCGACAAGTTTAGCTACTCATGCATGCTAGGAGAGTGAACAGATGTAGATTAAGAAATTCCATTGTATAAATATAAAGTTGAAATACAAAATAATAATGCATGAAGAGGATAAAGAGCCTGGTAGTAATCTCTTGCTTTCCAGGCTTTTACACTATCTTTTTTACTCTTATTCCAAAGATAATCTCGCTTTCGCGAGAGTCGGCACGCTTTCTGCTTTCCACGCCTTTGGGTTCTCTCTTAAGTTGCCCTAAGCGATCTTCCGGCATCTCTTCTCTTCTTTTGCTCTGACTTCTTAAAAATAAAAGAAAACTATGGACAGGCTAAACTATGAACAAAAACTTACTGAACTGCTGAACCGAACCCCTTTTCTGAAGGATGTCTTCGGTATTTATAGAGCTTTGGGGTGAAAAGCGGCTTCTCTCTTATGATTGCACAGATGGGATGGCTTTAATTCTCTGACTGATGCGCCGAATATTTGTAACTAAAAAGCTGAGTGTACTTGTTATCGTTAGCAGCTTATCAACTTAATTCGGATTCGACCGTCATCAACTTTTTGTCCCATCGTGATTAATTATGCTTTTCACCCAGATGTGCCCACCAAGTTGCACCGGCTCTATGTGGCAATCCTTCTTGAGAAGATGTTTGCGAGCACAAATCACAGCAAAGCCTTGCGGTAATGCTGCATTCGACCATTGATGTCTTGTGATCGCGCTTTCCGCCCTACGTTAATGCAAATTCTGCATAAAAATGCCAAAGTTAACTGTTCTTATGCGATGAACGCATGTGACCGCAATGTTATGAACTTAATGCTTTTTGGACGCAATCGAACATATTTTACCAACGCAAACCTTCATTGTTTAATAACTTAGCACTGTAATAATGTGCATTTCTGCCCATTATCAATACACCTCTGGAATGTGCTCGGCGCATTGCAAAGGTCGAGCAGCATGCGTCGAAACACAAATGTTCCATAAGGGCAGGTGAATATGATTTTCTCTTGATCTTCAGGAGCAATCATGATTTGGTTATAGCCGACATATCCATCCAAGAAACAGTAGTAATCATTTCTTACTAGGCAGTCTAGCATCTGGTCGATAAAAGGCAAAGGGAAATAATCCTTCTTTGTCACCGCATTCAGTTTGTGGTAGTCCATGCAGATCCGCCAGCCAGTGATGGTTCTCATCGGTATTAGTTCATTGTTGCATTTGGGACTACCGCCATCCCTCCTTTCTTCGGTACTGTAACGACCCAACCCCCTAGGACTTAAGTTAGGCCATTACTAAATATATGCCTGCACGGAACTCAAAACGACACTCGGTTATGGCGAAATAAACGCTAATTAAATAGGGTAAGTTCAAAAGACTTTCATTAAATTCAAATACGAAAACAATAGTAAATCATAAAGGACAATAAATAAGTCTGAAAAACAATTCTTAAAAGTAAGTTTTAATCATCAAAAGTAAAAGTTAAGAGGAACATGAAAAGAACTTTAAATCTCATGAGCATAAGCGTAAAAACTAGTCCTAGTGGCTCAATCACAAATTCCGCTTGTCTATCGCCGGTGCATCTCTACCCTTACCTGAAACAACAACATGAGAAAGAATGAGTATAAAATACTCAGTAAGTAACCCCACTACTGGGGTCAGGCTGGGCATCTATGTCCTCAAGATACCCACCTCTGGTGAAACATATAAATTGTTCTAGTCCTCATGGGACACATATACACATGAAACAAAAAGGAGACTGAGACTTATCCTACTGTAGTTAAGTACGCCCACTACCTCTGGTGAATCCCGAAGGAAACACAATCTCTTACATACGCATGGTTATGCATACACCTCTTTTGTATACACATAACCCACTTAATGTGTACCTCTTTCGTACACATGGTTACGTATACACCTCTTTCGTATACACATAACTCAATGAATGTGTACTTCTTTCGTACACCTGGTTAAGTATACACCTCTTTCGTATACATCTAACCTACTAAGTATGTACCTCTTTCGTACATCTAGTTATGTATACACCTCTTTCGTATACATATAACTGATAACAAGCAGAAATGCACGTTATCATAGTGCTAAGTTCTTAAACAATGTTGGATTGCATTGATGAAATATGTTAATTTGCGTCCATTAAGCATCAATTTCATAATATTGCGGTCGCATGCGTTCATCGCATTAGAACAGTTGATTTTTGTATTTTTCTACAGAATATGCGTTGACGCAATGCAAGAATTGCGATCATAGGAAATCATTAGTCGAGCACAACTTCACCGTAAGGCTTTATGATGATTGTGTTCACAAACATTCGTCCGAGAAGGATCGCTGCAACTTGGACAACGCAACATGGTGGGCACATATGGGTAAAAGGCTAATTAAGCGCGATTGGACAGAAAGCTGATGAAAGTCGAATTCGAATTAAGTTGACAGCTTATAACAGTCACAAAGTACATTCAGCTTTTCGATAACAAATATTCGGCGCATCAATCAGGAATTAAAGTCGTCCCATCTGTACAATCATGAGAGAGAAGCCGCCGTTCACCTTGGATGTCTATAAATACCAAGGGCAACCTTCAGAAAAGGGGTTAGCAAGTTGATCAGTTTACCATTCTTTAGTTCGAAGTTCATACGCTCGTCTTTGTTCTTAGTTTTCTTTCATTTTAAGGCAGATGCGAGGGAGAAAGTTGTGTCGACAGATCGTTTCGATAAGCTTTGGAGAGCGCCGGAAGCTTCAAGGATAGAAAGAGGGCCAATGCCTGCAGAAGCAGGATCATCTTTAGAATCGGATAGAGATTGTAGTGTAAAAGCCTCGGTCAGCAAGGAATTGCTACCAGGTTCTCTACCTTTAACTTCCATTGTGATTTTGTACTCAACTCATTTATAAAAATGGAATTTCCTTCTCTATATCTATTCACTCTCTGTTATTCACGCATGAGTAGCTAAACCAATTCAATGGGTTGAGAAGCATTTAGCTAGCACAATTAGGGAATCTTCATTCTTTGCGATTATCTTGTATTATGTATGCTTCATTCGTCCAATAGAGATACTCGAGAGGGTAGTCTAAGGACAGGATCTAGACTTGGGAAGGTCAGGTTAGAATCTAGACTCAGAAGAGCCAGATTAGAACACATAAGCAAGAGGTAGGAGCTTAGGAATGAGCACTATTTGTTATCAAGACATCGCATGCATCCTAGAGATAGGATATGATTGTATACGGTCACCTTGCTTTTATGCATTTTGCATCATCGCATAGGACAGGAGTAAAGACTTAGGGATAAGCTCTATGGACATTTTGCATTCAACACATGCGTCCTAGACTTAGGAGCATCGCATTTGCATTGAAAAATGACTTGTTGTGCATGGTTGTAATATGATCGCATAGTCTGACGCATTCCCAAGAAACGCTAGGTAAAGATCTTCTCAACCCGTTCATCGCATACTCATTGCATTTATCATGCAATTGCCTTTTCTCAACTCTGTCGCATTTTTTTATTTATTTCTTGTCAACGAAATCAAACAACAAACCCACAATTTATTTACTTGGTTACCTCAACGTTTTCATAAAAATTACCAACACAATCTGTTTTCACAAGTCCCTGTGTTCGACCCTGGACTTATCAGGAAACTCAGAGGAATTTACACTTGGATTCCGCTAGGGAAACTTGAGTGCACAACGCAATTTCTTCAACGCATAGCATCCACATTTCTACTTCATAAAAGGAAACATCAAGTTTTTGGCGCCACTGTTAGGGACTTCAGCAAAGTAGAGTGCTAACAGTTATTTTTCTGATTTATTTGCAGTCTCTCAATCTCTGACGAATTACGACCCAGAGAATGAGAAGACATTTAGACGAAGATTGAGAGACCATCAACAGCAACCACAGTCAGAAGGAAGAGATGGCGGAGCAGCCTGTAAATGGAGCACCAAATGATAACAATGTCATGACGAATCCAATTCTGTTGGCAAACGATCGCAATAGACCAATTAGGGACTATGCATCGCCAAACCTCTATGATTTTTCTCTGGGAATCATTAGGTCTGCCCTCGACGGAAGTAGATTCGAAATGAAACTGGTGATGCTGTAGATGATCTAGACTGCAGGTTAATTCGGAGGAAGGCGTGGCAAGGACTCGCACGCCCACCTCCGAAGCTTTACTGAAATCTGCAATACTTTTGTGTTCCCGAACATCTCTAACAAAGAAGTTCGACTAACATTGTTCCCATTTTCTCTCTGTGATCAGGCTATGAAATGGGCATATTCTCTCGAGTTGGGAGAGATCACTTATTGGGAACAGGTCGTGAAGAAATTTATGAAGAAATACTTTCCACCTACCGAGAACGCCCAACGAAGGAAATTGATTACAAATTTTGAACAAGACATGGGCGAATCGCTCAGCAATGCTTGGGCGAGGTTTAAGAGGTTGGTCTGGGACTGTACACATAATGGGTTGCCAGACTACCTGCAAATGGAGATTTTCTATCATGGTTTGAATCCCGCTTCGCAGACCGCTGCCAATGTGGTAGCCGCTGGTGGTCTGCTTGATAAAGCATATGATGAGGCGAATAATATCTGGGATCGCATCTCTAAGAACCATAAATATTAGAGAGAGAGCAATCAGAGATTGTGACTTAAAGACTGTTGCAAACAATGGTGCGATTGTTTCATTATAAAACCAAATGACAGCAATGATGAATTTAATCCAAGCAATTGCGATCAGCAGCCCAACACTGCAAATTGGGCAAATAACCGCAATCAGTCAAAACATCACAAGGTGTACGACTGGCGATGATGGGCATGCGATGGAGGATTACCCGCAAAATCCACAATCTGTCTACTTTGTAAAGAATAACCCCTTTTCGAACACCTACAACCCTGGGTGGAGGAACCACCCCAATTTTTCTTGGAAGAATCAACAACAAAATTTCCAACCTGTGGCGCAGAAAGAAGGGCCACCAGGATTCTTCCCACACAATAATGGTCAAACGAACAATCAAGCAAGTAGCTCACAACCACCGCAATTCTCTTCTTTGGAGAGCCTACTAAAGCAATACATAGAGAAAAATGAAACCGTGCTTCAATGTCAGGCCACGTCCATCCGCAATCTCGAATTACAGATGGGCCAGATTGAAAATGAGCTGAAGAGTAGACCGCAAGGGGCTTTTCCGAGTTCAACTGAATTTCCATGCAACCCGGAGGGATCAGGTAAAGAGCAATGTCAAGTTGTGATATTGCGTAGTGGGAAGACTGTGGAGGGAGACAAGAAGGAGTTTATAGAAACAATTCCATGTGGCTGACCCTGAGATGGGTGAACAAGGAAGAAGATGTAGTAGAACGAGGTTAGTCGACCTCAAAGCCATTGAATTACAGGAACTGGAGTTCAGTTACCCCTTTCCCACAGAGACTAATGAAAAAGAAATGAAGAGGTACAGTACAAGTTTTTATCTTGTTAAAGCAATAACATTTAACATCCTTCAGTGAAGTGATTGAGGAGATGTCTGCCTAACCACAGTTTCTGAAGCATAAGGTTAAATACAGAAGAGGCGAGATGGAAAATTTGTCACGGTGATGAACGAAAGTTAAAATCATATTCACCGAAGATGAAGCGATCTGGGAAGCTTACTATTCTTGCCTCCATAGGAGAAATGTACATACGGGGCAAACCCTGTGTGACTTGGAGCGCACATAAATTTTGATCCTCTGGAAATCTTTAGATAATTAAATTTTGGGGCACTTTGTGCCAAACAGTGACTATCCAGTAGCAGATAGATATATGGTTATGTCAGAAGGGAGAAGGTGAAGATATGTTATCACCATTGACAATTTATCTACAGCACAACTTCATATTTTGGACCTAGAGCGCGACAAAGATGTGGCATCATTTCTGGGAAACCTTTTTATCAACAGGTGTGCTCAAATCGATGTGCATAAAGGGGAAATCACTTTGAGTATACAGACAGAAGTCAAGTTTAACATAAAGACGTGCCATGGAAGTTTTTGAATGAAGAAGACCTGGCATGACTCTGATGATGCCAAAATTCGACTGAAGAAGAAAAGTTTGACAGAGAATGAAAAAAGGATGCCAGCGCATCCGTTGCTGCTGCATGGCGATATAAAAAACAAGCAAAGAAGAAATGATGAAAGCAAGAAGTGCAAGCCAAAAAAAACATACGAGAAAACAATGCAACCTTCCTAGAGGAGCACCAACACTTGAATTGAAAACCCTACCAACCCATTTGAGGTACACATTTTTGGGGCAGAAGGAGAAGCTGCCAGTTATATTTCCTCTGCGTTCACAAAGAATCAGGAAATGCATTGATGTGCATTCTTAGGAAGCATGTGTGATCAATTGGCTGGACACTCGCCGATTAGAGGAATTAGCCACGTACTCATGTACCACATTCGTCTGAAGATGGACCAGCAAGCATTGAATCAACGGTAGATCTAACCTTGCGATGAAGGAGGTCTTCAAGAAGAGATCATTAAATGGCTAGATGCAGGCATTATCTATCCTATAGCAGATAGCACGTGGGTCAGCCTCGTGCAGTGTGTGCAGAAGAAAGATGGCATGACGGTAGTCCCAAATGAACACAACGAATTAATACCGCAAAGGACCATCACTGGATGGCACATATGCATGGACTACCACAAGCTGAATGCGGCTAGAGAGAAAGATCATTTCCCTCTGCCATTCATTGACCAAATGCTGGACCGACTAGCAGGGAATGACTTCTATTGCTTCCTGGATGGTTATGCCGGATACAATCAAATCATGATAGCTCCTAAAGATCAAGACAAGACCACACTCACCTACCCATATGGGACATTTTCTTTTCGCCACATGCCGTTTGGCCTCTGCAATTTGCCAAGCACATTCCAAAGGTGCATGATGGCAATCTTTTCAAATTATCTCGAGGACTTTGTGGAAATCTTTATGGAGGACTTCTCGGATTTTGAGAACACTTATGAAGTCTGTTTAGCCAATTTGGAGAAGATATTGAAAAGATGCGAAGAAACATATCTGGTGCTCAATTGGGAAAATGCCATTTCATGGTGAAGGAGGGCATAGTGTTGGGACATAAGGTCTCCAAAGATGGGTTGGAGGTAGACAAAGAAAACATCAAAGCAATTGAAAAACTTCCACCTCCAACTAGGGTGAAGGCTACACAAAGCTTCTTGGGGCACGCTGAATTTTACAGACGATTTGTCAAAGACTTTTCTAAAATAGCACGACCATTAAGTGCGTTGTTAAAGGCTAACAGAAAATTTGGGTTTGACAACAATTGCCTCAACGCATTTCAAGTTGAAGAATGCATTGGTTATCGCACCCATATTGGTTATGCCAGATTGGACACTTCCATTTGAAATAATGTCCGATGCAAGTGGGTATGTGATGGGGGTAGCCTTAGTGCAAAAGAGAAAAACAATTTTGCATCCCATCGCATATGCGACTAAAACATTAAACCCTACTCAGACAAATTATACCACTACAGAGAATGAACTCCTGGTGGTAATTTTTGTGTTGGAAAAATTTCGGGCATATCTATTGGGAACAAAGGTACTCATCCATACTAATCACTCAGTGATCAAATACTTAATGACAAAGAAGGACGCATAACCGAGGTTGATTAGATGGGTTCTCCTCCTTCAAGAATTTGATATAGAAATAATTGACCGAAAGGGGACAGAGAATCAAGTTACGAATCACTTGTCTAGATTAGAAAATCCTGAGGTTGATCGCAATGAGTTTGAGGTGAGTGTCGTATTCCCGGATGAGCAGCTGTTCCACATAGAAGAATTGCCCTGGTATGTAGACATAGTCAATTGTATGTTTTGCGAGCAATTTCCAAAAAATTACACCTACCACCAACAGAAGAAGCTCAAGCATGAATGTAGACATTACTATTAGGATGAGTCGAATCTGTATAAAAGAGGTGCAAACCAGATTTTTCGATTATGCGTACCAAATGCTGCTCAACACCGCATATTATCACAATGCCATGACTCACCATATGGAGGGCACTTTGGAAGGCAGTGCACCGCAACCAAAGTTTTGTAAAGTGGATTCTTTTGGCCTACATTGTTCAAGGATGCGGCTGACTACGTAATGAAGTGTGATCGGTGCCAACGCACAGGTAAGATTTCTTGGAAACATGCAATGCCAATGAACACTATCTTGGAGCTTGAATTATTCAACGTATGAGGGATTGATTTCATGGGACCATTCCCTCATTTGAATGGTAAACACTATATTTTATTAGTCGTCGATTATATCTCCAAGTGGGTAGAGGCAATAGCATGCGCCTCAAGTGATGTGGCGGTAGTCTCCCAGTTCCTGAAGAAAAATATTTTCACTTGTTTTGGCACTCCTCATGCCATTATAAGTGACGAAGGATCCCACTTTGTCAGTCGCAATATCAAGGAGTTGCCGCGCAAATACAACATCTTCCACAAAGTGGCCACCGCATACCATCCGCAAACGAATGGTCAGGCTAAAGTGTACAATCAAGGAATTAAGTTGACACTTGAGAATGTAGTAAGGCCTTTAGGAAAAGATTGGGCAACGAAGCTTGACGATGCATTTTTGGCATACCGAACTACATTTAAAACACCAATAGGTATGTCCCCGTATGCGTTGGTATTTGGTAAGGCATGTCATTTGCCTTTGGAGCTAGAATATAAGGCACTATGGGTGGTAAAGAAGCCGAATTCTGATTTAAAGAAAGCATGAGAAGCGCAAAAAATGCAATTGGTTGAGCTAGAAGAATGGAGGATTAACACATAGGAAAATGCAAAAATTTACAAGCAGTGCACCAAGCACTGGCATGACAAACACATATGCACTAAGAACCTCCATGTCGGGAAAAAGGTTTTACTCTTCAACTCAAGACTGTGACTCTTCCCGGGAAAATTAAAATAACGCTCGTCCGGACATTTAAGGTTAATGGACAGCGAGTCAAGGCATATTGCGGAGGTGATTTCCAGCCAGAAACAGCCTCTGTAAAGTTGAAAAACCCGAACTACCCCTTACTTGATTCTTGAACTCTTATTCCTTTATCACTTTTACTATCATTTACCTATCTGTATCTTACTCATCTTCTCTAAAAAAGAAAAAAAAATTGTTGTTTTGTTTAAATCATTTGACCCTCTCTTTGTTTGTTTACAACGATTAAGGCATAAGATTGTGGAGATGCTACACGAAGCAGCAAATTATCTCACTTCATCATCGCAATCCAACGAAGAGAGATCGCCGCAAAGATGGATGCGTCAATACACAATGCGGGCGACAACGCAAATTTGGGGGTGTATTATTCCTTATCTTTATTTCAAATTTTGTGCTATAACGTTGCGTTTTAGTTTTAAAAGTTTTATCACCGCATCCTCTTTGATCACTGCAATCATTTGACAGAGATAAATTTAGTAGGTTACTGCATAATGTCTCTTTGTCAAGTATGATTTCAATGATGAAAAATATGCTTCTATTTCTTTCGTATATACTAGAGTCAACTTAATCTTAAGATAGTCACCTTGTAAAATATTTCTAGAAGTTAGGGGTTTGCTAGCTTTCTTTCAAACTCTCTTTATGAAGCCTTCTAAGAACATTGCATGACTTATTTTAATCTTTTGGCAATGAGGACATTGCCACATTTTACATTTGGAGGTGAGGTATTTACTTCCAACCTTGCTATTTTGGAAAAACAAAAAATTGAGAATAACAACTCCACTGTCAATGCAATGGGAAACCCATGTTAATAAGAGTTAAGTTGTGAAAGGTACTTACCCGTAGTTGGATGTCTGCATGACAAACGTGGGGGCAAGCCAAAACGAAAGTAAGTCACCAGGATCAACGCATAAATAAATGACCGTAACTCCACTGCCAAATAGGTATGAGTTTAGTCTGAGAAAGAGTGCATTGCTTGTAGTTGGATGTCCGCATGAAACCCGTGGGGGCAAGCCAAAACGAAGGCAAGGCACTTGGATTAGCGCAAGGTTAGAAAAAAATATCAATGAAGAAAATTTTTATGCAAGGATAAAATCATTTGACACCCCGATAGAAAATTTTCCTTTTAAAATAAATTATGCGATGTTCTGGAATTTAGTAAAGTCCTTTTGAAGGTAAGCTTGCAGTCCCTAAGTCATAGAAATATTTTAAGAAGAGACTTGAATAAGACTTAAGGAAATTCTGGTATATAGGATTTGAACGAAGTATTCTTGATAAATCTAAGAGAAGAACATTGCAGTTGACTTGCTAAAGGAATCTTTAGCTTATGCTTGAGGGCAAGCATTGTTTAAATTTGGGGGTGTGATAACGGGCAAAAATGCACGTTATCATAGTGATAAGTTCTTAAACAATGTTGGATTGCGTTGATGAAATATGTTAATTTGCGTCCATTAAGCATCAATTTCATAATATTATGGTCGCATGCGTTCATCGCATTAGAACAGTTGATTTTGTATTTTTCTACAGAATATGCGTTAACGCAATGCAAGAATTGCGATCATAGGAAATCATTGGTCGAGCACAACTTCACCGTAAGGCTTTATGATGATTGTGTTCACAAACATTCGCCCGAGAAGGATCGGTGCAACTTGGACAACGCAACATGGTGGGCACATATGGGTAAAAGGCTAATTAAGCGCGATTGGACAGAAAGCTGATGAAAGTCGAATCCGAATTAAGTTGACAGCTTATAACAGGCACAAAGTACATTAACTTTTCGATAACAAATATTCGGCGCATCAATCAGGAATTAAAGTCGTCCCATCTGTACAATCAGAGAGAGAAGCCGCTGTTCACCTTGGATGTCTATAAATACCAAGGGCAGCCTTCAGAAAAGGGGTTGGCAAGTTGATCAGTTCACCATTCTTTAGTTCGAAGTTCATACATTCGTCAGGCGGACGCGGAGGAGGAAGTTGTGCCAGCACATCGTTCCAGTAAGCTCGGGAGAGCGCCAGAATCTTCAAGGAAAGAGAGAGGGCCAACGCCTGCGGATGCAAGAACATCTTTAGAACCGAATAGAGATTGTAGTGTAAAAGCCTCGGTAGCAAGGAATTGCTACTAGGCTCTCTACCTTTAACTTCCATTGTCATTTTGTACTCAACTCATTTATAAAAATGGAATTTCCTTCTCTATATCTGTTCACTCTCTGTTATTCACGCATGAGTAGCTAAACCAGTTGAATGGGTTGAGAAGCATTTAGTTAGCACAACTAGGGAATCTTCATTTTTTGCGACTATCTTGTATTATATATGCTTCATTCGTCCATTAGAGATACTCGGGAGGGTAGTTTAAGGACAGGATCTGGACTTGGGAGGGTCAGGTTAGAATATATACTTGGAAGAGCCAGATTAGAACGCATAAACAAGAGATAGGAGCTTAGGAATGAGCATTATTTGTTATCAACGCATCGCATGCATCTTAGAGATAGGATATGATTGTATGTGGTCACCTTGCTTTTATGCATTTTGCATCATCACATAGGACAAGAGTAGAGACTTAGGGATAAGCTGTATGGATATTTTGCATTCAACACATGCGTCCTAGACTTAGGAGCATCGCATTTTCATTGGAAAATGACTTGCTGTGCATGGTTGTAACATGATCGCATAGTCTGATGCATTCCCAAGAAACGCTAGCTAAAGATCTTCTCAACCCATTCATCGCATACTCATTGCATCTATCACACAACTGGCTTTTCTCAACTCTGTCGCATTTGTTTATTTATTTCTTGTCAACGCAATCAAACAAAAAACCCACAATTTATTTACTTGGTTACTGCAAGGTTTTCATAAAAATTACCAATGCAATCTGTTTTCATGAGTCCCTATATTCGACCCTGGACATACCAGGAAACTCAGAGGAATTTACACTTGGATTCTGTTGGGGAAACTTGAGTGCACAACGCAATTTCATCAACGCATAGCATCCACATTTCTACTTCATAAAATCAAGCATCAATAACCCACTGAATATGTACCTCTTTCGTACACCCCACATCAATAACGCCCGTCAATCAACAATAACACCGCTTGCGATCAAGGCCAAGAAAAACTGACCAATGCATCTCTGTCACATTGCGCCCATCAAGACGATTAACGCAATGACGGCGCAATGCAACAGTCGATCCAGAGCTGACTTTCAACCGCATGTGGTAATAAAAATAACACTGCATGCGAACACCTAATCAAAAGATGCAGCTGAGCAACGTAAAAGTGGAGGATTGTGACACGTGTATGCCTAACGGTTGTGCAGATTCGACTGTTTGATTGCATAATAGAAGGAATAATATCCCTCCATCTTCGAAATTTCCATAACAACAAGTGGGGACCACAAGGCTGGAGTCAAAGATCTTCACCTATAAATACCCCATCGAATTCACAAAAAAATATGTTACTTGTTACAGGGCTAATTGCTGCTAGTATATTGAGAAGAAAAGGCTGAGCTGAGTGCTAAACTGAAGAAATCCGGGAAGAAGAAGAGACAAGGCCGAGAGGTGAGTCTCAGTGTTCATCTGCCAGATCCCCGCCGCGAAGCTCTTTTACTCAGATCCCTGCTACCGGTTGAGCAAGCCTGAGAGGGAAGCTCATCCTTCCACACGATTCATCCTTACCAGCAAGCGAATCTCCATTCAAAATCGGTGCCAAGACATTAGCGCTATTTGTATCTGTTCTATCTCTTTTCATCATTGTAGTTCATCTTCTTTATCTCTTCATTCACACACCATGCATAGACGCTAAATAAATATATTGAATGTCTTGATTGCTTTCATTATCACTTCTCTGTCTATTTCCGTTCCTCCGTTCACCGCTTTCTCCATGATGTGTTCTTAATCCCATGGTAGTTAATATAAATTAAACAAGTACTTAACCTGGGTTAATGAGATGATTGCGTTTAGCTAAAGCATGCTAGATGGCATTTTCACCTGTGGGAGCAGAAGTGAAGATGCCATTCTGATCTATCGAGAGATGGTAAGAAGAATTCGTTAACTAAAGCGAGTAGTACTTCCAAACATGGAAGCAACCTTGCATTCATTACGTTCGTCTCTGTTTCACCACAGACACGTGGGAACGCGGCCGATTACTGAAAGGTGTACGCTAAGGAAAAAACGGAACCGTACTTATAACTTTAATGCAATTAAGGAACTTGCGATGTTTATATTAGTTATCTTTCTTTTTTGTTTCGTACATAAGACTTGTCGTCGCAATACATGATCTTTGTAAAATCTTTACAGCCAACCTTGACCTCAGTATCTTGTATCATGAAGTCTGTATCTTGTACCATCTTAGCTTAGGTTTACTGCACTTTATTTTATTATTGCATTTTACTGCTTTACTTTACTTTAACGTATATTTTAAATACTTGTACACAAATACTTTTAAAAGATTGAAAAACCTGTTTGCATGTATTATAAACATAACGCAATAACCTCAAACAGTCCCTGTGTTTGACCTCGGATCACACCGAGAAACTTGAGGTGGAATTATACTTGGTTCCAATGTAAGGAAACTTGTGACAACGCACAAAGTACTACAAGAACCTTCAGGAATAACGCATATCTAGAAGTAGTATTGCATGAATTGAGTCAAGTCAGGTAATTATTGCATATCAATAGGTTTGAACCGTGCGTGCATTGTATAGCATAAAATCCATGTCATCACAATCTTCCTTGAAGAACTATCACCATCACCGCCAGAGAAGAAGACTCGGGAGAGGAACTTCTCCATCGTGCATGACAGAGCACAAAATCAATTCTATGTCAGACCAATGGGAAACAAGAAACGGGTACTGGAGATCATCATCTTCTTCTATTCATCCATTTACTTCATTTCTTATTTTCTGCATTTCCATTTCTACACATTTTATTTTTCTCATGACATTATAACGAACTCCTTTCTCTCTTAATATATATATCAGGACTTTATCTATTTCATCTTCTATTTCTATCGCTTTTGTTTATTTTTTAATGAGAAGCTAAATCATTAGTGAGTTGGAATGAGTTGATCTTCATACCAATGAGTTTAATGATGAGCAACTATTCATTTGGTTTAATAAGTTTTTAAATCCAACTCTTTATTTCATTTAATCGATTGCATCAAGTGGTAGTAATCAGCTACTCGAGAGAGTAAGTGATAGTGGATCTTATTAACCTGAGTAAATGATGTGTTTAGAGATAAAACACATCCTTAAGTTCCAAGTAACCTAAGCATGCATCATAGAAATATGATTTATGTGGCTAACTCACTGAGAACTGGAGTTCTTAAAGGTTGTGAACATGAACACGAGTTTGTTATTGGGTTTAAAGGTTCGAGAGTTGCTAATCCCAACTAAATTTTTTTCATGGTTTTTCTCTCAATCTATTGTTGTATTGTGCGTCCACCCTTCATATCCTTCACCGTCAAATTCTCATTATTTTAATTGTTTTTAGATTATGACTTACACAACAACGAGCACCATATTATTTGATAAATACATCCATGCGTTTATAATTAAAAAGTCATCAACTGAATTTGTTCTTCATTTAATAAATATCTCCATGTGCGACCTCAGTCCTCACCGAGACTACCTCCTAATCGGTTTATACTTGGACTTGTTAGGGAAAACTTGTATGATTTTTAGAGATTTTTATTACATTAACTGAACACAGTTGAGCACACAAACAGATAGCAAATACCTAACAATAAGAATGACACCTAGAACACCACCCTATAACTAGTAGAATAAATTTTTGAACAGGAAGATGTCATCAAGGTCTAAGCAATCGAATTTGCCATTAAAGAAAAAAATAATTGATTATTTTAGCTTTATGAAAAAATCAGTAGTGATTCAACAAAAATCACTAAGAAAAGAACAATAAGTTATAAGCTATCTAGAGATTACACAAAATCTACCCATACAACTTTTAAAAACTAGGGTAAGAAACTAAAACGTCAACAAACAATAGCTACATAGAGCATCACAACAGCCATTCAAACACTTGCACAAATGAATATTTGATGGAAAGCTCCAAAATTGAATACTTACGAGAAGAATGTAGACACATCAGATAACATCTAGCACATTCAACATTCACAAAATATGTCCAATATTATCCAAAAACAGACATTTAGCACATAACAAATCAGACAACATCTTTATCTTCAAAACCATTCATCCATGAAAACCAAAGTCTAAGAATAGAGCGAGCTTAAAAATAAAAATAAAAAGAAGATACTCCAATCATAATTAAGTTCAACAATTTGCAGAATCTCCAAATTGATGCTTGAAAAATCAATTCATTAACCAACGTTGAGAAGCTTGGCAATCGGTGTAACAACTTCTCTTTCATTCCAAATCATACATAATGGAATACGACAATGGGAAATTGCAATGCAGCTGAAAAACGTAAAAGTAAGAATGAGTTTTTAGTGAATTAATTACAAAATAGTGATATAAACAAGAGAAATATGTGTAAGAAGTTAAGCTAGATACATAATGGATAATACATTTCTAGATACATTTCCAAATACATGAATTTCTATTTCTAGATATTTCTAGATACATATAATTGTTTACGTACATGAATGATATGTATACATGTACTTCATTTATTTTGTATCTCTTAGGAAACATCTCTTATGTACTATATATAGGGTTCATTTCCCTCCTTTGTAATCAATTGAAGGAAGACAATCAAATCAATAGAAGAAAATTGAGTTTCAAGGGAACAATATTATTCTCTTATGTGTTTTTGAGTTTTGTAAGAGAACAAATTTGTGAGATTTGAATCTTAGAGCGAGCTCATCAACGCTTCCAACAAAGTGGTATCAAGGAATAAGGTTGAAAGAAGTCATTCAACAACATTTGAAGCCTCAACTTCCACATTTGGATGGAAAAAATTATAGAGTGTGAAGTCAACAAATGAATTATGGATTTCAAGATCTTTGGGATATTGTTGATAGAAGATATTTGAAGCCTAAAGATGAAAATGGTCTCTCACAAGAACAACAACTCAATGAGTTGAGAGAGACTAGAAAGAAAGATAAAAAAAAAAGGCATTAATTTTTATCTACCAAGCTGTAGATGAAAATATTTTTGAAAGGATATTAGGTGTCTCGATTGCTAACGCGGTATGGGATACATTGCAGAATTTATAGAAATGAGAAGAAATAGAAAAATTAGTATGATTGCAGACACTTGGAGCTGAATTTGATACCATTCAAATGAAAGATGCTAAAACTATTGAAAAAAATTTCCACTATCTTCTCTTAATTGTTA
The DNA here is from genome assembly GCF_009727055.1 of Benincasa hispida. Classification (NCBI taxonomy): domain Eukaryota; kingdom Viridiplantae; phylum Streptophyta; class Magnoliopsida; order Cucurbitales; family Cucurbitaceae; genus Benincasa; species Benincasa hispida. The sequence goes on from NC_052358.1 coordinate 39,357,215, forward strand.
ATCAATCAAGATCAAATGGAGAAGCAATTGAAGATCAGAGAGTAGTTGAAAATATCCTTAAAAGCGTGACAAGAAGGCATGACCATATTGTTGTTGCAATTGAAGAATCCAAAGACTTGTCTACTCTCTCCATTGATAGCTTAATGAGATCTCTTCAATCCCACGAGCTCAAATTGAAGTTCTTTGATTCTACTCCTTCACAAGAAGCTTTTCATATACAAACTTGTTCCAGAGGGATATCAGGTGGAAAGAGAGGTGGATGTGATGATAGAGAAAATGGATAGTCCAACGACTTAAAAAATTATGAGTTTGAGAATAGAGACAATCAAACTTCTTCAAATAGAGGAAGGGGGAGAAGTTCGAGTAGAGGAAGAAACAAAAGTGGAGGTTATGGAGATTTTTCTCACATACAATATTTCAATTGTAGACGTTATGGGTATTTTCAAGCAAACTGTTGGTCCAAGAAGTCTAATTCAAATCAAGCTCAAACCACACTAATGCATAAGCAGAAGGATAATGATCTAGGTATTCTCTTTGTCACATTCAATATCCAAGAAACAAGCACTAGAGATATATGGTATCTTGATAGTGTTTGTAGTAACCATAAGACTATAAAAAAGGATATTATTATATCTTTAGATGAGTCTCATCAAAATGAAGTAAAAACTGGTGACAATAAGAAGTTCGAAGTAAAAAGAAAAGGAGATATCCTTGTCCAAAGAAAGAATCTAACAAAAAGAATCACTAATGTTTATTATGTTTCAGGGCTCAAACACAATCTTTTAAGTGTTGGTCAGCTTCTACTGAAAGGACATGATGTTATCTTTAAAGTAGAATATGCGAGATCAGAACCAATAATGGAGGTCTCATAACGACGGTTCGTATGACTCGTAGCAACATGTTTCCAAATGAAAATGTACTATGAGAAGCTTGTATATTTTGAGACTTTAGTAAAAGACACTTCATGACTTTGGCATTGTCGATATGGGCATCTAAGTTTTGGCACTTTCTCTCATATGTGCAAGAATATATGGTGAGAGGAATGCAAAATATTTAAAACGAAGATCAACTTTGTGAACTATGTATTTTCGGAAAGCATCATCGAAATTTATTTCCGACAAGAGGTTCTTGGATAGCATCAAAGCCTCTAGAGCTTGTCTATATAGACTTATGTGGACCCATGAGAACTACTACATATAGAGGTAATCATTATTTTCTCACATTTATCAGTGATTATAGTCGAAAAAATGGATTTATCTTCTAAAAAAAGCTCTACTTTTGAATGATTCAAGACATTAAACGCAATGGTTGAAAATGAAAGTAACTTGAGATTGAAAATATTGCATTGGAATCGTGGAGGAGAATATTTCATTTTTGCAGATTTCTTGAAGAAAAATGGAATCAAGCATCAAAAGACTGTTCAAAAAACTGCTCAACAAAATGGAGTTTCAGAGAAAAAAAAAAAAGAATAATAATGGAGCTTGCAAGAAGTATGTTGAAGGCTAAGAAACTTCTTGGTCAATTTTTGGGAGATGTAGTAATTTGTGAAGTTTATCTCTTAAATCGAGCCTCAACTAAAAGTGTGCAAGGTATTACTCCTTAAGAAGCATGAAGTGGATTAAACTCAAATGTTAGTCACCTAAAAGTACTTGGGTGTATTGCTTACTCTCGTATTTCAGATGACAAACGAGGTAAACTAGAGTATTAATCAGAAAAGTGCATTTTTTTTTTTTTTTTTGTGTATAGTGAGAACTCCAAGGTTTATAGATTATAGATCCATGTGAGTAAGAACGTTATTATTTGTCGAGATGTCAAGTTTAATGAAGTATAATTGTGGAAATGGGATGCAAATGAAGATCAAAATCCATTACTAGTTGACATGCATGGCAAAGAAGATGCTCGAGACTTCGAGCTTGATGAGACTCCACCATGGCTTTATCTTCAATTTCACACTCCATGAGTGATGAAGAAACTACTCTAAGGAAGACAATAAGTATTCATGATATCTATAGTACTTCAAGAAGAATGTTGGATGATGAGCATGTTGATTTTTCTTTATTTACAGATATTGATCCTATATACTCTGAGGAGGCAATTTAAAATGAAAAATGAAAAGATGCAATAGATAAAGAGATTGATGCAATCAAAAGAAATGAGACATAGGAGTTAGTCAAACTACCGGAAAATAGAAAACCGGAGTCAAATGGTTCTATAGAACAAAGTTGAAGCAACATGGAGATATCAAGAAATATAAGGTAATGCTCGTCGTGAAAGGGTACAGACAAAAGTGTGGTGTAGATTATGAAGAAGTTTTTGTAGCTGTGACTCGCTTGGAGATTGTTCAATTGCTTCTAGCCCTTGCAACACAAAATGATTAGAAAGTACATCCAATGGATGTCAAGTCAGTTTTTCTAAATAGATATTTAGAGGACGAAATATATGTTTGAACAACCCCCTTATTATGTGAAGATTGGAGAAGAAAATAAAGTGTGTCGATTGAAGAAAGCATTGTACAGACTAAAGCAAGCACCGAGAGCCTTTTACAGTCGTATTGACAATGTTTTTTTAAAGATGGCTTCAAAAGATGTCTATACGAGCATGCTCTCTACACGAAAGAAGATAGAGATGGGAATTTCTTGAACATTTGTCTATATTAACTTTTACGAAAAATTCAACCATGATGATTGAAGATTTCAAAGAGAGCATGAAGAAAGAATTTGAGATGACAAATATGGATTTACTTCATTACTTTCTTTGTATTGATGTTATGAAACGTAATGAATGGATTGCAATTTTCCTAAAGAAGTATACAAGAGATTTATTAGTAAAATTTAAAATGGAGAAAGCTCATCCTACCAGTACTCCTATGGAACTAGACTTGAAACTAAGCAAACGTGATGATATTAAAGCTCTTGATTCCATCATCTATAGAAGTCTTTTTGGGAGTTTAATATATTTAATTATAACTAGACCTGATCTTATGTCCTCTCTCAATTTATGGAGCATATTTATGCATCACCGAAAAGAAGTCATTAGAAAACTGGAAAGAGATTTCTTAGATATATTCTTGGAACTATTGATTATAGAATCCACTATAAGAAGAACATGGATAATGTGCTTGTTGGGGAAGAAAGGTACTACATGCATTAAAGAGTTCTCAAGAGAAAGAGACTCTCCTATTATGTGACAATAAATCATCTATTTCACTTTCAAAGAATCCCATCTTTCATGGAAGAAGTAAACATATAAAGATCAAATATTATTTGATCAGAGAATTGACCAAAGATGGAGAAGTATGCATGAAGTATTGCAAGACACAAGATCAAGTTGTAGACATATTCACCAAAACATTAAAGAAATACTTGTTATAGAAAATGAAGGAGAAGCTCGGAATCATGGAAGTCTAGCTTAAGGGGGATGTTACAAATTAAGCTAGATACGTAATGGATAATACAATTCTAGATACATTTTCAAATATATGGATTTCTAATTTTTAGATACATGCACCTCTAGATGCATATAATTGTTCAAGTACATGAATGGTACGTATATATGTACTTCATTTATTTTGTATCTTTTACAAAACATCTCTTAATTACTATATAAAGAGTTCATTTCCCTCCTTTGTAATCAAGTGAAGGAAGACAATCAAATAAATAATAAAAAAAAAAAAAAATTGAGTTTCAAGAGAATAATATTATTCTCTTGTGTGTTCTTGAGTTTTATAAGAGAACAAGTTTCTTTTATTCAAAATTTGTGAGATTTAGAGTTAATCTTAGAATGGGCTCGTCAACACTTCCAACAATATGTATTTAGTAAAGAAACTGAAATAAAATTACAAAATCTAACTTTAACAATATTTTGAGTAATCATTTTGAAATGATTAAAAATACGTTTCTTAAAAAAAATTCACCACAAGAAAACATGTGTTTTATCATTTATATATATTCAGTTCTACGTATAGTTTTATACTTTCAAACACAATGTTTGTTCATATCATGAAACATGATTTAAAATGAATAAAGATATTTATCTATATGGGTTTGTGACATGTAGAGGCCATCAACAGACTTTGTTTTGAAGAGAAGAAAATTGGATTCGCATCAACTCCTAAAAGGATGCAACCAGACTGCCAAAATATGTTAAACTGGTCATCTAAAAAATTTGTATGACAAATATATTAGCAGTCTACCGCAGTCCTTCCATGAACAATTATTTTACTTTTCAAGTTACTAAGAAAATGACCTTTGTAAAAAATTGATTTTGGTTTTAAATGTTCTATATTCTACTGATCATTATTAAAATAAATGAAGAACATATCATTACTATAAGCCATAAATCATTAAAATTTTTATTTTGAATCAAAATGCAATAATGAATTATCAACTTATGAATATTAAATAATTAAAATCCGAAATTCTTAATTTCGTCCAAGTTTAAGTTTTTTTCCTATTGAAAAGTGTTAGGTTTATTAAATTAAAAGAAAAAATTATGAAAATTTTCTTGCAAACATATTTATTACTTTCATGGAAAGAAAGAGACGTGCTATCAATCTCAGATAGAGAGGAATCCCCTATCTCACATGTTATATCTATAGATATATATATATATATAACTCTAACATACATGTCATCTATTCTGATCTTTTCTCACTAAAATTTATCTTTTAATTTAACAAATATTCTTTTTAAAACATCTCTCTTTTCCTCAAATATTTCCTAAAACAAAAGAAAACACCTTAGATACATTAGATTGGTTCAAGAAATATTTGAGTTCAACTTTGTTACTCACAAAGTAAATCACTCCTTAGAAGTTTATATTTGAATCAGACACATCCGTGCAACTTTGAACATAATCATCTCATCATAGACCAGACAACATGTATGAAAACTAAAATTACTATAATAAATCTTTCTAAAATTTCAAACCTTCTTCTCCATATGTTGAGAAGAAATTGTTCTTAATAAATGAAAATACGCATTCTAATTTGGTTATTGAGGCTAAAATTCCATGATAGATATAATATCCCCATAAAAAGAATAAACAATAATAATGTGACACTACTAACAAAAAAAAAAAAAAAAAAATTTATGGGTGCAAAGTTAATCTCCATTTTCATGTCTCTCATATATTCTATTGAATAACTGCTTTTAAAATTCAAGATTAAGATTGCACCACTTATCTACGTTGATAGACATTTTGAAGGTTTTTCTTTATAAGCAAAAATTTTAAGTGATATTTGGTAATCCAAATAATTTTCTTCCCAAAAGGAATGGATTGAATTAGACCTAAGAATTCCTCCAGAAAAGAAAAAGAAAAAAAATGTGCGAATCTATGATTCAATGTGTCGATCTATAAAAATAATAACAAATACTTAATAAGAAAACGTGAATCATTATTTAATTAAAGTTACGTTTGAGAATCTTACTTGTGTGATGCAACATCTTTCGTAGATTAAATTAACCTTCACGCTTCTCCTTACTTCCCTCCATCCTTAAAAATTTCAAATAGTATGATTAGAATACAAAGAAAATGATGAAGCTTTGATGTTTAGATAAATAAAATTGGTTCAAGAAATCTTATGATCCTTAATTTAGTGTGTACCTATTGCGATCTGTGAAAATATGTTGGATAATAACATTTATGTCCCGTGTTGGTGAGATTATAAATTCACTTTCTCCTATCGTCATGGATTCCAAACTAGCTGTGCTTACCATTCCAACTGAAAATGTCTCCATTTGATTGCATTGAAATATGTCCAATGTCTCCAAGGATGGAAACTTAAGCATACATTTTCCAGAGTAAAAGCTGAATAGTCTTGGTAAATTATCAAGTCCTAGACAACGGAGTTTTTTGAAAATAATTTCACCATTTTCTTCATCTGCAATGACTATAGATGTCATTCCTGTACAATCAGATATTTCAATCTTTTCGAGATTTTCCAGATTGTTTGCCACTGAAGAGCTAAACAAATTCACCATTCGATTGCAATTATTGACGATAAGAGTCCTCAAGTTTAAGAATGAGAATGACGATGGCACTATGCATTTCAAATTCTCACATCTCCTTACCTCCATATGTTCCAAACTATCCAAACTAACTGTGATGACTTCACTACTTTCTTTCCACACGTGCGTAAGCTTAGGAAGATCCCACAAATATATCTCCTTCAACTTTGCACATCTTTGAACATGATTGTTTGTAGTTAATACTTCATTTTCAAACACGTGTACCAATTGAAGGGCATTTTCGATTTTGAAAGTTCTAATATTGTATAATACTTCACTCACTTCCGATGGTAAACAAACCATGTCGTCATCCTCACAACCAATCAGTCTAAGACATTCGAGTTGGGGGAATGAGTTCAATTTATGCCAAAAGCCTCTCTTCACTCTCTTCAACCTCAATTCCACATCTCTCATGCTCTGGAGGAATTCAATCTGAAACCAAACAAAGTTTCTAAATTACTATTTTGAATATTGTTCTTACATCATGCGTATACCAATTGATTTTTATTTTTGGATTCAAACTTGAAATATTAACACATAAACCTATCAATAGTCATCAATGATAAACTTTTATAAGTAGTTTCAACTTTAAAGGAAACTATTAACTTTCAATGGTTAACATTTAAACCTATAAGTGATAGAAGCCTATTACTAAAAAGTATATAAGTTGATATCTATCGAAATCGTATCAATAATATCATTAATATCATACATTTAATTGATATATATCAAAGTCATATCACTGATATATGGATATTACTCATAGCTTCTATTAGTAGTGATCAATCAGTTTCTATGAGTGACTATCACCAATAGCATTTAGCAGTGGCTATCAACGATAGACTTTCACCAAATGGAATTTTCATTATATCATTTGATACCATTGATATATGGATATCATCGAAATTCTCTCATCAATATCACCGATATCACTGATATCACATGGTGAAAGTCTATCGTTGATAGCCACATTATTATTCCTTTTTATATCGCTTTTATCAACGATAATTGACATGCTATCAGATATAACTTTTGTTATTCATTTTTACCATCAAATAGCGTGTTATCGTTGATAGCTTCGATCATCGATAACATTCTATTAGTGACAACTTCTACAAATCTCACATATACTTTAGTTCGAGATTCAACTTTATTAATTAAATTCATTAAGTTGATAGATTTCTATAAGTGGATATCTTATGTCATAATAATAGAAGTCCATCATTTATAACTATTTACTAATAAATTATTATACATTAGTTGGTAAAAATCTATAATTCATAAACTTCTATCACTTGCTGAAGTAGTTTGCTGGTGATAGAAGCTTATTATTAATAGACTAGCTAATAGATTTATCACTTGCTGAAGTAGTTTGCTGGTGAAAATGGGATATATGCGTACCTCTTGTGTGAAAAAAGCTTGGATAATGTCATTTATCCCCTTTGTTGGTGATACTGGAACTTCATTTTCTCCTATCTCGACGGCTTGCAAATTGGGAGTGTTTGTTATTCCATATGAAAATGTTTTCATATCATGGCATCTTCTTATCTTCAAGAAATTCAAGGCAACAAATTTAAGTGTGCATTTTCCAGAGTGAAAACAAAGTAGGCTTGGTAAATTATCAAATTCCAGACGACTCAGTCTGTTGAACACAATTTCACCATTTTCTTCTTCTTCTGTTGCAAAACTCCGCTTTTCGGTTTCAAATATCCTTTCTAATAACTCACAAGAAAAGATATTCAGTGTTTCTAAAAAAGCAAGTGATTTCACTATACTCCAAGGAAACATGCATCTCAACTTGTTGCAGTTTTCAATACTTATCTCTCGAAGTTTGCAAAAGGAACTTGCAATCGGCTTATTCTTATTCCATAACATCTCCAAACTATTTCCTCCATCAATCCTTAAAATCTCCAATGCAGGAAATGAAACCTGCAATTTTATATTTGTATTTAGGATTAGTTGCATATCCATAGCAAAAGATAGCAAAATCTAAAATTATTTTAAAATATAGAAAGATTTAAATAAGAGTCCACGTGAAAACTTTAACAAGCTTATTAGCCCATCAAATTGATTGAAAAGTCTCTTAGTAATAGATCGTCAAAATTAGAAGTTTATCGCTAATAGTTTTCTATTATTGGAGTTTATTAACGTTGATCGAATTTAACTATCAGTACCTATCACTTAACAACACTAATGAAGAAAACTATTCATTGTAAGCTTTTTCTTTTAGTATTCAAAACCTTTATTCATAGACTAATAACACTATAAGTGATATGAGTTATTCATTATTAAGCTTCTTTTAGGTAGGGGTAATATGACACATCATAAAACCATAGATTATTTGCTATGTTTACCATGTCTTAAAATAAAATTGTCATCAATTATAAATTAAGGGAAGGGGGATCGAACATCTCATCTCTAGGTTGGAAGATCATGCCAATTACCACTAAGTTAAATTCAATTTGTAAACTTTTAGATAAGATTGTAAAAATATCTCCCAATTATATATAAAAATACCATTATTTTTCAAAAAAAGAAAATCAAAATCAAAATACAGTCGTCATTAAATGGTAGTATGTATGACAATATTTGGGAGATAAGACACGTTTTGGAAACATGTTGACCTTTGGATATTAGCTCTAACCATGATTTTCACATTCTAATCTTTACCAAAATCTTGAAGATTTTCCCATTGTGATAGCTATAATTTCACATTCTTAAACCTCGTTTGAAGTGGTTGCCAGTTTTATTGATTTCGTAATTAAGTTGAAATATATATTGACGTACTACAATTTAAGTATGTGTTTAGTGGACATAAGTTGGAAAATCGTTTTTGATGAATTTAGATTGTTATAAAATTAAAAAAAAAAAAAGAAAGTGATTTTAGGTACACTAAGATAACAGCCAAACATACCCTTTAAGTAATAAAATGAATAGAAAAGTTGGTTGAAGAATAAGAATAACACACATACCTTGTGAGTGAAAAAGGGTTTTGGATAAGGTGCCCCCAATACTGAGTCTTTACCTTCTTCTATGCTTATTATTCCATTTGAAAAGATCTCCATTTCATTGCATTCTTCTATTTCCAGTGTTTCCAACAAATGGAACGTAAGCTTGCATTTTCCATTGTTAAAAGCTTGCAAGTTTTGGTAAGTTGTGTAATCTGGTTATAGTCAGTTTCTTAAAAATAATTTCACTATTTTCTTCTGCTGCTGCTTCAATGACTATGGATTTCATTTCCTTACAATCAAATATTTCAATGGAATTGAGATTCACCAGATTTTTTGCCACTGAAAGACTAAACAAAATTTTCCATTCCATGGCAACCATGTACTGTGAAGATCAACCAAGTTGGAGAATGTGATTGTGGTTATTTGATCGATGTTCTTCAACACGTGTGTAAGTTTAGGAAGATCCCGCAATATTAACGTCTTCAAATTTGCACATCTTTGGATATTGTCATTTCCAAATACTTGTACCAAACTGGAGGCAAGTCCTTAATTTCCAGTTCTTCAATATTGTATAATACTTCATTCATTTCCAAAGGCAGAGTAATCAAGTTTATCATTGTGAGACCCAAACAATGTAAGACTTTGGAGTTTGAGAAATTTTGATATGAGCCAAAAGCCTCCTTCTCTGCGAAGTTACAAGTCATGCTAATGTTTCCAAGCTCTGGAATCGTACTACCTGAAATCCACAAATAAAAGTCTCTAAACCCTTATTATATATATATTGATCAAAGCAAAAGAAGTCGTATGATTCACAAAACAGAAGTTAATTAGTACCAAATTGAAGCATATACAATTCTTGCATATATTGGTTATTAATAATATTGAAGATGTATTAATTACCTCTCCCATGTTTGATGCTTCATCCACTGGAAATATTTCGTTTTCCTCTTCCACATTTAACCGTTCAATTTCTTTCATATATTTGGTGAAGGACGCTGGAAAAATACTTTTCAACTTGGAACAAGAAGTAACATCGACATTCTTTAGATTTGGAAATTCCAAAACATCACCAGCATCTTTGTCCCACACGTACATTAAATTTGGTAGACGACTTAAATATAAACTTCTCAATGGCACTAGTACTTTTGTATCACCGAAGGTCGGCTTTGCAATTTCAAATACCCTTTCCAATAACTCACATGAACAGATATACAAATCCTCTAAACAAACAAGTGATGCCACTATGTTTGAAGGAAACACGCATTTCAACTTGTTGCAATATTCAATCCTGATTGTTTGAAGTTTGGTAAAGGAAGTATTGATTGGTCCATTATTATGCCATAGCATCTCCAAATTGTTACATCTATCAATGTATAGATACTCCATTTGAGGAAATGAAACCTGCAATATTATTAAAATCTCCTCAGTTAAAAAACAATTCAGGGTCAATCAACACCCATTAATAAGCATCTTTCATCTAATGGTTGGAAAATCAATTTTTTTTTTATTTTATTTTGAAGTTTCCTAAAATGGACTTTAATGTTTGTCAAATATTAGTCTTTTTTTTTTTTAAGAGAAAAGTTATTTTGGCATCGACAAAAGTGATTTTTAGCATATTAAAATAACATCCAAACATTTTTTTTGAAAAATTGAGATTGTCGAGGGGTCAGTGGATGCACCCGTATATCTCAACTAGGTACACACATCTCTAACGTCCTCATCATGCTCCGGTCCAAAAGGATGCACTGATTGAAGAAAAATATAAGGTAAATGTTCAAAGGAAAGATCAAGGAGAGGCTAGAGCAAAGCCTTCGAATTAAGAGCAATACAAGCAGCATGATAATAACAAAATAAATTTGATGTAGCACTCCACATGGCAGCAAGGTTGATAAGATCTTCCCATAAGTGACCTGGAGATTTAGCTTCCTCATTGAAAGTTCTAGTACGTTCCATCCAAAGAGACCACAGGCATGCGTCTATAAGATTGCTCCATAACATTTTCTTCTTATTATTTTGCTTCAATTGTGTTATGATATATAAAATTGCCTCTAGATTGCTCGGCAAAGGACTATTTGTGGCAGAATTTAGAATGGTCCAAATATGTTTAGCATAAGGGCATTGTATAAATCCGCGAATTCGTCATTCTTTTTACAGAGAATACACCAATGTGGACTAAGTGTCATATTAGGAGATCTCACCTATCTTTTGTCCCATGTATTTCGACCATTATGCAGTAGAATCCATATGAAGAAAATGCATTTTTTAGGTATATGAGAAGACCAGAGATGACCAATATCCATGTTGAGATCAGTAGGAAGGGAAATAGTGAGGTGCCTTTTCATATCTTTAACATTAAATGTACCCTCCAGCGAAATGACTCCATTTCATTTTGTCTTCTCCCGAATCTTATCTAGGCCTGACCTAGTCATTGGATAAATCTGATTCCATATAATTTGTTTGCGGTCTATCAGAGGCCTACGAAAGTAGGGTAACCAAACAGAGGAATCCTCTTTCCAGACATCCTTAACAGTATTATGTTCATCAGATCTTAGTGTAAAAAATCTGGGATGGAGAATATAAAGTTGATCATTAGATGTCCATTTGTGGAACAAAAAGAGGGAGGAATTACCGTTGGAGATCACACTCTTTGTGTCTCTTGGCATGGAGTCGGCATATTCGACTATATGAAACCAAGGGGCCTTAAGCTGGTATATCTACATATTGGCTTGTTGGTATTAAAATATTTGTGAAAATGATTGTGCATTATCGAAACTTGGCTTTGAAACAAGGGAGAGGAAAAGGATGGGACAGATGGGAAAGAGAGGTGAAATTGGGAAGATGGGGCAAAGAGTGGCAAAGATCATGTAATAAGAAAATGAAAATAAAGAAAAATAAATCTCCATCCTGCAACAGTCGAAGGGAAACCCGAATCATGGAACAAATAAAAGGGGCAAGACCCAGAAATTTCAATAATTTATCGGTCTATATTTGTCATATTTGTAAATCTTTTAAGGATATGTTATATTTTAAGATTTTTTCTATATTTTTCTATGTAATACAATTTTCGTTAAGAAAAATGGGGTATATGCGTACCTCTTGTGTGAAGAAAACTTGGATAATGTCATTTATCCCCTTTGTTGATGATACTAGGACTTCATTTTCTCCTATCTCGATGGCTTGCAAATTGGGAGTGTTCGTTATTCCATATGAAAATGTTTTCATATCATGGCATCTGCTTATCTTCAAGAAATTCAAGCAAGGAAATTTAAGTGTGCATTTTCCAAAGTAAAAACAAGCTAATCTTGGTAAATTATAAAATTCTAGATGAGTCAGACTGTTGAAGACAATTTCACCACTTTCTTCTTCTTCTGTTGCAAAACTCGACTTTTCGGTTTCAAATATCCTTTCTAATAACTCACAATCAAAGATATTCAGTGTTTCTAAAAAAGCAAGTGATTTCACTATACTCCAAGGAAACATGCGTCTCAACTTGTTGCAGTTTTCAATATTTATATCTTGAAGTTCGCAAAAGGAACTTGCAATCGGCTCATTCTTATTCCATAACATCTCCAAACTATTTCCTCCATCAATCGTTAAAATCTCCAATGCGGGAAATGAAAGCTGCAATTTTATATTTGTATTTAGGATTAGTTGCATATCGATAGCAAAAAATAGCAAAACCTAAAATTATTTTAAAATATAGAAATATTTAAATAAGAGTCCACGTGAAAACTTTAAGAAGCTAATTAGCCCATCAAATTAATTGAAAAGTCTCTTAGTAATAGATTGTCAAAATTAGAAGTTTATCGCTAATAGTCTTCTATTATTGGAGTTTATTAACGTCGATCAAATTTAACTATCAGTATCTATCACTTAACAATACTAATGAAGAAAACTATTCATTATAGGCCTTTTCTTTTAGTATTCAAAACCTTTATTCATAGACTAATAACACTATGGGTGATAGAAGTTATTCACTATTAAGCTTCTTTTACGTAGGCGTAATATGACACATTTGTAAAACCGTAGATTATTTGCTATGTTTACCATGTCTTAAAATAATATTGTCATCCATTACAAATTAAGGGAAGGGGGATCAAACATCTCATCTCTAGGCTGGAAGATCATGCCAATTACCACTAAGCTAAGCTCAATTTTTTAATTTTTAGATAAGACTGTAAAAATATCTCCCAATTCTATTTTTTTTTTCTAAAAAAATACCATTATTTTTCAAAAAAAAAAGAAAATCAAAATCAAAATGCAGTCGTCATTAAATGGTAGTATGTATGAAAGTATTTGGGAGATAAAGACACATTTTGGAAACATGTTGACCTTTGGATATTAGCTCTAACAATGATTTTCACATTCTAATCTTTACCAAAATCTTGAAGATTTTCCTATTGTGATAGCTATAATTTCACATTCTTAAACCTCGTTTGAAGTGGTTGCCAGTTTTATTGATTTCGTAATTAAGTTGAAATATATATTGACATACTACAATTTAAGTCTGTGTTTAGTGGACATAAGTTGAAAATTCGTTTTTGATGAATTTAGATTGTTATAAAATTGAATTCATTATTTGCCAAATATAAATTTTTTTAAAAAAAAAGAAAGTGATTTTGAGAACACAAAAAGTGATTTTAGGTACACTAAGATAACAGCCAAACATACCCTTTAAGTAATAAAATGATGGAAAAAGTTGGTTGAAGAATGTAACGTATAAACACATAACCTTGTGAGTGAAAAAGGGTTTTGGATAAGGTGCCCCAATACTGAGCTTTACCTTCTTCTATGCTATTATTCCATTTGAAAAGATCTCCATTTCATTGCATTCTTCTATTTCCAAGGTCCGCAACCAAGGTAACGTAAGCTTGCATTTCCTATGTAATAAAAGCTTGCTAGTCTTGTAAGTTATATAAACTGATTTCAAACAGTTTGTTAAAAAGAATTTCACTATTTTCTTCTTCTGCTTCTTCAAGACTATGTATTTCATTTCCTTACAATCAAATATTTCAATGGAATTGAGATTCACCAGATTTTTTGCCACTGAAAGACTAAACAAAATTTTCATTCCATGGCAACCATGTACTTGAAGATCCCACAGTTGGAGAATGTATTGTGGTTATTTGATCGATGTTCTTCAACACAGGTGTGTAAGTTTAGGAAGATCCCGCAATATTAACGTCTTCAAATTTGCCATCTTTGGATATTGTCATTTCCAAATACTTGTACCAACTGGAGGCAAGTCCTAATTTCCAGTTCTTCAATATTGTATAATACTCATTCATTTCCAAAGGCAGAGTAATCAAGTTATCATTGTGAGACCCAAACAATGTAAGACTTTGGAGTTTGAGAAATTTTGATATGAGCCAAAAGCTCTCCTTCTCTGCCAGGTTACAAAGTCATTGTTAATTTTTCAAGCTCTGGAATTGTACTACCTGAAATCCACAAATAAAAGTCTCTAACCTTTTATGCAATATATTGAATAAAGAGCAAAAGAAGTTTGTAGGATAACAACACCAGAAGTTAATTAGTACCAAATTGAAGCATATACAATTCTTGCATATATTGGTTATTAATAATATTGAAGATGTATTAATTACCTCTCCCAAGTTTGATGCTTCATCAACTGGAAATATTTCGTTTTCCTCTTCCACATTTAAGTGTTTAATTTCTTTCATATATTTGGTGAAGGACGCTGGAAACATACTCTTCAACTTGGGACAAGAAGTAACATCGACATTCTTGAGATTTGGAAATGACAAAACATCACCAGCATCTTTGTTCCACACGTACATTAAATTTGGTAGACGACTTAAATATAAACTTCTCAATGGCACTGGTACTTTTGTATCGCCGAAGGTCGGCTTTTCAATTTCAAATACCCTTTCCAATAACTGACATGAACAGATATACAAATCATCTAAAAAAACAAGTGATGCTACTATATTTGAAGAAAACATGCATTTCAACTTGTTGCAATCTTTAATCTTCATTGTTTGAAGTTTGGAAAGGGAACTTCCGATCGGTCCATTATTATACCATAGCATCTCCAAATTATTACATCTCTCAATGAATAAATCCTCCAATTGAGGAAATGAAACCTGCAATATTATTAAAATCTCCAGTTAAAAACAATTGTTGTCAATCAGCACCCATTAATAAGCATCTTTCATCTAATGGTTGGAAAATCATTTTTTTATTTTTTATTTTGAAGTTTCCTAAGATAATTCTGGGTCAATCAGCACCCATATTCCATTAGATGAATTTTTTTCCATAAGCCTGCGATCCCAGTGCAGTGTAAATTCTTTCTTTTCTATGGAAATTGATCGAGGGAGTTGATCTGTGTAGGCCATCCTTCTCAAGTTGATCACATCTCTATGTTGTAGCTTCTTCTCTCCAAAATAACACCCAAACATACTCTTTTAGTGAAAACATGATAGAAAAAAAGTGCTTGAAGCAATAAGAATACACATACCTTGTGGGTGAAAAAAGGTTTTGGAACAGGTGTTGACGATAATTAGACTTAATTAGTACCAAATTGTAAAAAATGTAAAGATAATTTATAAAACATAAAAATAATTTCTATTTGTTTCCTTAAATAATGTAAACAGAAGTTATGTATTGGTCATAATAATATTGAAGATGTATTAATTACCTCTCTCAAGTTTGATGCTTCATCTACAGAAAATATTTCATTTTGCTCATCTGCTTCTTTCATATATTTGTTGAAGGAAGCTGGAAACAAACTTTTCAACTTTGGGCAATCATTAACCCGTACTTCCTTTAGATTTGGAATTACCAAAAGATCACCAACATCTTTGTTCCCCACGTACTTTAAATTTGGTAGAAAACGTAAAGTTAAGTTTCTCAATGGCACTACTACTTTTGTATCACCAAAGGTCGGTTTCTCAATTTCAAATACCTTTTCCAATAACACACAAGAATGGATTTCCAAATCATCTAAACAAACAAGTGATGTCACTATGTTTGAAGGAAACACGCATTTCAACTTGTTGCAATTTACAATCTTTATTGTTTGAAGTTTGGAAAAGGAACTTCCGATCGGTCCATTATTATGCCATAGTATCTCCAAATTGTTTCCACTCTCAATTGATAAAAACTTCAACTGAGGAAATGAAACCTGCAATATTATTATAATCTCCTCAGTTAAAAAAAGTTATGATAATTATAGTAACAATTGTCTTTAAAAAGAATACACAAATTAGACACTTAAATTTTTCCATTGGATAATAACATTAAAATCTAAACATGTTTCGAAACAAATTTCTTAGGCTTTCTTTCCAAAACCTCCGCCAAATTATTTGAAAATAGTATGATGTTTTCGAAAGAAAATTACCCAATAAATAGCTATAAACAAACACAATATTTATTAAAGCAACAAACAGAAGGTAAAGAGCAGAATTTTATGGTACATACCTTTCTATCAAAGAATGGAATGATCGTTTCTGGATTTTGTGGGATGAATGGTTTGGTGCAGAAACTTGTAAGTTTTTCCACACCCCATAATCGTAAGGAAGTCAAGGGAGAAGTCCAACTGGTGGTGTGATCTTCAATTTCTACTGATGAAACAATCTCATCCATCATATCACATTTATGTATCTCAATCTCTTGAAGTTCTGAAACACCTTTAAAAATATCTAATGAGAATAGATTCCTTAACTGCTCGCAACTTCCTATTTTTATGACTTTAAGCTTGTTGAAAGGATTTGCTGGAACATGTCTGGGAACGATACTCTCCAACATCATCATTCTACTAAGACCCAACCACTCCAAAGAACTGAAATCATTTATGATCAGATGTGACATTGTTGGATTTCCTTCAATCGCAAGCCACTTCAACAAGGGATAACCATTTCCATTTGCTTTAAAAATAACATTTGGATCAAAATCTGTGGAATCATTATATGCAATAGTCAAGAGTTCAGTTCCTTTTAATAATATGTCAAATACAGTCCAATCAACTGAACCAATCTGCGATTCCATATTAAATGACAAACTCTTCTCACATTTACAAGAATTTCTTCGCAATAATTCAATAACATCATAAGTAAACCCGGTTGTACCAACAAATATAAAGAATTCTCTTAACTTCTTTAGTGTCTGCGAACTCAAATCCTTTGAGAGAATATTTTTAGCCTTCGAAATGTGTAATCTTAAAATAGAAAGATGTAGTAGAGAATTTAATTCTGAAAGCTGTGCATTTTGAATCCATGTATTCTCATACCATAATTCTTCTCCCCATTCATTAAAGCAGTCTCGTATGTCTAGCTCTTCTAATTTGGTCATGCTTGATATAATGTTTGGGCGAATCACCACCAAATTGTAGCATTCAGACACAACTAATACCTTGAGTTGTTTTAATTCAGACATAGCTACAGGTAACTCCGTGATGTTGTTGCACCTAATAATCTTTAAAATTTCCAATTCCTTTAGATGTCCAATTTTATCAATATCTATACACTCACAAGACGATAGACATAATGCTCGAAGTTGCTTTAATGACGTCCATAAGCATGATGGAAAATGCATGTCTCTCAAGTCCAAAACCTTAAGATTTTCCATTCCATCAAAAGATGCATCTACATTTGAGAGTTGAGTATAACATCTTAATATCAACAACTCAAGCTTTGGAAACTTCACGTTTGGAGGAAGGTTACAAGAGTTATTACTCTCTATATAGATTGCACGATAAGATCCACATTTATCCTCATCTAGCCCTTCATCATTTGTATATCCATAGTTCAGCGTACACATGTCATTTGTTGTCGATGCAATGTTTATTGCAGCATCACGAACTATATCATGCATTTTAACATCTTCACCATCCCTTGGATACTTCACCTCTTGAAGTTGGAGCAAAGAAGACGATGCGAGATCTTGAACCAAGTTGACTACCCTATTTCTTGCTTTCTTCCAAGTATTTACCATTTTCAACAATCTCATGCTCATTGCATACATTTGCAAATCTTTTACCGGAATCTCATAATCATCTGGAAATACACTACAAAGAAGAAATAGTAACTTGGCTTCATCTCCATCCAAAAAATCATAACTCAATCTAAGTGAAGCATAAACTTTATCACTCACATCTTTAATATCCATTGCAATGGGATTTTTCAATTTACTTAAAGCATCCTCCCAACAATTTATATGTTTTCCCTTCAATGTTTTTGCAATGATATCAAGTGCAAGTGGTAAGCCTCCGCATTCTCTTGCAACCTCCTTTGCAACGTTTTTCATATCGATTGTATCAAACTTATTGCCAATGATTTTCGTAAAAAACATCCAAGACTCTTCTTCATCTAGAGAAGTCACCTCAAAACACTTATTTGTATTCATATAATTGGTTAGTACATTTTGAAATCGACTTGTCATAAGTACCTTGCATCCTTCTTTACTTGAATCTGAACAAGGAATTCCAATCTCTTTTATAAGATTATATTCCTTCCACAAATCATCCAAAGTAATGAGGATATTACATTTCATTTCGACCAATATATTCCGTAGAAAGGATGCCCTTCCCTCCTTACTCTTCGGCAGTTCTTTATTTAGGATATCTCCAATTTGTTGTTGCATCTGCATTACATCATTAGATTGTCCTACACTCACATCAATTACTCGATCGAACAATTTGTCTTCCAACACCAATTTCTTAACTTCGTTGAGCAAATACGTTTTTCCAACACCTCCCATACCATATATTCCAACTTTTTTGACCTCCGGTCTCGCAAGTGCATCCTTAATTTGTTTGGCCATTGATGTTTTTGATCCTAAAACTTGATAACCATCAGGAATAATAGTATTCTCAGTATCTGGAAGAGGTGCAGGACAACCAACTTCCACAAAGTTGTTTCTTTTGTTTATGAGTTCAAGGACATGAATGGTCCTCTTCTTTGTTTTTCTACTTAGTTGGTGTCGTTGGAGCAAATTAATGCAAGATGGATTGGAATTGGATAGTTCATCATGGACTAATGCATTATCCACATCGACCAACCACTTTGAAACTTGTTCATGGATTGCATATGAATTGCTCCTTGCCTCTTCAACCCTTCGGTGCACATCCCTTTTAGTAGTCTCAAGATTTTCAAGTTGCTCTTTAAGCTCTTCCTTGTTTCTATTGTAGAAAATAATGTAACCAAGTTGATGTCCAATAGGTTTAAAGACACACTTTCCCACTTCTGTTACAATGCCTACTGCAACATCCATTAAAAATGCCATTTTTTGTAATTCTTCTTTTCTCCCTTTAAACTCTTGGTTATCCTTTCATTTTCTGTGGAATGAAAATGGTAAAATTGTATAAATGTATAGATCAAGAATGAAAAAGTTATCATCAGAATAATGGATTAACCTACATAAAAGCCATATGCAAAGAATCGCTACCCGATGGCAAACTTTGTCTTTTTATTAAATATTTATTATATTTTAAAAATTAAGGATGAATAGATATTTTTGTTTTTCACTTTCTATTGCAAAAACTTCTGAAATTTTGTTTTCATAAATCAAAATTAAACGCCAACTTTTGAAATCTTTCACAAAAATTCTAGAGAGAGAAATTAGACTAGGGAAACAAGTTAGTGAAACAGAATTTGAGATATTAAAAAAAAATAAAAAAAAATAGAAGCTATAGAATAAGAATTTATAGAGAGATGTACGGTAGACGGAGAGATCATCACTTAGACCCGATTTCAATTATGGAAAACTTATTAAAGGAGAGCTAATTAGATAAGTTCATAAATTAAGTATAAAACTTTAATTGCTGAATGTGTGTTTTAATTATGGTATGAGTTACGTATCTTGATTTATCCAAGACAATTTTATAAATAGAATTGATATTTACATTATTTAAGCGACCAAGTGTGAGGAAAAAATAACATAAAAGAGAGTTAGTTTGGAGTGTCTTCCAAATATAAGTGTTTTGTTGTTCTCTCGATTATTCTTTTATTGATTATTTGTTTGTGAGTGTTAAAAAATTATTATCAAAGCTTGAGTTTGGATTTTGGAAAACAATAATTGTTTAGGCAAATAGCAAAGAACAATTTGGTTCCCTTCTAAGTTCCTCAACTTACGAAAGAAAATTATAATAATTGGTGTATCCATATGAAAACTCTACTTGGTTCACAAGATGCTTGGAATATTGTTGATAATGGTTATGAAGAACCGAAAACTGATAGAGCTTTAAATTAAGCTCAACGAGAAGTCTTGCAAAATATAAGAAGGAACGACTAAAAGGCTCTCACCATCATTCATCGAGTCATTGATGATCCAAACTTCGAAAAAAATATAGAGCAACTACTGTACATTAAGCATGGAAAATTTTTTAGAATACTAATATAGGAATAGATTGAATCAAGAATGTTCGCATCCAAAAATTGAGATGTGATTATGAATCATTACATATGAAGGAGTCTGAATCAATTTTTATTTATACATCACGATTGCTAGCAGTAATAAATGAAATAAAGAGACATGATGAGACAATAAATGATCAGCAAGTAGTAGAAAAGATACTTCAATAAGTGGATGCAAAATTCGACTTCATCATTGTAGTTATTAAAGAATAAAAAAGGATTTGAGTAAAATATTCGTCTACCAACTTGTAGGTACTTTAGAAGCCTATGAAGAGAAACTTCTCAAGAAGAACAAACAAACAATTGAACAACTTCAGCAATCAAAGTTGCAGCTGAGAGATAACGAAGATGGCCATGAAAAAGGAAAATGAGGTCAAGGACGTGGTGGCAATCACAAAATGGTGATTTCAAAGGTCGAGACTGAAGAAACTTCGATCAAAGAAAATTTGATAAGGGTAATTCAACTCAAATTTATCAAAAGATCGTGGAAGACAAAATTATTTGAGGCTATAGGGAGGGAGATCAAATCATGATAGGGGGTATGATAAAAGTCAGGTTGAATGTTATAATTGTCATAAATTTGGCCATTATTCTTGGGAATACATAAATAAAGTTGAAGAAAATACAATTATGTTGAGAAAGATGATGAAAGGTGGGTCATCTTTACTTTTAGCATACAAAAGTGAAGAAACATGTGAAACTAATGAATGGTTTCTTGATAGCGGCACAAGCAATCACATGTGTGGAAGTAAATTGATGTTCATGAAACTTACAGAATACATCGGTGGTAATATTGTTGGGGTTGATATCCTAAATATCGTAGGATCTTGTAGTGTGTAATTGTATCGTAACAACATTTTATTTATTAATAAAATATATGATGTTTTATTTAATATTTAGTAGAATTAACCCAAAAATCAATAAACTAACATCCAAGGTTATCATCTATAGCTTAAACATGTCTGTAGAAACATATAGATGGATCATGTTTAAGTGATAACCTAAATGATCTGTAGTAGATACATAAGGCTACATACTTTATCCAGGTGACACTACGAGTATGGTCTGCATTATAGATGTTATAATTGTTGTAATATTCCATAGATGATCCAATCCTGATCATTTATGTGGAGATATGTGAGGATGGTATTATATATGAAGGAGATTGTATAAGACTAGACTACGAAATAACCAGTCTCATTATACAACATCGTTCATAATAAAGACTTACATTTTACTAGAATGACCATAGGTGACATGACCTGAATTCTGAGTGAGTTGTGAACTCCTGTCTATGAAGTTGGATCTGGGGATTTTTCTAATTGTGGAATTGGGAACACAGCTATACAAGAAAGAATTCATTCCTTCCTAATGTCGTGGTAAGTAAATAAATTGGTCCCTTAAGGGTTGATTCCAGGGCTTGAACAATGTGGTGTCGCACCCTCTCTTAATCCTAGAGGAGTTTGGTCATAATTAGACTATGACTTATTGTTCGTTAGAGGAATCCATAGTACTTAAGGAGTTAAATGTAGCTATAGGGGCAAAATGGTAATTTTGACCCACTTATACTTACGAGAAATTTGTGAAGTGATGCGCACTATTGATTGGTTATATCCAGTGGACACAGAAATATGTCTTTAGTGTGAAGACTGCAACTGTTGATCTTAAGCAGAGTTCCCAACAGTTAATGGATTTTAAATAATTTAACTAAAAGAGTTTAATTAATTATTCAAGTACCATTGGAACTTCATGTTATGTAACGACCGGATCCTTACATACTATGGTCCGACCGCTACGACATGCATGCTTAGACTTTTCTATTATGAGATGAGTTTTGGTAATAATCTCAAAATAACGTATCTAAGATTCTATTAATTAGGTAGAAAACTATATAAAAAGTTTATTTTACAAAACACCAGGATCCATAAAACACTATCGTAGTGATACAAAAATGCATATACCTATAATAGTGAGTTTAATAGTTGGCTATTTGAGCGACGTCCAGTTTTGCCACATACGTTGTGTCCTTACCTACAAAGTTTGTAAAAATAGGATGAGTATATAATATACCCATTAAGTAGTTCTCACATAAGGTAGTGACCAAATGCACAATCACATGCAACATGTCCTGAAAACATATGATTGGGACCGAAAATATATAATAACATTTGGTGGTCGGTTATGCTTCTAACGTAAATTTCTCCGCCCTGATAGGAAGATGAGGACTTAGGCGGAAACTAAACCATCTGATGATTAGCGGGTCATGTAGTCAGTAGGGCTAGAGTCGCATCCCACATCAACCATTAACATAAACGTAAGATTAGACCAGAGAGGTGCAACCATAGATACCCTGTTAGTCCCTAGCATAAACTTGACATAGAATTGGGTCTAGAGGGGTGCAACCATACATCCCCTGCTAGCCCTCAAATAATCTTGACATAGAATTGGGTCTAGAAGGGTGGAACCATACATGCCCTGCTAGCCCTAGAAGCATAACCTTTATCTAATTAAAAATTAATCTTATGAAACAAACATAATGCATGAGGTCCCTTTTGATAAACGTATTTTAAACATGTAATGCAACATAACAATAACATAAATTATTCAACATATTAAAGGTACACTACCATGAAACAATGGTGAGATAACTACTTACCTTGACTGCGATCCTAAGTTTATTCCTTATTATTCCTTATGGTTAATCAGTAGAGCTTTTCCTCTTAAATCAAAAGAAAATTGGGCAGCACTTCCCTTACGTTTCCTCCTTCAACTAATAGAATTATTTCACCATTTTCACACGATTTTTACTACTGTGTTTTTGTTTGAGAATGAGTTTTAACTTCCAGCCCAAAGCCTCCTATTTATAGCCGTTCAGCTCTTCTCTGTGTGACAACTCATCCTACAAATAGCTTCTTTTAAATTACTTAGGTTTAAAGAATTTCTCTTAATAAGACACCTAATTTTGGGTAACGTTTGTCCTTACGTCTTCAACCTTTGTTTGTATTCAATTTTAGGGTTCTCCATGTATAATTTATAAGATCGTGGCCAAATTCAACGCATAATCCACGCTTCTGTCCAAATCTCACTCTCTTTGTTTTCAGAATCTCGCTCTCTCCAACTTTCTTGTTGGTTTGGCTCTCGTGACTTTCACTTTCGCTCTCGCTCTCGCTGGTCTCGCTCTCGCTCTTGCTCTCTCCCACTGTCTCGTTGAGAATCTCGCTCTCTTTACTCTCTCTTTCTCCAATTTTCTCTCCGATTTCACTCTCTCCAATTTTCTCTCCAATCTCGCTAGTTTTCACTGCTTGTGGATTCCACTTCCCCTTTTTAACTCTTTCAAATTTTAAGAGTATATGGGCAATTAATTCACCTCCAATTCTTCTAATAAACAGTGCCCAAACAAAAGTTATCTACTGCCATTTGTCTCTTGAATTAGCTAGCGTCCAACTTCTAATTAATCCTCCCTGATTCTGCCCCCTTATTCATTATTTTTGGATAATTAATAAATTTCTTATTTTTTTCTAATTCTAAATTTCTACCCGACTTTCCTATTAAGTTCATATATTTTTCATTCTTAATTATATATTTTATTTGTTTTTCCTGCTTTCTAAATTAGGGTTAGGGTATTACATTTACCATCCCTTTAAATAAAATTTTGTCCTGCTTAACATTTGATATTTAATTACCTGAAGTGTATGCGTACAAATTTGGGTTGTTACAATCTTCCCCCCTTAAGAACTTTCGTCCTCGAAAGTTTCTTGGTTCTTAAACAGATAAGGGTATTTGACTTTCATCTCTTCTTCTCGTTCCCATGTAGCTTCTTCTACTTGCTGATTTCTCTAGAGAACCTTCACTAAACTTATTTCCCGATTACGAATTGACTTCTTTTCTCTTTCTAGGATGCAAATTGGAGTCTCTTCATATTCCAAGTTTTCACTTATTTGTAGAGGTTCATAATTTACTACATGTGATGGGTCAAATACGTATTTTTGAAGCATCGATACATGAAAGACATTATGTATTGTAGAAAGGGTAGGTGGTAATGCTAATCGATAAGCTACTTGGCCAATACGTTCTAATATTTCAAGGGGTCCAATAAAGCGGGGGCTAAGTTTGCCTTTTCGTCCGAAACACATAATGCCTTTCATTGGTGCTACCTTTATAAATACGTGATCTCCTACTTTGAATTCCAACTCTTTTCGACGATTATCAGCATAATTCTTCTATCTGCTTTAAGCTGTTCTCATTCTTTCCTGAATTAGCTTAATTGACTCTGATGTTTGCTACACCAATTCAGGTCCTAGTAGTGTTCGCTCCCCGACTTCATCCCAGTGTACAGGGGATCTGCATTTCTTTCCATATAAGGCTTCAAAGGGAGCCATACCAATTGTAGCCTGATAACTATTATTATAAGCAAATTCTATAAGATGTATCTGCGAATCCCATGCTCCAGTGAAATCCAAAGCACATGCCCTCAACATGTCTTCTAGGATTTGATTAACTTATTCTGTTTGGTCATCAGTTTGTGGATGGAAGGCTGTGCTGAAATTTAGTTGTGTGCCTATTGCTTTCTACAAACTTTTCCAGAACTTAGAGAGGAAAGAGGGTCTCGATCTGAAACAATTGATACTAGGATTCCATGTAACTTGATGACTTCTTTTAAGTACATTTGAGTTAGTGCTTCCGTAGTCTTAGTAGTCTTGCATGGTAGGAAGTGGGCCGATTTGGTGAGTCGATCTACAATCACCCAAATCATGTTGTGGCCTTTAACAGTTCTCGGGAGTCCTGAGATGAAGTCCATAGAAATATGCTCCCATTTCCATTCTGGAACATTTAGAGGCTGAAGGAGTCCTTGTGGTCGTTGCCGTAGAGCTTTCACTTGGTGACAAACCAAACATTTACTTACATAGTCGGCTATATCCTTTTTCATGTTACACCACTAGTAATCTGCTTTCAAGTCTCAATACATTTTGGTACTCCCAGGATGTATTGAAAATCATGATTCGTGAGCTTCCTTCAATAGCTCTTTCTTGATTTCTTTATCATCTGGTACACGTAAACGTCCATGATGGAGGAGTGCAGAGTCTGGGGCTGTAGAGAATTGACTGGTTTCTCCATTCTCTGATTGTAGTTGTTTGTTTAGGTATTTATCTATTTGTTGTGCATCAATTATCCTTTGCCTTAATGCAGGTCTTGCACTTGCTATTTGAGTTGTGAAGGTTTCTGGTATTAGTGAGATCTCGACTCTTTCAAGGTCATCAATTATGTATTTGGAGATGGTACTTAGGGCTGCTGTATGAGCTGACTTTCTGCTAAGAGCATTTGCAACAATGTTAGCTTATCTTGGATGATAGAGGATCTCACAGTCATAGTCTTTGACTAATTCTAACCATCTTCGTTACCTCATATTTAACTCTTTCTGGGTAAATAAGTACTTAAGGCTTTTATGATCTGTATAAATTTGGATCTTTTCCCCATATAAGTAATGTCTCCATATCTTTAAGGCAAAGACTACAGCAGCTAACTCCAAGTCATGAACGGGATAATTTTGTTCATAAGGTTTTAGTTGTCTTGAAGCATATGCTATTACCTTTCCATGTTGCATCAATATACAACCAAGCCCCTTTTTCGATGCGTCACTATACACAGTTCAACCCCCTGATCCGTCAGGTATAGTGAGAATAGGGGTTGTGGTCAACCTTTCTTTTAGTTCCTGGAAGCTTTGCTCACAAGCTTGATTCCAGACAAGGATTATTCTTCTTGGTGAGGTTAGTTAAGGGTAATGCTATACTTGAGAAATTCTTCACAACTCGTCTATAATATCATACTAATCCAAGGAAGCTTCGCACTTCGCTGACTGTTGTTGGGCGAGGCCAGTTGCTAACTATTTCCGTCTTAGCAGGATATACTAAGATTCCTTCTTGCTTTACAATATGCCCTAGGTAGGCGACTTGTCGCGTCCAAAACTCACACTTAGAGAATTTGGCATATAACTTTTCATTTCTTAGTATGGAAAGGATGTCCCTAAGATGTTTTTCATGTTCTGCCTCAGACTTGGAATAGACCAAAATATCATCTATAAAAACGATCACAAAGTTATCAAGATAATCCTTAAAAATTCTATTCCTCAAGTTCATGAAGGCTACTGGGGCATTCGTTAATCCAAAGGGCATCACAACGAATTCATAATGCCCATATCTTGTTTGGAAAGCAGTCTTGGGTATATCAGACTCCTTGATTCGTAGTTGATGATAACCAGATCGTAAGTCTTTTTTGGAGAATACTGAGGCTCCTTGTAATTGGTCAAATAGGTCATCAATGTGTGGGAGTGGGTACTTATTCTTTATTGTCAACTTATTCAACTCCCGATAATATATACATAAACGCATTGATCCAACATTTTTCTTAACAAATAAGACAGATGCTCCCCATGGAGACACGCTAGGGCGTATAAATCTCTGATCTAACAATTCTTGTAATTGTATTTTGAGTTCTTTTAATTCTGCATGTGCCATTCTATATGGTGCTTTAGATATTGGTTCAGCTCCAGGAATTAGATCTATACAAAATTCTATTTCTCGACTAGGTGGTAAACCTGGTAGCTCTTCTAGGAATACATCTTCAAATTCTCTTATTACAGGAATGGCCTTAATTTCATCCTTCTGGTTTCGTAAATCCACTACACCTGCTAAATATGCCCAAGCCCCATGGTTGAGCAAATGTTTAGTTTTTAAGGCTGAAATTATTCTTGGGGTTGTTTGTGTATTAGAACTCTTAAACTTAAACTTGGTTCCTGTTGGAAAGATGAATATGACCTCTTTATTATGGCAATCTATGCTTGCATAATTTGCTGCTAACCAGTCCATACCTAGTATTATGTCAAAATCACTTATGTCTAGGATGATAAGGGTCACTCCTAGTTTATGTCCTGATACTGACAATTCACAGTTTTCCACTACTGAGTTGGCCAACATAGATACTTCGGCCGGAGTAGCTACGGATAGAATGTAGCCTAAGGGCTTTGATGTTAATTGGGCATGTTGTCAAATGTTGTAGAAATGAATGAATGACTAGAGCCCGAATCAAATAAAGTGAAGGCATAATACCCGAGGATGGGTAATGTACCTGTAACCACTACATCTTGATCCTCTGCCTCTTGATGTGTAACATCAAACACCTGTCCTTTCTATTGTTGGGTAACCTTGTTACTAGTAGGCTGGGTGGTCTGGGAAGTTGATACTTGGTTGATGAGATTTGGGCAAGCCTTTGCATAGTGACCCATCTGGCCGCAGTTGAAACACACCCCTAAGTTCCGAAGACATTGCCCCTGATAGTGTTTTCCACAATTTCTGCACTTAGGATATGTGAATGTTTGACTCTTCTGTTGTGACTGTACGCCCTGAGTACTTTGGGAAATTTTTGCTTGCCATTGTGAACGTTGGAAGCCCTGTTGGGTGAATTTTCTCTTTTTATTTGGCATGAATACTCGTTTACAAGTTGAGGTTTTGGCAGCAAGATCTACTTCCATGAGTAAGGCCGACTCGAGGGTAAGGGCATACTCTTTGTGTCGGAAAGCAGTAACAATGCCTCGAATGCCTTCTCTTAATCTCCAAATAAACCTTTCCATCTTCTTCTCTTTTGTGTCCACTAGTCGAGGAACAAAGTGAGACAAGAGATCAAATTTTCGTTCATACTCTGCCACTGACATTTTCTCTTGACGAAGATTAAGAAATTCCACTTCCTTTTTATATCTCACTGTCAAAGGGAAATACTTGTTGTAAAAAGCCTGATTGAATTGCTGCCATGAGACTGTACTTTTGATTGTTCTTTGTGTGGATTCCCACCAGAACTTTGCATCGCCTCTTAACATGAAGGTGGCATAATTTACTTTTTGTTCTTCTGGGATGTTCATATGGCGGAAAATAGTTTCTATTTCTGTTCTCCAATTTTTTAATATAATTGGATCCACAGATGATCCATCAAATGTTGAAGGATTGAACATCCTGAATTCTCGAATGATCTTCGAGTCATTTTTATCGTTGGTTATTGGTGTGGTGGACGAGGTTGTGTTTCCATTACTCGTATTTTGTATTAGTATTTGTAGCGCCTCTGGTGTAAGTAACACATAAGGCATCTGTCCATGTCCTTGATTTTGATCCCTTGTGGATTCACTTCGAGGTCTGCCTCGTTGTATTAGAGCCCTTTGTGGTGGCATCTGGTACACACATTTTATTTTCATAATAAGGAAGCAATATAATTTTAAATTTGTTTTAACTCATACTTTATGTTTACTAAATTATTTACTAAATTACTCGTTTGAAAATTCTACTTACCAGCGTATTTGGCATAACGGTGGGCATCACTTAACAAGCCGAACAATCAAACACCACGACTCGTCTAATTAGTACAGCCTAATTGGCTCAAATGCTCTGATACCAACCTGTAACGACAGGATCCTTACATACTATTGTCCGACCACTACGACATGCATGCTTAGACTTTTCTATTATGAGATGAGTTTTGGTAAAAATCTCAAAAGAACATATCTAAGATTTTATTAATTAGGTAGAAAACTATATAAAAAGTTTATTTTACAAAACATCGGGATCCATAAAACACTAGCGTAGTGATACAAAAATGCACATGCCTATAATAGTGAGTTTGATGGTTGGCTATTTGAGCGACGTCCAGTTCTTCCACCTACACTGTGTCCTTACCTACAAAGTCTGTAAAAATAGGATGAGTATAAAATATACCTAGTAAGTAGTTCTCACATAAGGTAGTGACCAAATGCACAATCACATGCAACTTGTCCTGAAAACATATGATTGGGACCGAAAACATATAATAACATGTGGTGGTCGGTTATGCTTCTAACGTAAATTTCTCCGCCCTAATAGGAAGATGAGGACTTAGGCGAAAACTAAACCATCTGATGATTAGCAGGTCATGTAGTCAGTAGGGCTAGAGTCGCATCCCACAACAACCATTAACATAAACGTAAGATTGGACAAGAAAGGTGCAACCATAGATACCCTGTCAGTCCCTAGCATAAACTTGACATAGAATTAGGTCTAGAGGGGTGTAACCATACATGCCCTACTAGCCCTCAAATAATCTTGACATAGAATTGGGTCTAGAAGGGTGGAACCGTAACATGCCCTGCTAGCCCTAGAAGCATAACCTTTATCTAATTAAATTTTAATCTTATGAACAAACATATGCATGAGGTCCCTTGTTGATAAACGTATTTTAAACATGTAATGCAACATAACAATAACATAATTATTCAACATATTAAAGGTACACTACCATGAAACAATGGTGAGATAACTACTTACCTTGACTGCGATCCTAGTTATTCCTTATTATTCCTTATGGTTTAATCAGTAGAGCTTTTCCTCTTAAATCAGAAGGAATTTGGGCAGCACTTCCTTATGTTTCCTCCTTAAACTTACAGAATTACGTCACCATTTTCACACGATTTTTACTACTGAGTTTTGTTTGAGAATGAGTTTAACTTCCAGCCCAAAGCCTCCTATTTATCGCGTTTTCCAGCTCTTCTCTGTGTGACAACTCATCCTATAAATGCTTCTTAAAATTACTTGGTTTAAGAATTTCTTTTAATAAGACACCTAATTTTGGCTAACATTTGCCCTTAACGTCTTCAACCTTTGTTTGTATTCAATTTTAGGGTTCTCCATGTATAATTTATAAGATCGTGGCCAAATTCAACGCATAATCCACGCTTCTATCCAAATCTTGCTCTCTCTGTTCTCAGAATCTCGCTCTCTCCAGCTTTCTCGTTGGTTTGGCTCTCATGACTTTCGCTCTCGCTGGTCTCGCTCTCGCTCTCGCTCTAGCTCTTGCTCCCGCCCTCTCTCACTGTCTCGCTGAGAATCTCGTTCTCTTTGCTCTCGCTTTCTCCAATTTTCTCTCCAATCTCGCTCTCTCCACTCTCGCTCTCTCTCCAATTTTCTCTCGAATCTCGCTAGTTTTCATGCATTGTTGCCTTCACTGCTTGTGAATTCCACTTCCCCTTTTTATCTCTTTCAAATTTTAAGAGTATATGGGCAATTAATTCACCTTCATTTCTTCCAATGAGCAGTGCCCAAACAAAAGTTATCTACTGCCCTTTGTCTCTTGAATTAGCTAGCTTCCAACTTCTAATTAATTCTCCATAATTCTGCCCCCTTATTCATTATTTTTCGATAATTAATAAATTTTTTTTTTTCTAATTCTAAATTTCCACCCGACTTTCCTATTAAGTTAATATATTTTTCATTCTTAATTATATACTTTATTTGTTTTTCCTGCTTTCTAAATTAAGGTTAGGGTATTACATTTACCATCCCTTTAAATAAAATTTCATCCTGCTTAACATTTGACATTTAATTTCCTGTAGTGTATGTGTACAAATTTGGGTTGTTACAAGTTATTGGTCCGTGAGATCCCTACTATAGCTCAACAGTGATTAAATGAGAATCAATTTTGAATTTAATTTCAATTGTTCAAATTGATCGAGGGAATTAATTATATGTGATATAATTAATGTTAGTTAAATATATTTGATATAATTACTATAATGTATATGATACATTATAATATACCGTTTATTTGAGAGGAAATAAATATTTAAATATGATTCAAATATTAATTATATGAAATAGGTTCATATAATAAAATTTTATATAAATTTGATTTATATTAAAAACCATTAATGAGATAATTAAAACTATAGGTTATATTGTATATGATACAATATAAACTATAGGTTATATGTTATATATGATATAACCATATAGTAATATATTATATAAAGTTAGTTATTATATATACATATTTTTAATTAAAATTATTAATTTACTTTTAGTAATTTTAATTTTAAAATCAAAGGAGGTAAATAACTTCCCTTCTCTAATCTCTCAACTCACGACGTGTGAACGGTGGTGGTTGGTAGATGGTCTTCTTCACTAGTTCTGAAAGAAATATTCTCTCTGAAAAAAAGTTGGTGATCTCAGAAAGAAAATTCACAGAAAGCTTTCGTCTCTCAATTTCTCCCTCTCATGCAAAATAATCTAAAAGTCCATTCAACTCCTTAGAGATTCTCATCCTAAAAGAGAATACAGGAGTTTCCAATTGGTGGTGACCATTTTAGATTGTTCGTGTTTTTTTCGTGACAGGTCCGAAGAAGGAAATTTTCGTTAAGCCTCTTCGTTCTTCAAGGATAAGACTCCCTAACCCTAATTTTTTTCCTTTTATTTTCTTTGTTGGTATGCTGTGAATTTTACTATTATTGCATAATCATATTCCCTAATTTTCGTTTCTGTGAAAAAAGAAAAAAATTGGATGCCATCTTTCCGTTAGGGCCTTCACGGGTTATTTCAATTGGTATCAAAGCGAGGTTTTTGGTCCCAAATTTTTTATTTTCCAGAATTTGAATTACATAATTGGTGGGTAGCATTTTGTATATGTTCATGCGGTGGATGTTGAATATGATCGATAATTATTGGAGGTTTTCAAGATTGACCATTTAGATTTACAACTTTAATTTTACAAAATTTGGTTTGTAAGGACCCATGTTCTTGGAATATAATTTGCCATCGAGTCTGTATTTCATGTTTTTGAGTCGTTCATGGTTATTCCGGTGGATTTCTATTGAAAATGAAGCCAAGAACGGAGAAAATTTGAAGGTGATCGCTATTTTGTTGCAACGCTGCGAAAGGCATAATGGAACATTCTTTCCATAGCATTGCAACGCTAGGACACGGCGTTGCAATGCTGCGAGATGGACATAATGAATGTTTCACGACCAATTTAGTTCATGGCTCTTTTGGTTCTTGTCCGGTTTGGTTGGTTCGAGCGGTTCGGGTGCTAAGCGGCTCGGATCGAGCAGTTCAAGATCCAGTTCACTTGTTTAAAACTGGTTTGGCTATTATTTTTAATAGTTAGTTTTTTAGTTAAATTAATATAAGTGTTATACTAATTTAATTAATTGTTTATGTGTCCAATCCCAGTCCAAGAATTTTTTTAAATTATGCATATGATGTATGATCTGTCTCTTATACACATCTAGATGTGTATAAGAGACAGGATTTATGTTTATTATTATATGTCATAATATATGTCATATAGTAAAAATCCCACCATAGGCTATGCATAATTCATGCATTATTTATGTTATAAATGTTATAATATATAGTTGCGTAATTTTAGACTTATAGCATGCACATGCATCATATAGTATAAATTTTATAATATATGCATGCATGCATTAATAACACATTCATGCATCATTCATACTATAAGAGTTATAATATATAGCATGTATGTATGCATGTATGTATGTTATTAGTTTTTCATTACTTTAGCATATAAGTATTATGTGTTACTAATGAAATAGAATTTCATTACTTTAGCATATAAGCATTTATACTATAAGAGTTATAATATATAACATGTATTTCACTTATTTTATAAAAGTTATAATTAAATGAATTAGAAATTAAAATCAACAATTTAGAATTACATGTAAACCTTAGGTTAAAATCATGTTTTAAATAGTTTTAAAATATGATTCACATAGAACTAAGATCACTTTTCTAATGATATTAGAAATTATTTAATCTTTTAATCACTTTAATAGGATTAAATTAGTTTTAATTAACATATTAAAACTATAGCAAATGTATCTACAAGAAACCTTTTGTTTAAGGCTAGTTCTGTCTAGGTTGGGGTACTTAAGTTAACGCAAACAGAACACCCCTACCTGAAAACTGACCTTGAAAGGTGAATTAGATAGATTTGCTACAAGCATGCAATTATTGATTAATATTTGTTAAAGTGCTTAATAAACAATAATCAAAGTTATTTAACTATTCAAAGTAAGTGTTGTTTTGGGCAAATTTAAACAACCACTTAGTAAAAATCAGTATTTGGATTTTCCTAAGTTAAATAACTCTAGGTAAAACACTTTTAATGGGAGGAAAATTGGGTATATGATACTTCATTTTTTTCTTTTCGCGTTTCTCCCTAAAAATTCACGTCGTGACATCTATAGTTGGTCTTGAGGAAACTTTGCTTGTGTCCCCCTACGGATGATGTTTGTATAGATCAATATCAAGGTGAATGTAGTGAGTGTTTATAGTAAGTGGGAGTGAGACGTGTGTCAACACATCCTTCAGTCTCTCTCATTAGTTTGAAGTAAAGTTTCATGTTCGACATCGAGGCATCTTTGCTTGTGTCCTTGTACGGATGGCCATTTGCATGACTCTTTATTAAAATTCTAGAAATGGATAGGGCTGCTTTAGTTTTTGTCCTAGTCGGTTTTTTCCTACAATTGGCTCATTAGGGCAGAACTTTAGAGTCTAAAATGAGGGGTTACATTTACAAGAAATTGTTAAATGAGTTTAACAATTTCTTGACCGAACAATTGTGACTAATAGTTACAGAAAAAAGAAGTTGTTTTGTCTATTAGTTGAGATAGTCTCATTTTAGTGAAGGGATACCTGATCACCCTACAGTGATTTTTGTCCTACCTCACTGAAACATCATTGTAAAATAGATGTCACTTAGGGTATATTAGTTTGTTTTGCTAAACTTGATTGGTTTTTCAAATGGTTAAATGCACATATATTAATACAAATAATTTGTACGGTTTCAATAAATAAATTTATAAATATGACTTCCACAACTCATAATTTGCTTGCCACCAACAAACTTACCAATGATAATTATACAACTTGAAAAAACACAATCAACATGATTTTAATCATTGATGACCTCTGGTTTATCCTTATGAAGGATTTTCATCCTATTCCTGCTCAAAATGCTCCTCGAAATGTTCGGGAGACATATGAGCGATGGATACGGACAAACAAGAAGGCCCCAGCATATATCTTTGCAAGCCTTTAAGAAGTCTTTGCCAAGAAGCATCAGCCCATGCACACGGCTCATGAGATCATGGAGTCCCTAAGGGGAATGTCTGGATAACCGTCTGCATGACTCAGGTACAATGCTATCAAATTCATCTTCAATGCCCGTATGCAAGAAGGGATGTCTGTTAGAAAACATGTTCTCAATACGATGGTCCACTTCAACCTGGCGAAGATGAATGGATCTGTCATCGATGAAGCCAATCAGGTTAGCTTCATTCTGAAAACTTTACCTGAAAGTTTCCTATAGTTCCGTAGCAATGCTGTTATGAATAGGATTGATTACAACCTGACTACCTTGCTCAATGAGCTTCAGACTTTCTAATCCTTGATTAAAAGTAATAACAGAAGGGTGAAGAAAATGTTGTTTCATCCTCTAAAAAGTTCTACAGAGGTTCGACCGAGTGAAACAAAGTCTATGTGTTCTTCTTCTGGCACCAAAAAGTGGAAGAAGAAGACAGGTGGAAAGGGGAAGGCTAACCCACTAACTACTATCCAAAAGGGCAAGAAAACCAAGATTTCAAAGGGAATCTATTTCCATTGCAACTAGAGAAGAGGAACTGTCCTAAGTACTTGGCAGAAAAGAAGAAGTCCAAGCAAGGTAAATATAATTTTCTTGTTTTTGAAACTTGTTTAGTGGGGAATGATGATTCAACCGGTATAATAGATTCAGGTGCCACTAACCATATTTGTTTTTCATTTTAGGGAATTAGTTCTTGCCGACAACTGAAAGCTGATAAGATGACGATGCATGTTGAAACTGGACATGTCGTGCCAATTGTACTACTGAGAGGACTCCGACTTACTTTACATAATAGATATATTTTACTAGAAAATGTATTTTTTGTTTCTAGTTTAATGAGGAACTTGATTTCTATAAAGTGTTTAAATTGAACAAAATTATATTGTTAATTTACTTGTAAATAAAATGTTTATTTCTAAGAATTTTATAAATCTGTGTTCTACTAAGCTGGAAAATAATTTGTATGTGCTAAGACGGTTAGCAACTAAAGCCTCCTTAATACTGAAATGTTTAAAATTGAGATAACTCAAAATAAAAGTCTTATATGTTCTCCTAAATAAAATGCCTAACTTTGGCACTTAAGATTAGAACACATCAATCTCAATAGGATTAAGAGATTGTTGAAGAATGAACTTCTAAGTGAGTTAGAAGAAAATTCTTTACTTGTAAGATTGTGTTGAATAAACTTTCAGTCCTCTGTGGTCCAACAAATGTTAAAGTAAGAGAAGAGTTTGAATATTTCACACTTTTACTGATGATTATTCAAGATATAAGTATGTTTATCTAATGCAACATAAGTTTGAATCTTTTGAAAAGTTCGAAGAATTTAAGACTGAGGTTGAAAGTGCATTAAATAAAAAAATTAAAATATCTCGATCTGATCGAGGTGGAGATTTTTTGGATCTAACATTCTATAACTATTTGATGGAACATGGAATTGTATCCGAATTCTCAGTACCTGGTATACCTCAGGAGAATGGTGTATCAGAAAGGAGAAATCGAACCCTTTTGGACATGGTTCAGTCTATGATGAATTATGCTTCCTTACTTAGCTCGTTTTGGGGGTTATGCTGTACAAACTGGAATTTATATTTTGAGCTGTATTCCATCCAAAAGTGTTACTAGAACACTTTTGAAGTTATGGAATGGTCATAAAGGTAGTTTATGCCATTTTAGGAATTTGGGGTTGCCCAGCATATGTGCTTGAGACAAATCCTAAGAAACTGAAATCTTGTTCAAAATTGTGTCTATTTATAGACTACTCTATAGAAATAAGAGGTGGTTACTTCTACAATCCTCAAGAAAATAAAGTGTTTGTATCAATAAACACTACATTTTCAGAAGAAGACCATATAAGGGAGCCTAAGCCACACAGTAAGATTGTGTTGAATAAACTTTCCAATGAAACTATCGAACCTTCAACAAGATTTGTTGAAGAGCCCAACACCTCAACAAGAGTTGTTGAAGTTGGATTATCTAGTAGGTCAAATCAACTTCAAGTGTGGAGGGAGCCTCGGCGTATAGTGGAGAGTTGCAAACCCGCCTGTTTGTTATATGGGTTTAACAGAAATCCTAGCTATGTTAGCTCACGGAGATGTTAAGAATCCATTATCTTATAAAAATGCAATGGAGGAAATTAACAAAGATGAGTGGATCAAAATCATGGATCTCGAAATTTAACCTATGTACTTCAATTCGGTTTGGGATCTTGTAGATCAACTAGATGGGGTTAAACCTATAGGCTGTAAGTGGATCTACAAGAGAAAATGGGGTGCTGATGGGAAGGTGCAAACCTTCAAGGTTAGGCTTATTGTAAAGTATTATACCCAAGTTGAGGGACT
This sequence comes from Benincasa hispida, assembly GCF_009727055.1. Taxonomy (NCBI): domain Eukaryota; kingdom Viridiplantae; phylum Streptophyta; class Magnoliopsida; order Cucurbitales; family Cucurbitaceae; genus Benincasa; species Benincasa hispida. The sequence continues at coordinate 39,393,841 of NC_052358.1, forward strand.
CAACTATGAGGAGACTTTCTCACCTGTTGCCATGTTAAAGTCTATCTAGATCCTCATGTCCATTACCTTATATTATGACTATGAGATTTTACACATGGATGTCAAGACCGCTCTTCTAAATGACATTCTTGAGGAGACCATTTAATGGAGCAACCTGAGGGATTCATAACCCAAGGTCAAGAGCAAAAGGTTTGCAGGCTTAGTCAGTCATTTATGTAATCAATTTTTTTTTTCTTTAAAAATAACAACAAACGAATCACAAAGATGATAGTTGATTTTTTTTTTTTAGTACGCTTTTAGTTTCTTTTTTGTTTAAAGAAAAATTAACTAAATAAACTAATTAATTTAAACATAGGAGAAAAAAATTGAAACTAGTTGAAGATTAAAAAAGAAAAAGAAAAAAAATTACTATTACCCGTATAAGATGCTTAAGGGAAATCCTTGGTAGGCTTTAAGTTTTCTTTCTTTCTTTTCTTTTCTTTTCTTTTTTTTTTTTTTTTAATTTAAACTTTAATGAAAAAAACATGAAATTAGTAGGGGAAAATTGGAAATAGTTTTAGATTTTTTTCTTTTTTTTTTTTTTTTAGAAAAAAAACTACTAGTTATCATCCCATAAAGATGCTTATCGGAAATCTTTCCATAGCCTTTAAGTTCTTTTTTTCTTTTTAATTTAAACTAAACAAATAAATAAAACCAACTAACTTAAATTTAACAGAAAAAAAAAAAAAAAAAATATCTAGTTAGGAAAATTTGAATTAGCTTAAGTTTTTTTTAAACAAAACGACTGATAGATTTCTAAGAAAGGTATTATTGTAATCACTATGTGAAAGAAGTTGGAAAAGAAGTTTTTTTTAAAAAAATATTAGTGCTGTCCTTTTGAAAATTTTTTGGGTTAGATTTAACAATTTGCCATTTCTAAGCTTCAATTGTGAAAACTAAAAACAAGAAAACAAAAAACCTGTTTTTTTTTTTTCTTTTACTTTTTCTTTGTTTCTCTCCACCACATCTCTATTTTTTCATCATTGACCACTGCCATCGATTCTTTTGGTTGTCACTTCTATATTCTTCTTCATCTTTTATAGAAGCTAGCAATTCTACTGAAATATTATCTATATAATAGAAAGTAATGATTAACAGGCATGAGCAGATGATCTACAAGAATCAGATCATGAAAAATATACAAAAACCAGACTTAATTAAGATCTATGATTTATGATGCTAGAAATAGAGTTCAAAAAGAGAAGCGGAATACTTACTTGGTTGAAATGAAGAAACCGAAGCTACAGCGTCTGAGAGACTAAACCAAAGCACAAGAGATATAAGAGATGTGGTCGTGGGTTTCGCAAGAAGCTTGCCTTTAGGAAAGTAAAGTACTCAATTATTCCGTTCCACTGTTCCCATGGAGAAAATTCAAGAGACCTTTATGAGAGAAAAGGATGAGAGAGTTGTGATTGGCAGAGCAGAGAGCCCGTGAAGGTGCAATAAAATTTAGGTTAGAATACCATTTAAGTCCTCCTACATTGATTCTTCTATGCTTCAATTTTAGTCTTCATTGTTTCAATAATTTTAAATTTAGTCTTTCAAAATTATTATTTTTTACTCGCATCAATTAAATAATAATGATAATTTTCATGCAATGAAATATAATATGTAAATATATTTTAATAATTTATAGTAAAAATTCTATAGATCATAACAAAATGTTCTTTAAGAAGTGGACAGTAAACTAATATCAGGGACTAAATTTGAAATTTATTAAAACTATAGGCACTAAAATTGAATATACTTCAAAGTATAAGAACTAAAATGATATTTTAATGTTACGATTTTCTCAATAAACAACGTCTCTTTTCGTACATGTAAAATCAGGACCAAATTAAACTCACCATTTAATTTCCTTATTTATCTGTCAAACTACAAGATTTTAAGAGGCAAAATGATAGGTAATGACCCCACCCTTTGCCATCCTTAATTGGGACTATTACCAACTGCATGTAGTTTCATCAAAACACTACAAGAAATTTGAATTTTAATGTCGGTTGATAGAGAAGTTTTCATCTGCGAGGTCTGTTCATGCTTCATGATAACGGGCAGAAATGCACGTTATTACACGAAAAGTTATAAAATAATGCAGGGTTGCGATGATAAAAATATACAATATTGTGTCAAAAAGCATTAAGTTCGTAATATTGCGATAGCATGCATCCGTCACATTAAAACACTTAACTTGTGTATTTTTGTGCAAAATATTCGTTGATTCAAGGCGGAAAATGCGATCCAAAGAAATGAACGGCTAAGCGCATTAAGAGATTGCATTGACGCAAGGCTATGCGATCATTTGCACTCGTGAATATCTGCTCAAGAAGGTTGCCGCATAGAGCCGGCGCATCTGGGTGAAAAGCGTAACAAATCACGATGGGACAAAAAGCTGATGACAGTTGATTCCGAATTAACTTGACAAGCCGTTAATGATCTACTGTAGCAAGTACACTCAACTTTTCGGTGACAAATATTCGGTGCATCAGGCAGAGAATTAATGTCATCCCATCAGTGCAATCATAAGAGAAAAGAAGCCTTTTACCCCAAAGCACTATAAATACCAAAGGCCACCTTCAGTGAAGGAGTTCGTTCAGTTCGATAATTTTCTCCATAGATAGAAGTAGCTTTGTTCATTGTTTTCTTACACTTAGAAGGCGGAGCGAGAGAAGTGAAGAGACTGATAACTTGTAGAAATCAAGTTATTTATACTGTTTTATTTAGATATTGTGGCCAAAAGAAAGGAAAATTACGTTGATTGTATAGAAATTGGCTAAGAAATGCGAGAATTATAAATTTTCGTCAATACACCCACTAACACCATTGCGATGGTAGAAAAGAGTGTTTTTTATCTGTTTGGCAGGAAATCAAGTCACCGCATGTGTTTAAGGCTCAAAGATGAACTGAACAACGCATCTACGTCGCATTGCGGCCATCATTCAGGAATGAATAGACGAACAACGCAATGACAGCGCATGCGACAGTCAATCTAGAGCTTAACTTCAACCGCAGCGGTAATAAAAAATAACACCGTACAGCTGACCGTTGTGCATTTCTGACGGATTGATTGCATAACAGAGGGAATATTTACTCCACCATCTCCGAAATTGCTATAACAATATAGTGGGGACCACACTGTAGAGAATCAAGTCGCGCCTATAAATTACCCTCTCAAATTCGTTGAGAGGAATGGGATGAAATTTCATTGAATTGATTTTCATTCACTCAGATACTTGATACGGGACTATTTTGATACATATACTGAGAGAGAGGCTGGTCTGAGTGCTTATCGGAGAAGATTTGGGAAGAAAAGAGACAAGGCCAAGAGGTGAGTCTCCGCACAAAATCCGCTAAATCCCCGCCGTGAAGCTCTGTACCCAGATCCTTTCTACCAGTTGAGCAAGCCTGGGAGGGAAGATCATCCTTCCTTTCAATCCATACGCTGGCAAGTGATTTCTCCATCCAGATCTATGTCAAGACGTTGGCACTTTTCTGTATTTGTTTCTATCTCTACCATCATTTGTATTACATCTTCTTAGTCTACATCATTCACAACCAAGTATCAGATGCTTGATTTTATAGTTAACTGTCTTGATAATTTCCATTTCCTCTTCTCTGTCTATTTTGTTCACCCACAATTCACTTTCTTCATGATGTTTTCTTAATCCCCTGGTAATTAGCATGAATTAAGCAAGTAATTAATTGGTTTATGGAAATAATTATGTTTAGTCAAAGCATGCTAGATGGTATCTTCACCTGTGATAGAGGTAAAGATATCTTCCAATCGATCAAGAGAAGGTTGAAATGCTAGACGACATCTTCACCTATGACAGAAGTGAAGATATCATTCCAATCTATCGAGAGAAAGTTGGAAGAATGCGTTAACTAAAGTGAGAAGTACTTCCAGGGATGGAAGCAATGTTGCATTCATCACATTCATCCCAGCTTCACCATAGGGATATGGGAATGCGGTCGATCACCGAGAGGTGTACACCAAGGGAAAGCAGAATCGTAGTTAGATCTTTAACGAAATTAAGGAACTTGCGATGTTTATATTAATTATCCTTTCTTTTTCTGCTTCGCACATAAGACTTGCCACCGCATAACACGATTCTTTGTATAATCTTCACAGTCAGTCTTAATCTTGGTATCATGTATCATGTAACCTGTATCTTGTATCATCATAACTTAGGTTTACCTTTATTGCACTTTACTTTTATCGCAGATTTATGTTAATGCATCTTTACTTTAATGCAATTTACTTTCCTATATAAACACAATCCTTTATTAATTGAAAAACCCCTGGTCGCATATATGACGAATGTAGTGCATTAACAAAAACAGTCCCTGTGTTCGACCTCAAATCACACTGAGAAACTTGCGATGGAATTATACTTGGTTCCAACGCAAGGAAACTTGTGACAATGCATAGCATACTACAAGCAAGCCATTAATAACGCATATATCTTGAAGTAGTATTGCATCATTCATCCATCCCATCCACACATCCATTTTTATCCTTTATAAGTTTATGGTGTAGAGTCATGAGCTTGTATCATTCATCCATTCCACATGTGTTAAATTCATGTCATCAAGTTTATGGCGCCGTTGCCGGGGACATAAGCTTGAATCACTTTCTAGTCATTTTATCATTCAAATTTTGCGTTACAAGTTGATGGCGCCATTGCCGGGGATTAGTAACGATTATTGTTGAGTACATTTGTGATATTTTGCAGGACAGATCTCTTTGTATTGTCTGTTTCTTGTGAAAAGCAGGCTGACGGCTTATGAGTACTGAAGTTGATCTGGAAATTCTAAGCTAAATCAGAGATCAAGTGTAATTTTCGCGCAAGAGCACATCAGGGCCGAATTAAGCAGAGAAGAAACATGGGGAATAATAACGAGGCACCTGCAGGGAACCAAGGGGAGATTTGGCTAGCACAAGGCCCTATATTTTTGGCTACTGACTGCAACATCCCTATGAGAAACTATGCGGTGTCGGGTTTTTATAACTTCTTGCCTGGAATTTCAAGACCCATGGTTGAGGAGAATGTAAGTTTTGAAATGAGACTGGTTATGCTACAGATGATTCAGAATGTAGGAAAATTCGGAGGATTACAAGGAGAAGACCCACATGTGCATTTGACGAGTTTTGTAGACACGTGGAACGCATTCTCCACGCCTGGTATGACTCAAGAAGGACTTAGACTATATCTCTTCCCATATACACTGCGGAAGAAATGAAGAGGTGGACTCAGTCGTTACAGCCAGATGAGATTAACGCATGGGATCAGATGGTCGAAAGGTTCATGAATATATTCTTCCCGCCGCCCGTCAACGTAAGAAGATGGAAGGATGTGTTGAATTTCGAACAGAAGGGTTATGAAATTCTGAGCACTGCCTGGGTGCGGTTCAGAAAATTGGTGAAGAGTTGTCCACATATCGAGATTCCCGATTGCATTCTGATGGAGACTTTTTACAATGGCTTAGATCGATCAACGCAAGTAGTTGCCGATGCCTCCGCATCAGGAGGGTTAATGGATAAGTCATATACGAAAGCAAAGAGCATCTTAGATTGCATTTTGCAAAATTCAGATGGATGGGTAGATACCGGGTTTGAGGAAAGAGGTTTGGAGCAAGAAAAAGCAAAAGGTGCCATTATACCAACTGTTACAATGAGCACCTTGGTAGACTAGATGACCACAATGACCTTGCTCTTTTAGAATATGCAGCAAGGGCATGTCTCTCTAGGATCAGTGGAAGTCAATGCATTAACGCACGTGGCCACAACGAATTGCATTCAATGTGGAGCAGGACATTCAATGGAAGTCTGCCCATGGAATCAATAATCCGTATACTCGATCTACGATGAAACATTCGGCAACACCTACAACCCTAGTTGGCGAAAACACCCAACTTTTAGTGGGGACGGGAATCACAACCAGGGGAGCCAAAGTGATCATCAAAATAGTTACCAAGGGAATCAAGGCAACCCTCTGGTCTTCATTAATCAGGATCACGTCTCAGGTAAGTTGCAAAATATACAGCCCTATGACCAACCATTCTTATCTGATACCTTTTGCAGTACCTCGTCTCTGGAAACACAACAAGCACAGGACCTCAATAAATAGCCATTGAATAGGAAGTAAGAAATTTTAGAGGTTCGTAGATGTCCTTCGACAACTACACATCAATATTCCCTTAATAGGAGCTCTGGAAGAGATGCCGAGCTATGTGAAATTCCTCAAGGATATACTTGCCAACAAAAGAAAGATCGAGAAAAATGAAATAGTTGCACTAACATATGAGTGCAGTGCACTGTTTCAAAACAATGTCCTCACCAAAATGAAAGATCCCGAGAGTTTCACATTGCCCTACACGATAGGGGAAAGAAGGTCAGAAATGTGCATGTGATTTGGGGGTGAGTATAAACCTGATGCCTCTGTCGATCTTCAAGAAGCTAAATATCGGCAACGCAAGACTAACCACAATTACATTGCAGTTGGCCGATAGATCGATAACGCATCCCGAGGGCAAGATAGAGGATGTACTTGTACAAGTAGATAAGTTTATCTTCCCTGCTGGCTTTATCATATTGGATTGTGAAGCTGATAGAGAAGTGCCTATCATTTTGGGTCGCTCATTTCTCGCAACAGGGAGGGCTCTTATCGATGTACAGAAAGGGGAATTGACCATCAGGGTTGACGATCAGCAATTAAAGTTTAACGTTCTCAATGCAAACCTGAGTGATATAGAGAATTGCCATTATGTTGAGGAATGGCAGGAAGAACTGTGGCAAGACCCCTAGAAGAGCTGAAGGAAGAAGGTTTTGAAATTAGTGCAATATGAGAGGAGACTTGCGCCACAATTAAAATTGAATTAGATTTTGAAGCGATCAAGTTGACTGAACGAACAATTCAACACACTAAGCCATCTTTAGAAGAACCACCTGTGTTAGAGTTGAAGTCGTTTCCTGTGCACCTCAAGTATGCTTATTTGGGAGGCGATAACCCATTACCGATTATTATATCTGCCTCGCTGAGTAAAGAGAAGGAGGATGCACTCATTCAGATCCTGAAAAACAATGCAAAGGCTTTAAGATGGACATTGGCAGACATCCAAGGAATCAGTCCCTCATATTGCATGCACAAGATTTATCAAGAAGAAGGAAAGATGGGATCGATAGAAAAGCAACGTCGTTTGAACCTGCCATGAGGGAGGTTGTGAAGAAGGAAATAATGAAGTGGTTGGATGCGGGCGTCATTTACCCTATATCAGATAGCAGTTGGGTGAGCCCAGTGCAATGCATCCTGAAGAAAAGGGGAATGACAGTCGTCACTAGCAGCGAGAATGAGTTAATTCCCACAAGGAAAACCATGGGGTGGAGAATCTGTATGGATTACCACAAATTAAATTTGGCCACTAAAAAGGACCACTTCCTGCTCCCATTTATTGATCAGATGTCAGACTGACTTGCTGGGAATGAGTTCTTCTGTTTTCTTAACGGCTACTCAGGGTACAACCAAATTGTAATTGCACCGGAGAATCAAGATAAGACAACCTTCACGTGCCCATTTGGCACGTTTGCGTTCCGTTGCATGCAATTTGTACTCTGCAATGCGCCAGGTACCTTCCAACGATGTATGATGGGGATATTTCGGCAATAATTATGACTCCTGTTTATCTAATCTTGAGAAAATCTTGAAGAGATGTGTGGAAACTAATCTTGTTCTGAACTGGGAGAAATGCCACTTTATGGTTGAAGAAGGAATTGTGCTAGGTCACATATCGAAGGCAGGATTGGAGGTTGATCAAGCGAAAATTGATGCAATTTCCAAGCTACCACCACCAGTGAATGTGAAGATACTTAGGAGCTTTCTGGGACATGCGGGGTTTTACGGTAGATTTATTTGTAACTTCTCCCAGATCGCAAGGCCCCTAAGTGCGCTCCTTGAGGCTGATTGTGAATATGATTTTGACGATTCGTGCACTGAAGCATTCCACACACTGAAGAGTGCACTCATCACCGCACCCATTCTGATTGTGCTGGATTGGACGCAACCGTTTGCATTGATGTGTGATGCTAGAGGTTATGTGGTGGGTGTAGCTTTGCGTCAGTGCAAGGATAAGATATTGCATCCTATCTACTATTCTAGCAAAATGTTGAATGACGCGCAGGAGAATTATAAGACCACGGAAAAAGAAATGCTCGCTGTGTTATTTGCACTGGAGAAATTCCGACCGTACTTAATTAGAGAAAACGTTGTGTTGTATACTGATCACTCTGTAATCAAGTATATTATGACGAAGAAGGATGCGAAACCGAGATTGATAAGGTGGGTGTTGCTCTTGCAAGAGTTTGACCTAGAAATTAAGGACTGGAAGTGCACTGAGAACCTCGCTGATCATCTGTCCAAATTGGAAAATTATGAGGTTCAGGAGAAAGAAAAAGACATTGAAGAAAGATTCCTTGATGAGCTGTTAATGTCTGTAGGTATTAATGTCCACTGGTATGCAGACATTGTGAACTTCATCGTTTGCTCCGATTAAGTACTGTCGGAATTTCTCCAGAAGATTATACTTACCAGACAAGTACCAGAAGATTATACTTACTAGCAGAAGAAGAAACTGATACATGACGTCAAGTTTTATTTCTGGGATGACCCCTTTCTGTATCGACTTGGACCTAATCATATTCTACGTCGATGCATCCCTGAGCATGAAGACAAGCACATTTTGGAGCTTTGTCATAAGTCCCCTTATGGAGGAAATTTTGGGGGGGCAGCGGACTGCCGCAAAAGTCTTACAGAGTGGCTATTTTTGGCCAACATTGTTTAAGGATGCCCATGCCCACGTTGTGCAGTGCGATAGATATCAGAGAACGGGGAACATGTCTAGAAGAAATGAAATGCCTTTGACGTCACTCTTGGAAATCGAATTATTTGATGTATAGGGAATCGACTTTATGGGCCCATTTCCATGATCAGAAGGTCATCAATACATCCTGGTCGCGGATGATTACGTATCAAAGTGGGTTGAGGCCATCGCATGCGTTAAGAACAATGCGGCCACGGTGGCGAAGTTTCTCAAGAAGAATATCTTTGCCTAATACGGGACACCCCGAGCCTTAATCAGCGATGAAGGCTCGCATTTCATCAACCATATAATTACCAACCTATTGACTAAATTTAAAGTCAACCATAGAGTTGCAACCACTTATCACCCACAAACCAACAGGCAGGCAGAGATTTCGAACAGGGAGATCAAAACTATCTTGGAGAAGGTAGTCAGTACCTCCAGGAAGGACTGGTCACCCAAGCCTGATGAAGCGCTATGGGCATATAGAATTGCCTTTAAAACTCTAATTGGTATGTCCCTATATGCCCTGTTCTTTGAAAAAGCTTGTCATTTGCCTCTCAAGTTAGAACAAAAGGTGATGTGGGCATGCAAGAAGCTGAACATTGATCTAGCAAGTGCGAGGAAAGTCCGGAAGCTGCAACTAAACCAGCTGATCGAGTGGCAAAGGGATGCCCACGAAAATGCAAAGCTCTATAAGGAAAGAACCAAGAAGTGGCATGACGACCGAATACACAATAGGACATTCGTCGAAGGTCAACAGGTATTATTATTTAATGCACGTTTGCGATTGTTTCCAGGGAAGTTGAAGTCCTATGTTTTAGCCATTCCTCAAGACTATCTTCCCCCACGGCGCAGTGGAACTGACAACTAAAGACGGGAACAACGCGATTAAAGTCAATGGTCAATGGATTAAGCCTTATTACGGAGGCAATGTGGATAGACGCATAGAGACCATTGACTTGGGAAAGCAGGATTAACCGCTTGTAGGGGATGCTATTGCAGTAATTCTGAAAACTTCTTCTAATCAGCATCTCTATATCTATGTTTAATTGCTTTCTTTACAGCTTTCATTTACTGCTTTCTAAATTGCTTTATTTCTGTCTCTTATACACATCTAGATGTGTATAAGAGACAGGTGTTGCGCGCATATGTGCTCTTTGCTCGTCCTTAGCGAAAACGCACTATGTTGAGGTAGTGTTGCGCCAGTAGAAATACCGTGCGCCCATCCTCTAGAAATTCGTTGCATTGATGGTTGTGTTGCGCTAATACATACGTTGTGCCCGTCCCTGTCTCTTATACACATCTAGATGTGTATAAGAGACAGCAACATTGCGCTGAGGGGTGTGTTGCGCTCGTATGTGTTTTGCGCTCGTCCTTAGCGAAAACGCACTATGTTGAGGTAGTGTTGCGCCAGTAGAAATACCGTGCGCCCATCCTCTAGAAATGTGTTGAGTTGAGGAGTGTGTTGCGCTGATATATGCCTGTCTCTTATACACATCTAGATGTGTATAAGAGACAGGCGCTAAGGGGTGTGTTACGCTCGTATGTGTTCTTTGCCTGTCCTTAGTAAAAATGCGCTATGTTGAGGTAGTGTTGCGCTGGTAGAAATACCGTGCGCCCATCCTCTAGAAATGCATCGATTTAAGGGGTGTGTTGTGGGAATACATGCGTTGTTGCCCATCCTTTACAAATATGCATTTGCATTAATGGAAGCGGGGTGTTAATTTTTAATCGTGCACCCATCTGAATCAACTACAAAAGATAAATTCATTCATTATATTTCCTATGTGAAGAAGCCAATTGCCTTATTCTTTGTACATACTTCAATTTGTATTGCGTTATTTCTCATTCGTCGTATACTTAGTTAATTTTCAATACAACTGAGCAACAATTCTTTCAAGTATGGGATAGCCTCTTCTTTATTAGCACTTTTCAATTATTTGCGATGTTCTTGATCTTTTATTTATGCGTTCTTCATTGCGTTGCCATGATGTACAATATGTTACAATTAGAAACCTTTCCCATACTTTGTAATTTCTTACTAACTTAATTCTACCAGGCTCTTTCCATGATGTATAAGAGGGCCGACTCTTGCGAGAGCAAGATTATCTTTTGCGTAGAGTAGAAAAGAACACTGTAAAATCCCTGAGAAGCAAGAAATTGCTACCAGGCTCTTTATTCATTCCACATTATCATTTTGTACTTCGATTATATATTTATAAAATGGAACTTGCTTATCTACATCTGTTCACTCTCTTTAAAACACACATGAGTAGCTAAATCTATCGAATGGGTTGAGAAGCACTTAGCTAACATGACTTAGGATCTTTATTGCATGCGATCATCTTGTCTTATGTTGCGCCCAACACCCTTTAGAGCTACTCGAGAGAGAGTCTAAAGAAAGAATTTAAAACTTGAGAGAGCTAGGTTAGAATCTAGACTCGAGAGAGCAAGATTAGATCTACATAAGCAAGAGATAGGGACTTAGAGATAAGCTCTATTTGCCAATATGCATCGCATGCACCCTAGAGATAGGTTATGGTATTATGCGGTCACCTTGTATGTGTGTGTGCCAATTGTCATCGCATAGATAAGAATAGAGACTTATGTGTAGGTCCTATAGGCATCATCGTATATATCACATGCGTTCTAGAACTAGAAGTCGTAGAATTTGCATTGAGAGATGATTTGATATCGTACGTGTGTAGCATTTGCATAAATGCTAACACTTCCTAGGATTGCGTTCATGTTATGCGATCATGCTACACACATACAATATCAAATCATCTCTCAATGCAAATGTTACGACTTTTAGTTCTAGAACGCATGTGATATATGCGATGATGTCTACAGAACGTACACATAAGTCTCTATTCTTGTTTATGCAATGACGATTAACACACACACATACAAGGTGACCGCATAATACCATAACCTATCTCTAGGGTGCATGCGATGCATGTTGGCAAATAGAGCTTATCTCTAAGTCCCTATCTCTTGCTTATGCAGATCTAATCTTTCTTTCTCGAGTCTAGATTCTAACCTAACTCTCTCAAGTCTTAGGTTCTTTCTTTAGACTCTCTATCGAGTAGCTCTAAAGGGTGTTAGGCACAACATAAGACAAGATGATCGCATACAATAAAGATCATAGGTCATGTTAGCTAAGTGCTTCTCAACCCATTCGATAGATTTAGCTACTCATGCGTGTTTTAAAGAGAGTGAACAGATGTGGATAAGCAAGTTCCATTTTATAAATATATAATCGAAGTACAAAATGATAATGCGGAATAAGAATAAAGAGCCTGGTAGCAATTTCTTGCTTCCCAAGGATTTTACAGTGTTCTTTTCTACTCTGCGCAAAAGATAATCTCGCTCTCGCTAGAGTCGACCCTCTCTCTGTTTTTCCATGCCTCCTGGGTTCTCTCTCGAGCTGATCAAGGTGATCTTCCGGCGTCTCTTCACTTCTCTCGCTCCGCCTTCTAAGTGTAAGAAAACTATGAACAATGCTACTTCTATCTATGGAGAAAATTATTGAACTAAACGAATTCCTTCACTGAAGGTGGCCTTTGGTATTTATAGATCTTCAGGGTGAAAGGCTTCTTCTCTCTTATGATTGCACTGATGGGATGGCATTAATTCTCTGTCTGATGCACCGAATATTTGTCACCGAAAAGTTGAGTGTACTTGCTACAGTAGATCGTTAACGGCTTGTCAACTTAATTCGGAATCAACCGTCATCAGCTTTCTGTCCCATCGTGATTTGTTACGCTTTTCACCCAGATGTGCCCACCATGATGCGCCGACTCTATGCGTCAACCTTCTTGAGCAGATATTTGTGAGCACAAATGATCGCATAGCCTTGCGTCAACGCAATTTCTTAATGTGCTCGATCGTTGATTTCTTTGGATTGTATTTTCCGACTTGCGTCAATGCATATCCTGCACAAAAATACACAAGTTAATTGTATTAATGTGATGGATGCATGCGATCGCAATATTGTGAACGCAATGCTTTTGGACGCAATATTGTAGATTTTTATCATCGTTACCCTGCATTGTTTTATAACTTTGAGCTGTAATAACGTGCATTTCTGCCCATTATCACACCCCTGGATTTAAACAATGCTTGTCCTCAAGCATAAGTTAAAGATTTTCTTTAGAAAGTCGACCGCTTTCCCTTTCCTAGATTTCTCAAGGATGCTTTATTCAAATTCTATACACCAAAATCTCCTTAATTCTTATCCAGGTCTCTTCTTAAAATATTTCTAAAATTTAGGGACCGCAAGTTTAACCTTAAAAAAGACTTTACTAGATTCCAGGGCATCACATGATTTATTTCATAAAAAGACTTTTTCACTGGGGCATTTTCTAATGATTTTTTTCCTTGCGTATTTTAGACATATATTTTATTTATTTATTTTTATATATGACCTTGCACTGATCCAAGTACCTAGTCTTTGTTTTGGCTTGCCCCCACATGTGTCATGCAGACATCCAACTACGAGCAAGGTGCCCTTTCTTAGTCTAAACTCATGCTCGTTTGGCAGTGGAGTTGCGATCATTTTGTTTATGTATTGATCACGATTCCTACCTTCGTTTTGGCTTGCCCTACGGGTGTCATGTGGACATCCAACTACGAGTAGGATCCGATCGCAACGTTATGATTTTTTTTTATAAGCGAAAAATAGCAAGGTCGAAAAATGAATACCGCACCCCCAAATTTAAAATGCGATAATGTCCTCATTGCCAAAAGGTTGAAAGAAGTCATGCAATGCTCTAGGAAGTTTGGTGAAAAGTTAGTTTGAAAGAAAGCTATCAGACCACTAACTTCTAGAAATATTTCATAAGGTGACTGTCTTAAAATTAAGTTGACTTACCATATATGAAAAAGTAGAGGCATGCATTTCATCATTGAAATCATAATTGGCAAAGAGAAATCATGTGGGGCCACTCGATTTTTTTTCTTCATTCCGGATTTCTTAGATATACAGAGGCGACCTTGTGACACCAGTCTTCTCCGTGATATATTTTCACTCATTGCCCATTAACTTTGAATATGTAGATTCCGTCATCATTGGATAACTCGATCGCGCCATGTGGGAATACCTCTCTGCCTTTTAAGGGTCCGAACCAACGTGACTTTAATTTTCCAGGGAAGAGTCGTAGCCGTGAATTAAATAGTAAGACCTTTTGCCCGACTTGGAGGTTCTTTCCATAATTGTTTATCGTGCCAGTGCTTTGCACGCTCTTTGTAGATCTTTGCGTTCTCAATGCATGAATTCTCCATTTCTCTAGCTCAACCAATTGGAGTTTTCTTTCTTCCCCTGCCGCCTTTAAGTCAAAGTTTAGCTTTTTCACCGCCCACAACGCTTGGTGCTCCAGCTCCAATGGTAAATGACATGCTTTACCAAACACTAACGTATAAGGAGACATGCCTATAGGTGTATTATAGGCGGTCCTGTATGCCCATAGTGCATCGTCCAACTTTGTTGCCCAATCTTTTCGCGAAGGCCTTACTACCTTCTCCAATATCAGCTTGATTTCCCGGTTGGACACTTCAGCCTGACCATTCATCTATGGATGGTATGCGGTGGCCACTTTATTGAGGAAATTATATTTGCGCAGCAATTCTTTGATAGTGTGATTGACAAAGTGGGAGCCTTCATCACTTATTATGGCACGTGGAGTGCCAAAACGAGTAAAAATATTTTTCTTCACGAATTTGGAGACTACCGCCGCATCACTTGTGGCGCATGCTACCGCTTCTACCAACTTGGAAACGTAGTCGATGACTAATAGAATATACTTGTGACCATTCAATGGTGGGAATGGTCCCATGAAATCAATGCCCCAAACGTCGAACAATTCCAGTTCTAAAATGTTTTCATGGGTATCGCATGTTTCCCTGAAATATTACCCGTGCGTTGGCATCGGTCACACTTCATCGCATAGTCTCTTGCATCCTTGAATAGTGTTGACCAATAATACCCACTTTGTAGTACTTTCGCTGTTGTGCGCTAGCTTCTAAAATGCTTGCCATGTGGTGAATGATGACATTGTGATAATATGCGTTGGTGAGCAGCATCCGGTACACAGAGTCGCAGAATCTGGTCTGACCCCCTCTTATACAGATTTGGCTCATCCTAGTAATAAGATCTGCATTCATGTCTGAGCCGCCTCTTTTGGTGGTCGGTATAATCTTTGGGAAATTGCTTGCAAACCAGATAATTTACCACATCTGCGTACCATGGCATTTCTTCAATCTGAAATAGTTGCTTGTCTTGGAATGTTACGCTCACTTCTGACTGATTGTGGTAAACCTCTGGATTTTCTAATATGGACAAATGATCCGCAACTTGATTCTCAGTCCCCTTGCGATCAATTATTTCCATATCGAATTCCTAGAGGAGGAGAACCCATCTAATCAACCTCGACTTCGCATCCTTCTTTGTCATCGAATATTTTATTGTCGAGTGGTCAGTGTGGATGAGTACTTTTATTCCCAGAAAATATTCTCTGAATTTCTCCAACACAAATATCACCGCAAGTAAATCTTTTTCTGTGGTGGTCTAGTTAGTTTGAGCAAGATTCGGGGTTTTACTGGCATATGCGATGGGATGAAGTATTGTTTTTCTCTTCTGCGCCAGCATGGTGACGAAATTTTAGAAGTCAAATTATTGAACAACTAAAATCCCTTAGACACAATATGCGATGCATGTTCTTGAGATATGCGTTGATAGTCATGCATCAATGGTCATGCATTGGAGTGAATATGCGTTGATAAATGTATGCGATGACCATGTGTCATGTCACAAGTTTTCTTGCATTCACGGCAAGTATAACACAAACGCAAGTTTCTCAGGTAATCTGAGGTCGAACACAGGGACTTGTAGCTATATGTGTGCGGTGATGTGCATGTGGTGGTTTAAATAAAAGAATGTTGGGGAAGTTGCTAAGTTAAACCTACTCTTACTCCTATCTAACAGACAACGCAATGAGAAAATGAATGAGAAGTAGAAACATAACAACCCTTGACATGAAATAAGTGAATGGGAAAATAGATAAAATGCGGAGATGTCTTCATTGTAACTCTTAGAGTGACCGCAAGGGCAACCTTAGTCAATTCAAGCTTTGCGATCATGCTACAACTATACAATCATTTTCCAATGCAAATGCGGTGCTCCTAAATCTAGGACGCATGTGTTGAATGCAAAAGTGTCCATATAGCTTGTCACTGAGTCTCTACTCTTTTCTTATGCGATGATGCAAGATGCACACAACGCGGCGGTGACCGCATACAATCATATCCTATCTTTAGGATGCATGCGATGCGTTATTAACAAACAGTGCTTATTCCTAAGCTCCTATCTCTTGTATTATGAGTTCTAATCTAACCCTCCCGAGCCTAGATTTTGACCTGATCTTTCCAAGCCTAGATTTTGCCCTTAGACTACCCTCCCGAGTATCCCAACTGACGAATGAAGCATACATAATACAAGACAATCACATAACTTTGCTGACAGGATTTCTACTATCCCTAGTGAACCTGCATACATTGCTTAATGCTACCAACCACTTACCCTCCCGGGCAGTTGGTTGTTGTTCACTTTATTTATAGACAAGCAATGTGTTAGCCTATAGACAGGCAATGCCGCAGCTTCACACTAAGCAAATAAGATTACTCACACACTCACGGAACGCACACCTTTTGGTGGGTTGCTACATGCTTCATATCCCTAATCCACATGCTAAAATATATGATACCCAAGCAATCCCACTAAGTGTTGCAATGAAAGTATACGATGTTAAGAAAAGAAGATCGAGAAGGAGTTGAAGGAAACAGAGAAATGCATTGGAAACAAATTGTAATAATTCCTTAATCACAAAATGTCATACAATACAATATAAGAAAAGAAAAGAAGTGAAATGACCGGCTGAAAGCAAAGATTTGCTTCTAACGAATGCGCGTCAAGGCTGCTGGTGGTGCCATGGATGGGCAGAGGAACTGACTCTCTCAAGATCTAGCTCTGATCAAAGGCTCCGACATCACTCGAAATGGATGAAGGAGGTGAAAAACTCTCAAGTGTCTTCTCACGCATTTTTTTCTGGATCACAAGGATCCGCCCTAGGCGAACCTCAGGCGAAAACCTTGGATGACTTGAATTTTTGCTCATCGACTTCTATTTATAGAGCTTGAGTCGCCGACAACACTAAAGGACTACTCTGAGTCTGACATTTGACACGTTTGTCCTTCTCTGAACCTCTGCTACTAATGGCAAGGTAGGTGAAATGTCAGCATCATCTTTATGTTTTCTCGAGGTAGATGCGTTGATGCGTTCATTCCACCGACCTTGATTTGATCCCATTAGTATACATTGTCACGTAGCCACAATCATTCAATGACCGCATTCGCTTAATACCGCAACTCTACATGATGACCACAATCGCTTGACGAGCGCAACTTCCATGCGTTGGATGCATACGGCTGATTACCGCAACACCCATGCGTTGATTGATGCATTTGCCTTTGCGATGGAGAGTTTCTTCGCATGCGGTCGTCTATGTGGTGTCTGGTTTTTGCGTTTGCATCCATTGCTTGCATTGGCTACAAAATAGAACATTGAACACATAATTAGCGCAAAATAATGGGTTAGCCGAGATTCAACATGTTGATCAGCGCATGCTCACTTTTCGTGAATTCCTTAAATGATTGTCGCATATTCTACTTAACAACCTTCATAATTCTAAGTAAAAGGCCTAAGATGTCATGCTATTCTGCATGTCATCACACCCCCAAACTTAAAATCATGCTTGTCCTCAAGCATGTGTTATACTCAAGAAATTCTAACTTCACCTTTATGCTTTCCTTTGCGATGACCAACTTCTAAGAATATAATTTACACACACCTCTGACCATCACCGCAATGCTCTTCTCCACTTTGGCTGCTTCTTCAAAAAGATCTTTTCTAAGTTTGAATCCGGCAAGCCTTTGTCAAAAACTTTTTATTCTCACCACAATTTTGCGTTTAGCTTTTGAGAATGCGTTCGTCAAAATAATTCAAAAATTTGCGATGGCTTATTCAAATGCGGCGTTGAACCTGGTTACGCCCTTCGTACGTGTGTCATATGGGCACCCAAGTTCGGTTGTGTTCCATATTCAACTCAACTATTGTGTCGTTTGATTTGGCTTCTACCAGACAGAGGAGTTGCGTTTATGCACTGATCCTGGCGACTTGCCTTCGTTTTGGCTTGCCCACACGTGTGTCATGTGGACATCCAACTTTGAGCAAGTGCCTTTCACAGCTTAACTTTTATCAACATGGATTTGCCTATTGCGTTGACAGTGGAGTTATTATTCTCAAAAGCTCGCTTCACTTTGGTGAAACAGGGATGAATGTGATGAATGCAAGGTTGCTTCCATCCCTGGAAGTACTTCTTACTTTAGTTAACGCATTCTTCTGATCGTCTCCCGACAGGCGGAATGGCATCTTCACTTCTGCTCCCACAGGTGAAGATGTTGTCTAGCATGCTTTAGCTAAACATAATTATTTCCTTAACCCAATCAATTTACTTGTTTAAATCTTACTAACTACCAGGGGATTAAGAAAATGTCATTGAGAAAGTATATTACGGATGAATGGGAATTGACAGTAAGATGGAGATGGAAATGATCAAAACAATTAATACTAAAATTAAGTGTTTGATACATGATGTGAATGATAGACTAAGAAGATGAATAGAATTGATGATGAAGAGATAGAAACAAATACAGAAGAGTGTCAACGTCTTAACACAGATCTGAACAATGGTTTGCTTGCCAGCGTGTGGAATGGATGAAGAGAAGAGCTTCCCTCCCAGTCTTGCTCGTCTGGTAACATTGACCTTCGTACAGAGCTTCAAAGACGGGGATGGAAAGGATTCTTTGCCCTGAGACTCACCTCCTGTTCTTGTCTCTCAAATCTTCTCGGATCTACTATGATCAAGCACTCAGACCAGTTTCTTCCTCAATATACAAGTATCAAAATATGCCCATATCAAGTATCTAACTGAATGAAATTCAATGCAATTCCATCCAATTTCATCCAATACCTCTTAGCGAATTTGAGAGGACTATTTATAGGTGTAGCTTGAATCTTTGCAGTGTGGTCCCTACTGTATTGTTATGGCAATTCCGGAGATGGTGGAGTAAATATTCCTTCTGTTATAAAATGAATCTCGTCAGAAATGCATAATGGTCAGCTGTACACGTGTCAAAATCCTCTGCAATTTCATTGCTCTTCATATCTTCGACCGTTTGCTTGTATGCGGTGTTATTTTTTATTACCGCATGTGGTTGAAGTTAAGCTCTAGATCGATTGTCGCATTCGTCGTCATTGTGTTGATCGTTTATTCATTCCTGAATTATGGGCGCAATGAGACATAGATGCATTGTTCAGTTTATCTTTGAGCCTTGAACACATGATTCCCTGCAAAACAGATAAAAAAACATTCCATTCTACCATGGCAATGGTGTTAGTGGGTGTATTTGACGACAATGTATAATTCTCGCATTTCTTAGCCAATTTCTATACAATGGACGCATCTTCCCTTTCTCTTGGCCGCAATATCTGAATAAAACAGTATAAATAACTTGTATTTCTACAAGTTATCACACCTCCAAATTTAGATATATGCTTGTCCTCAAGCATATCTTCTACTAAGGAAAAATTGCTAAATTCCTATCTTAAATGTTGCATTGATTGGTGGCTTTGAATGCTCCACCTAGACATATTACTTAACAATGCATTTTATTTCTATCATTGACAATTCATAACAAATCCCTACTTTATTCTTCTATACCACAAAGTTCTGTTAAAAAATTCTTTTCTAGTGTTGGAAAGAATGTTTACCTCTTCTTCTCAAAACAACTTGATGCATCCGGATGCGGTTGTCAAATCTTGCATTATTTATTAGAGACTGTTGATCATGGTTACATGTTACACATAATTTGAACACAGACACTATGGATGAATGAATATTAGATGATACAAGCTCATGTCCCATTACGAGTACCCCGGCAACGGCACCATAAACTTGTTGGTGATAAAAATGAGCTTATCTTATGTCATACATCACATGGATGAATAGAAATGATGTATTATGGTGAATGATGGATGTGATACTACTTCTAAGTATGTGATATTAATGGTGGCTATTGTAGTATGCTTACGCGATGTCACAAGTTTCCTTGCGTTGGAACCAAGTATAATTCCTCTGCAAGTTTCTCGGTGTGATCCGAGGTCGAACACAGGGACTGTCTTAGTTTATTGTGTCGTGTTTATGATATATGCGACTAGGTTTTTCAGTCATTTAAAAGTATTGTGTTGTACACGTAATTAAAATTGCGATAAAGTAAAATAAAGCAGTAAAGATGCGATAAAGTAAAGGAAAGCGATAAAACTTGCGATAATAAAACAAAGTTCAATAAACCTAATCTAAGATGGTACAAGATATGGGCTTCATGATACAAGAAACCAAGGTCAAGGCTAGCTGTGAAGAGTTTACAACGATCATGGAATGCGGTGGCAAGTCTTTATGTACGAGGTAGAAAGAGACAGATAATTAATACAAACATCACAAGTTCTTTAATTGCGTTGAAGTGATAAGAATGGTTCAACTTTCCCTTGGCTTATACCTCTCGGTGATCGGCCGCATTCCCATATTTCTATGGTGAAGCTAGAATGCACGTGTAAAACGCAAGGTTGCTTCCATTTCTGGAAGTACTTCTCGCTTTAGTTAACACATTCTTCCATTCTCTCTCGATAGGGTGGAATGACATCTTCACTTCTGTCACCGGTGAAGATGTTGTTTAGTACTCCGCCTTTCTCTAGATAGATTGGAATGGTATCCTCACTTCTACTCTTACAGGTGAAGATGTCGTCTAGCATTCTTTGACTAAACATAATTATATCTTTAGTGCAGATTAAATACTTGTTTAATTCATATTAACTATCAGAGGATTAAGAACAGTTCATGAAGAAAGCGATAAATAGATGAACGGAATGAGACAGAAAAGTGGTAATGAAAGCGATCAAGACATTCAATATATCTATTTAGTGTCTGATACATGATGTGTGAATGAAGAGTTAAAGAAGATGAAATACACGCTAAAAAGAGATACAAAAAAGTGCCAACGTCTCGGCGCTGATTTGGATGGAAATTTGATTACCGGAAAGATGGATCGAGTGGTCAGAAGGGCTTCCCTCTCGGGCTTGCTCATCTGGTAGCAAGGTTCTGAGTAAAGAGCTTCGCGACGGGGATCTGGAAGATTAACTCCGAGACTCACCTCTTGGCCTTGTCTCTTCTCATTCCTGGATTTCTCAGTTTAGCACTCAGCTCGGCCTTTCTCTCAGAAAAGCTATCCTTTCGTCTGCCTCTTCATAATTGTTTAGGGATACAAATCGATTGGACTTCCCCCCAAATTGCAAAAGATTATTCATTTATTCTATTATTATTATTATTATTATTATTTTAATATTTTATTTGAATGGATGCAAAGTAAAGATTAATGCATTGTGCCCACCAACGCAACTGTATTTTTGCAGAGGACAGGCAACAGCGCATATATCCCCGCAACACACCCCTTAACCAACAAATTTATAGAGGATACCTAAACATAGTGTGTTTGGCTAAGGACGGGCAAAGGACACATGCGAGCACAACACACCCCTCTACTCAATACTATTGTCGTCTTGCATATTTGTTGTTGATTGTTTTATTAATTTTGTTATATATTTTTCCATTAACGCAAGTGTTGTCACTTACGGCAATAAATTTTCCTTTAATACCTAATCATTCATTATTTAAAGCGCAATACATTAATTACATAAAATCAAAGAATTAAAGACTCGGACAGAATTAATTGCCAAGAAATAAATGAGGAAATAAACTCATAATGTCAAAATTGCATTAAATAACATATAAAGAAAAAAATGCATAAATTCAAAAAAGATAGAAGTTTAATAAAGCATAAAACATAGTATTGAGATATGGACCGAAAATTGCGTTGTCATAAGTGATCGCAATCCACATCTCCACAGGCTATTAGATTTACCTGTACAATGTCTTAAAGACATTGTTCCTTCCCTGTAGATCCCGAGGCTTCTTAGTTGCTGGGCAATGTTCCCAGTGTTCCACTTCTTAGCTTAGAGGCTAGCTGGCCAACTTGGATCACTAGATTCTTGATTGAAGACGCTTGTGCTTGCATCACTGCATCGTTTTTATCCATATATTGCTTCAGCAGTGTCTCTAACGAGCTTCCCGAGGTGTTAGATGATGATGGTTATTGGTTGTGTGGTCTTGATTGCCCTTTGTTTTGGTGAAAAGGAGGATTCCTTCTATTGCCCCTTGATGGTTAACTGGCCCCCTTAAGTTGGGATTGCCTCCTCAACTGAAGTTAGGACGGCTCTTCTAGCCTACATTGCTCTATTCAGGCCATTGTAAAATGTTTCCATCAAGACGTAATCAGGGATCCTGATATGCAGACAATTTGTTTTCTAAATCGCACCCAGGCGGTGCTTAGGTCTCATTCTTCTTCTGTTCAAATTCAACACATCCTTTCGTCGTCTTGCGTTAACGACAGGTGGGAAAAACTTCTTCATGAACCGCTCCACCAGTTGCTCCCATGAAGTGATCTTATTTGGCTCTAGTGAGTAAGCCCAACTCTTAGCCTCATCCCTCAAGGTGTAAGGGAACAGATATAACCTTATATTCTCTGGGGTCACGCCAGGTAAGGAAAAAATTCCGCACATTTCAGCAAAGCTGGTCAAATGGGCATGTGGGTCTTCACCTTACAGACCCCCAAACTGTCTGGCATTTTGAATCATTTGCAGCATGACTGGCTTAATCTCAAAATGCGTGTTCTCTTCTACAGTTGGTCTCGAGATTCCAGGCGAAAAGTCATACAAATTGGGTGCCGTATAATTACGCATCGGGATGTTTCGATCAGCCGCCTGGAAAACAGGATCTTGCGCTTGTCGAACAACCCCTTGATTCACTACTGGTACTGCATTATCATTGTTGTCCGCCATGTTGTTTGTCTTCTTTCGCCTAATTCGGTTCTGATGTGTCCTTGTGCGGAAAGTATGCTCGATCTCAGGGTCAACTTCAAATTCTAGTTCAACACTAGGACTCATAAACCATCAGGATGCTCTCCACGTTGAATAGCCAGTACAATGAGATCTGTCCTGCAAAATACCACAAACACGCTCAAACAATAAATCGTTAGTTAATCCCCACAACGGTGCCATAAATTTGTTACGCATAATTTAAACATAGGCACTATGGATAATGGATATTAGATGATACAAGCTCATGTCTCTGTTACCAGTTCCCCGACAACGGCGCCATAAACTCGTTGGTGATAAAAATGAGCTTATCTTATGTCATACATCTCATGGATGAATAGAAATGATGCATTATGGTGCATGATGGATGCGATACTACTTCTAAGTATGTGATATTAATGGTTGCTATCGTAGTATGCTTATGCGATGTCACAAGTTTCTTTGCATTGGAAACAAGTATATTCCTGCACAAGTTTCTCGGTGTGATCTGAGGTTGAACATAGGGACTTTCTTAGGTTATTGTGTCGTGTTTATGATATATGCGACCAGGTTTTTCAATTATTTAAAAGTATTTTGTTGTACATATAATTAAAATTGCGATAAAGTAAAAGAAAGCAGTAAAGATGCGATAAAGTAAAGGAAAGCGATAAAGCTTGCGATAATAAAACAAAGTGCAATAAACCTAAGCTAAGATGGTACAAGATACAGGCTTCATGGTACAAGATACTAAGGTCAAGGCTAGTTGTGAAGAGTTTACAAAGATCATGGAATGCGAGGCAAGTTTTTATGTATGAGGTAGAAGGAGACAGATAATTAATACAAACATCGCAAGTTCTTTAATTGTGTTGAAGTGATAAGAACGATTCTTCTTTCTCTTGGCTTACACGTCTCGATGATCGGCCGCATTCCCATATTTCTATGGTGAAGCTGGGATGCACGTGATGAATGCAAGGTTGCTTCCATTTCTGGAAGTACTTCTTGCGTTAGTTAACGCATTCTTCCACTCTCTCTCGATAGGGTGGAATGGCATCCTCACTTCTATCATGGTGAAGATGCTGTTTAGTATTCTGCCTTTCTCTAGATAGATTGGAATGGCATTCTCACTTCTGCTCTCACAGGTGAAGATGTCGTCTAGCATACTTTAACTAAATATATTTATATCTTTAGCGCAGGTTAAATACTTGTTTAATTCATATTAACTATCAGAGGATTAAGAACACTACATGAAGAAAGTGATAAATGCGTGAAGGAAAGAGACAGAAAAGTGGTAATGAAAGTGATCAAGACATTCAATATACCTATTTAGCGTATGATACACGGTGTGTGAATGAAGAGTTAAAGAAGATGACATACACACTGAAAAGAGATAGAAAACAGAAACAAGTGCCAACGTCTCGATGCTAATTTGGATGGAAATTTTCTTGTCAGAAAGATGGATCGAGTGGTCAGAAGGGCTTCCCTCTTGAGCTTGCTCGTCCAGTAGCAGGGATCTGAGTAAAGAGCTTCGTGGCGGGGATCTGGCAGATTAACTCTGAGACTCACCTCTCGGCCTTGTCTCTTCTCCTTCCTGGATTTCTCAGTTTAGTACTCAGCTCAGCATTTCTCTCAATAAACAAGCAGCAATTTGCCCCGTATCAAGTGACATTTTTCTTTGTGAATCTGTGGGGGTATTTATAAGAGAAGATCTTTGACTCCGGCCTTGTGATCCCCATTTTTTGTTATGAAAATTCCAAAGATCGAGGAATGAATATTCCTTCTATTACGAAATCAGACCATTGATTATGCATGACCGTTAGTTGTACACATGTCAAAATCCTCTACTTTTGCGTTGCTCAGCTGCATCCTTCGATCAGATGTTCGCATGCAGTGTTGTTTTTATTACCGCATGCGCTTGAAATACAGCTCTGGATTGACTATCGCATTGTGCCGTCATTGCGGTAGTCGCTTCTTCATTGTTGGTTAACGGGTGTAATGTGACAAAGATGCGATGATCAGTTTCTCGTGAGCCATGAACGCAAGCGGTGACTTGGTTTCTTGCAAAATAGAATAAAATTTGGCTCGCCTTCCATCTTTATGATGTTAGTGGGTGTAATTGCGATCATTTACAATTATCGTAATTCTATGCTAATTTTCATACAATCAGTGCATATTCACTAACTTTTGGTCACAATATCTAGATAAGGCAGTACATATAACTTGTATTTCTATAAGTTATCACACCCCCAAATTTAGATATATGCTTGTTCTTAAGCATATCTTCTACTCAAGAAACCATGCTCAATTCCTATCTTATATTTTTGTGATGATTGGTTGCTCTGAATGTTACACTTAGGCACATTACTTGACATCGAAATTTCCTTCTATCCTCACTAATTCTTAGCAAGCCCTACTTTATTCTTCTATGCAACAAAATTCTGCTCAAAGATGCTTTTCTAGTTTTTCAAAGTAGAATGTTTATCTCTTCTTGTCAAAACAGCTTTGATATATCTATATGCGGTGAGCAAAACTTTGCGTCATTTATTTACGTATAGACTGTTGATCATAGTTACACTCTTTGTTTTGGCTTGTCCCTTGCGCTGACATTGGAGTTTTGTATGAAATATTTTTTTTTAATAATAATGAACGCATTTTTCTTAATGACCGTATTACTTGGTCTCATCTGCTCAGACCTTCCCCACCCCAAATTTAGAGATGCACAAGGTCTTCATTGCGTTTTTTGGACAGAATAGACAAACACTTAGATAAAATTTTAAAAAGAAGGTTTGAACAGAATTTTGAAGGTTAAAAGGTAATGCATTGCTATAGTTACAAATTAATTAAGTGTTAGTCAGAAAGTACAAAATGTGGGAAATGTTACTATGTGTATGCATATAAGTCATCATGAAAGCGAAATGAATAACACAAGCTAAAAGATAAAGCATATCGCAATAATTGGCAAAGGATGATAAAGGAGAGGCTATCACATACTTGAATTAGTTACAACTCAGTTGTATTAAAAATTAACTAAGTATATACGAGATTACAATTAACCAATACAATTTTTTTGCCTATACAAAGAATCAAAGAATTTAACTAAACATATAAAAATAATGAATTGAAGTAAAACAACAAACGAATGATCGCAATTAAAAATAAATTGTAAATTATTGAGGGGGAGGAGGTTCCGAAGGAGGATTCTGATGGGGTACGCAAAGAACTTCTTCAAAAATCATATGCTGCTGGAGATGCGAAGGCACCATGGGTCCATGGAGATACACTGTCAGAAAGTTGACGTACTCATGGTTGCGCTCCGCTAGCTGTCTTTGGTGCAGGTGGACTGTATAAACGTTGCGTTGAATAGTGATCATCACCTGCCTTGTCGTGGCAGCACTACGTCGTAACTCTTCGAATCACTTGTTTACCACATCTATTCTCTGGCCGAAGAAGGCTTTTTGTTGAGAGAAGAGTTCTTGTTGTTGGGAGAAGAGTTCCTGTTTCTGGGCAAGGAGGGTTCGCATATTGCCTAATTCAGCAGCTATGAAGGTGATGGTGGGTTGTGCCTGCACTGTTTCACCAAAATCAATTTGGGGTTGGGTAGAGATGCCTTCACCCAAATCGCGTGGGTCATCAACATACGGTGGTGGAAGGGAATGTTGCAGGGATGGTGATGGAGGTGATGATGGGGCTACTAGATATGAGGTTGGAGAGTTTGAGGCAAAGAAAAGATTGGCAAAGTGCTCGGGAAGGGAAGAAGAAGGTTGTGTGGAAGGGCTTGGGGGGCGAATTACCAAAGGCAAAGGTCAAGGTTCTAGTTCTTGCATTGGTGAGTCTTTGGACTTTCTCCTATCCTTTGTCATCTTTGTGCTGTCTCTTTGCTGGTTCTTTTGGGCCTCTTCAATGGGAGCTCGGGACAGTTGTGGGGCAGTCTTTGAGGAGCAACCTCAAAAATCTTGATGTTATGAGGCCATGAACTCTTATGGCATTGGCTCTTCATCAATGCCTAAAACCAATGATACGGCATAGCTTGAAACCGTCCATGGGAAGAAATACTGACCTCTGATGTGCCCCACCAATTAAGCTGTCTTGCGATCATCTGGCCTACATTGATTGGGATGCAGCAGGCAATGCAGTATGCGGCCATGAATCGATCCCTTGACACTGTCTTGTCATGCGTCGTTGGGATCAACCGCCTTTTAACCATATAAACCCAAAGCCGCCCCTCTGGGAGCAGTGTCTTGGACCGCCAGGGTTCTGATGCCTTTTAATGAAACCGTCCACTTAGTGCCCAATTGCATTAATCTTTCTAGTGCATCTTTCATCTGTTCTTCAGTAGGATCATCAATGATTTTGTTACCCGGTGCATCCGGGATATCCCTCATTTGGTACAGTTCATTGATGTCCCTTGCACTGAAAGACACCATTTCCCCTTTCATGGTCACGACATACTTTGTGCCATGTAGCCACCCGTGGTAGAAGTCACGCATTACATTTGGAATGACTATGGCTGGGCACTGGCAAAACCTGTACGATCCATGTTCTACCATGATGTTCTGATCAGGTCTGGTAGTGGCGTTGGCACAGGGAAAAATCCCATCTCCATCAGCATGTCATCATTTTCTCTTTTCTTCGATGGACGCCGCTTTGCCAATGCGGGCTCGCTGCTCTCCACCCCTGCTTTTCCCTTTTCCTTAGTCAACACAAGGCGAGATTTTTGCCTTTGTTTCCTTTCCCGCTCCTTGCATTGTTCCTTATTTTCTTGTTCAGCAAGTTCCTTACCCTTCTTCTTTCTTAAGCGCTGAACGTTCGCTCGATGCTTCCTCTCCTTCTCCTCTTTCTTTTTTCTCTCTTCTTCTGCCTTCTTCTTTCATTCTTCTTCTTCTTCTTCTCTTTCTTCTATTTCAAACTCTTTTTCAAACTGCTCTGAGACTAGCAAAATACGTTGTTCCTCTTCGAGCTTCCTCCTTTCTTCTTCTGCCAAGATTTCATTATTGCGATGCACTTTCTCATCTTGTAATCTTCTCCTTCGACTACCTTCTGCGATGATGAGTTTTGCCTGCATCATTTTCTCCTGCTTCTCGTCCTCTTCTTTTCTCCTTCTCTCCTTCTCTTCTAACGCCTCTATCAAAATTGGTGGGTCAACCGTTGACCCTTGCGGCGCATTCTCCTTGTGGCGCCGCATCAAGGGGGTAACATCTCCTTCTTCTCCTTCGTCAGTCGCAACTGTTTGCGTTGTTTTAGGTTGCGTTAAGTCTCTGAGTTGCGCTGATTTCCCCTTGTCCTCCCTTACTGAGGTGGATTCTCCATCCAGCTCTAGGCTCGTAGCCCTCTTTTTCCTTTCTTCCTTCTTCTTCAGGTGCCTTTCCTTCCGCCTGAATTCTTTCCTTTCACTTCTTTCTTTCTTCTTAATTGGATGGGCTTTCTCATCTTCTTTAGCCCTCTTCTCTTTGATCTTATTCTTCTTCTTCTTCTCTCCAGCCACTTCTGGCTGCTTCTCTACCACCATTTCCTCCAACGCAACTCTAGAGGGTCCCTCATAGGATTCTGCATTAGCAGTCTCCTTAGGATCCACGATAGCCAGAACGCATCTCTTTGACTCTTCCTCCATTGCCTACTCCGTAGGTAGTGGCTGGTTCACAATCCCAGCCTCGGGCAGTCCTCCTTCTTTCTCCAAGTTGCTGAGTATACTCCCAAACACCTCCTTGTCGTCCTATCTCTTCTTTTCACTTTCAGAGGAAAATGTTGGGAGTGGGGTGCTCTCAAAACTCTGCCCCCTTTTGAACTGGAGTGGCCTGACTACTAAGGGATTTCGCCGGAGTTTTCTAGCGACTCGAGGGATAGTTTGTGGTTGGGCGGTGAGACGGCGACTGGCTGCAAGGAATGCTACCTCTCATGCAGTGAGTTGGGCCTTCAAGGGTGATGAGAGTGAAGAAGATGGCTGGGAAGATTGGTCTGCCATGGATGCCGGAGTAAAAGAAAATTGGAAATTCCCTAAATCATGGTGTGTTTCATGGATGTATTTATAGGTGAACATCTTTGACTCCGACTTCGTGGTCCCCACTTTTTGTTATAGAAATCCCAAAGATGGAGGAATAAATATTCCTTCTGTTATGTAATCAGACGGTCAATTCTGCACGACTGCTAGACGTACACGTGTCACAATCCTCTACTTTTGCGTTGCTCAGCTGCATCTTTCGATCAGATGTCCACATGTTGTTTTTATTACCGCATGCGCTTGAAATATAGCTCTGGATCAACTATCGCATTGCGCCGTCATTGCGGTAATCATCTCTTTGTTGTTGATTGATAGGTGTAATGTTACAAAGATGCGTCATTCAACTTCTTGTTGAGCCTTGATCGCAAGCGGTGACTTAGTTTTCCTACAAAACAGAGTAAAGATGTCATTTTCTTCCATCTTATCGATGTTAGTGGGTATAATTGCAAACATTTATAATTATTGTTAAACTAAATTAATTTTCATACAATTGGCGCATAATTACTAACTTTTGGCCGCAATATCTAAATAAGATGGCCTAAATAACTTGTATTTCTACAAGTTATCACACCTCTAAATTTAGATATATGCTTGTCCTCAAGCATATCTTCTACTAAGGCAATCATGCTTCATTCCTATCTTATATTTCTGCGACGATTGGTTGCTCCGAGTGTTACACTTAGGCACATTTCTTAACATCGCAATTTCTTTTTATCCTTGCTAATTCTTAACAAGCCCTACTTTATTCTTCTATATAACAAAATTCTTCTCAAAAATGCTTTTCTAGTTTCTTTTCAAAGTAGAATGTTTATCTCTTCTTGTCAAAACAACTTTGATATATCTATATGCTGTGAGCAAACCTTTGTGTTGTTTATTTTCTTAGAGACTGTTGAACATGGTTACACCCTTCGTTTTGGCTTGTCCCCATGGGTGTTATGCGAACATCCAACTACAGTTGTGTGCCAATTTCAACTTTAACTCATAATAATCAGAGGAGTTGTCTCTTGTATTTTATTTCTATTTTGTTTATACTATGTTGTTCTTGGAAACCCACCTTCATTTTGGCTTGATCCTACGAGTGTGATACGAACATCCAACTATGAGCAGGCTCCTTTCACAACTATCTCTTATCAGGTTGGGAACACATATTTTTACGATTTTCCCTTATGCTAACATTGAAGCTTTGCATTTTTTTTTACAGTTAAAATTGGATGTGTTTTCTTAAATATTGCATATTTTTTATCTTATCTACTCGAACCTTCCCCACCCCCAAATTTAAAGATGAGCAAGGTTCTCATTGCGTTGTTTGGATAGACTAGACAAACACTTAGAAGAAAAATTTCAAAAAGAAGGTTTGAGTAGAACTTTGAAAGATAAAAGGTAAAGTACTACCTAAACGAAGAATTAACTAAGTATAAGTCAGAATTTACTAAGTACGGGAGATGTTTCTAAGTGTAGCACATAATACATGATAGCAATGCAATGAAGATTGCAAAAATAAAAGAGTACAAATGTAGCAAAGATTAACAAAGGAAGATAAAGATAGAGGCGTAGGCAAAGAGTAGAGTACATTATGTACTGTGATTGTATTGACTATTAATAGAGTATACAATTGTATTATAAATGAACGCAATACAAAAAAAATTCATTTGCCTGTACAAGTCAAAGAATTTCATTAATTATCAAAATGATGAAAGAATTGAATACACATAAAGAATGGTCGCATAAAAACTAAAAATAGGCAGAAAGGGTGGAGAATAAGGATGAGGAGTAGGAGGATCCGATGGAAGATATTGAGGCGGTGCAGTAGCGCTATCATCAAACATTAAGTGTTGCCTTAAGTGTTGAGGCACCATTGGACCATGCAGATAAGCAGTAAGAAAGTTAAAGTATTCTTGAGTGCGCTCTGCTATCTGCCTCTAATTTTGGAAGATTCTATGCATACTACACTGGATATTGATGAGGGCTTCCTTTGAGGTTGTAGCACTGCGTTGAATCTCATCAATGCGCTCCATTGCTAACTCGAATCGATGGTTCAAGAAGTGATACTGCTAAGAGACAAGTTCTTGTTGTTGGGCAAAAAGGCTTCTCATTTCAGCTAACTCAGCAGCCAAAGAGGTGGAGGATGGTTGTGCCTACATAGTCTCGTCAGCATCGTTATGAGGTTGGGCAGATTTGCCTTCGCTCAAAAGGTGTGGGTCATCAACTTGCGGTGGTGGAGTGGTGAGGTTTGGAGATGTAGGTGTTGGTGAAGATGGGACTGCTAGTTGGATTGAAGAGTTGGAGATAAGAGGGAGATCGGTAATAGGTTCATGAAGAGGAGAGGACTGGGAGATCTGATGACTGGGGGAAGAGGTTTTAAGGGCTCAGGGTCATGCACTGGTGACTCTTACACCTTCTCTTTTCCCTTTCTTCTCTTTTCCTTCTTTTTGGTCTGGGTTCTTACGGCAGATTCAAATCAATCGCAGGCCTTTTTGCTGGGAGCTCGAGACAGTGGGGGGAGTCCTTACGGAGCAGCCTCAAAATCTTGCTGTTGATGAGGCTGTGGACTTCTAACATAGGCTCTTCTTCTCCGCCTACACCCAATGAAAGGCATAGACTGGAGACCGTCCACCGGAAGAAGTACTGTCCTCAAATGTGTCCCACCAACGCCCGAATCTGTCTTGCGATCAACTAGCCTGCGTCAATAGGAATGCCGCGAGCGATGTAGTAGGCGGCCATGAACCGATCCCTTAATACTGTTCTGTCATGCGTTGTTGGGATCAGCTGCTCCTTTACCAAGTAAATCCAAAGCCTTCCCTCTGGAAGCAAGTATTTGGACTCCAAGGTTCGGATGCCTTTAAGTGAAACCGACCACTTCGTGCCTGGTTGCATTAATATCCTCAGCGCATCTTCCATCCATTGCTCTATGGGATCATCAATAATCCTGTTCCATGGTGCGTCAGGGTTATCTTTCATCTGATAAAGTTCGTTTATATCCCTTGCACTGAAGGAGACTATTTCTCCTTGAAAGGCCACTACATCCCTGTTTCTATGTAGACGCCCATGGTAGAAAGCCCGTACTACATAAGGTATAATGACGGATGGGCACTGGCAAAAGGTGTCCCACCCATGCTCCACCATTACACTTGTGATTAGATCAGGTAGTAGTGTTGGCGTAGGGAAGAAGCTCGACTCTACTAAAATATCATCATTTTCCTTCCTTCTTGATGAACGCTTCTTCGCCGATGCGGGCTCGCTGCTTTCCATGGTTGTCTTCCCTTGCCTTTGGCCAACGCAAGGTGGGCTACTTGTCTTTGTTTCTTAGCCCGCTCTTTGTGTTGCTCTTCTTGCTTGCGCTCTACGAGTTCTTTTCCCTTTTCTTCATTAAGCGCTGCATATTTACGGTGCGCTTCTTTTCCTTCCCTACCAACAACCTTCTTTTCTCCTCTTCCTCTTTTCTTTTTCTTTCTTCTTCCTCTTCTCTCTCTTCTCTCTCAAACTCTTCTACAAACTACTCGGAGGCCAGCACCAGGTGTTGTTCCTCCTTGCATCTTCTTTCTTCTTCAATCCTTGCGAGCCCATTATTACTTCACATTTCTTCAAATTCCAACATTCTTTTTCTACTACCTTCTACGATAATGAGCTTCGCTCTCTCCATCTTTTCTTGTTTTTCTTCCTCCTCTTTTCTTTTTCTTTCCCTTTCTTCTAATACGAGTGTTAAAATAGTAGGGTCAATGGCATACCCTTGCGGCGCATTCTCCTTGCTACGTCGCAGAAGAGGGGTTCCCTCTGCTTCTTCTTGATCCTCTACTACAACCACTTGCGTTGGTGTGAGTTGCATTGTTTCTATTTGCTATGTCGTTTTCCCCCTTACCTCCCTTACAGAGGTTGATTCTCTATCCCTCTTAGGGCTTACAGCCTTCTGTTTTTTTTCTTCTTCTTTTCTCAGGCGCCTCTCTTCTCGATGGCGCGATCTCCTTTCTTCTTTTTCCTTCTTCTTCCTTTCTTTTCTGGCATCCTCATCTTCTTCATCTTCCCATTTTTTGTTTTTCTTTTCTTTGCGATGAAGAGACGATTTAGCCTCCCCAGTCTTTCTTCCCTTGATCTTTTTCTCCTTCTTTTGCTTCTCTTCAACTACTTCTGGTTGCTCATCCCCTACAACTGCCTTCATCGTAATGTCAGGGGTTTCTAACGCAACCTTAGCTTCCTTGGCCTCCTCGCATGCAATCTTTTTTTCTTCTCTCCCTGGAGTTTAACCATAGGCTCCTGCATTAGCACTTGCCTCAGGAATCTCTGGGGCCAAAGCTGTGTTTCCCGTCCCATCTTCTACCGTTTCTACCTTTCCCACCACTACTCCATCTTTTACCGCTACCATCTCCTCCTCCTCCTTTGTAGGCAGTGGTTGATTTACAACCTCGGCCTCGGGCAGTCTATCTCCATGCTTCAGGGTACTCAGGATATTGCCAAACACCTTCGTATCATCTCGCCTCTTCCTCTCACTTTTAGTTGAAATGACAAGTGATGAGGCAGATGTGCTTTCATTGCTCTTTCCCTTGGAGAACAGAAGGAACCTGCTAGCCCGGGAGTCTCTCCGAGCTCTTCCGAAAAATATGGGGACAATGTGGGCTTAGGCGGCGAGTCTACGACTGGCAGCAAGGAATGATGCCTCTCACATGGTTATTTGGTCAGAGGAAGGGGTGAATGGTGAAGCAGATTGGTGGAAGCTTGGTCGGCCATGGATAAAAAAAAAAACTTGGTAGAACTGGTAAGTCGCCGGAATGTTGAGGAAGAAAGAAGTGTGGATGCAGGGCGCTTAGGGTTTCAGGGTTGCTGAAATGAGATAAAGAACTCCCAACAAAGAAGGAGGTCTAATTTATAGGTTGGGCCATGGTGGGCCCAACACGATTTTTGCGGCGACGGCATCGAGAAACTTAACAGGCGCTTCATTCCACCTCCCTTATTTGTGGAATTTCAGAAAAGTTGTCCTTTCGCCCACCCCCATCATAATTGCTTGGGGATACGAAGTGATTGGACTTCTTCCCCTGCTTTGCAATATATATATATATATATATATATATATATGCTTTTATTCTTTTTTTAATATTTTATTTGAATGAACACGAAATAAAGATGAACACATTGTGCTCACCAACGCAACTGTATCTTCATAGAGGACGGGCAACAGCGCATACATCCCCGCAACACACCCCTTAACCAACACATTTTTGGAGGATACCTCAACATAGTGTATTTGGGTAAGGAAGGGCAAAGGGCATATGCGAGCACAACACACCCCTCTACTTAATACAGTTAAGTTAGGGAACACAAGGCATTCCTTATTGGCTTGGTATGCGTCCATTGTCGCTTTGCACATTTGCTGATAATTGTTTTATCATTCTTGTCATATATATTTTATTATTTTTATTATTACTTTTTTAATCAACGCAAGATTTGTTACTGGCGGTAATAAAAGTTCTCCTTCTTTATTACCCTATCATTCACCATTAAAAGCGAAATGCATTAATCACAGAAAATCTAGAAGAACTAAAAGAAAGGACGAGAATAAATGCAAAGGAAATAAATGAGGAATTAAATTCTTGAAGTCATAAAAACAAATTAAATGAATCCTTAAAGACAAAATGCAGGAATGCGGTAAGATAGGAGTTTAAGGAAAGCATTAAATATAGAGTTGAGATATGGACCGGCAGATAGTTTTCTTCATGACGAATGCAATCCACATCTCCGCAGGTAGTCAAGCTTGCCTACCCAATGTCCTAGGGACATTGTTCTTTTCATTAGATTCTGGGGCTTCATAGTTGCTGGGCAGTGTTCTAGGTGTGCGATTTCTCAGCTCAGAAGCCAGCTGGCCCACTTGGATCTCCAGATTTCCTATAGAGGATGCTTGGATCTGCATCACCGCATCATTCTTATCCATGTATTGTTTCAGCAGCGCCTCCAACAATCATCTTGAGGCATTAGATGATGATGATGACTGCTGATTCAGCGGTCTCAATTGCCCCTGATTGTAGTGAAACGGAGGGTTCCCTCTACTGCCCCTTGATGGTTTGTTGGCCCCCCTAGGTTAGAGTTGCCACCCAACTGAAGTTAGGATTATTCCTCCAGCCCGAATTGTAGGTGTTGCTGAAGGGGTTTTTCTGGATGGCACATACCTGATGCAGGCTCAATGGACACCCTTCTGCTCCATGAGCCCCTCCACAGTTAATGCAACCAATTGTGACCACTTGAGCCGACGCAGTGGGTTGCACTCATTATGGAGCAATGGCTCCTTGATTAATGGCCATTGATTGAAGGATTGGATGTCGGAATAAAAGAAAATTACAAACACACCATGATTGAACTGTGATTGAGCACCAATCTGATACATCAAAGTAGCAAGAGCAACAGACAAAGTAGATTTGTGCGAAAAAGGGCACCAATTATAAACTCCAATCCTATGCAAAATGACATATTTAACACTTAAGGCAGT
Organism: Benincasa hispida; assembly: GCF_009727055.1. Taxonomy (NCBI): domain Eukaryota; kingdom Viridiplantae; phylum Streptophyta; class Magnoliopsida; order Cucurbitales; family Cucurbitaceae; genus Benincasa; species Benincasa hispida. Next base: position 39,429,280 of record NC_052358.1, read on the forward strand.
TGTAGACAGTCGATCCTTACGTGGCCAAGTGGTTTGAGCTCCTCCAGTCAGCTCAAACATCAAATCTCTTAAATAATGACATTATTATCTCACATTTTCATGCATATTATGACAAAAAAATTGGTTGATTTGAATAGTAGAGAAAAAAAAGCATGTCGCCTAATGTGCACCCTTTGAAAATATGGATTAGTTTATTGTAAAAATTATGAGGGAAGATTCACAATGAATTCACAAACCAACTTATGATAGTAATGCCCAAGTTTAAAACAATTCTTCCAAGACCAGTAGTTTAAAACAATTCCATAAGCTCAACACATTCTTCAATACGATAAGATAATTCCTTCTCATTCACGATATTTCATTTTACAACATACTTCCATATGCTTGCATTCTCTTCAATGTGAAAAGAGACCCCATCAAAAGGTACAAAAGGGAGATTTGTCACAAATGGTTGTTTTCTTTTTGTATAAGTCGTGGCCCGAGTGACCCAATCAGAGCCTATAGCTTCTTTGTTTAAGCTACTCTTGAACCCCCAGTCATAGGCTTCCTCGGAAGCAGATTCCTTAGAATCATAATCAGAGGACTCAAAAAAAGTATCCACTGAAGGATTGTATCAGCAATAGCAAAAGCAACAAGGATCATTAAGCACTCTAATTCATTAATTTTGGCAAAATATAAAGCATGCTTTTGCAGAAACAAGTGGGTTTCATGACATACCTTCGTAGAAGTTCTTCAAGGTTTGATCTCCAGCTGCAAACATCTCAAAATCTTGTTGTAGACCACCTCAAGATCTTCGCCACTATTCTCTTGTTGCTCTAGATTGAGTTGTAGGACTCAAAACAAGCTTGAATCAAGAGATTTTTGAGAAGTGCTCATAGTAGCAATCTAGTTGAAAAACACCTTCTTAACCACAAATTTTCAACTAAAATTCTAACGATTGAATGCCTCAAAATCACTCCAATCTCTTCTATATATTGCAGTCCATCATGCAAGAAAGATAGCTGCATAAGGTGCAACTCATGTTTGCAGTAATTGAAGGCAAATGAATGGATTTTGTGTGAGAACCTAATGAAGGTGATAATGGAATAACTAAAAATTCCATTTATGTGTTTTTCATTTTCTTCATCTTTTCAAATTGGAGAGATTATTAATTTTTAAAAAATTAATTTCATCAATTACTTTTAAACAATTTAAATAATTCTAATTAATTTAATATCAAATATTAAATTAACTTTTACACAAATCCACCTTCATATATTTAAATCATATTTAAATATTAATTCTCCTATTCTGTTTAATTCTCAAAATTGAAGACATAATTATATCTCATATAATTACTAATTTTCTTAATTCTAATTTGAAGATTTCAAATTAACTTATCACGTTACTCTAGAGCTAATCGATTTACGAGCTAGTAGGGAGACCTCGCGGACCTACAAATCATGAGCTCCAACGATTTAAGATTAATTGGCTAAACTCATTAGACCAAATTAACCTTCATTCGTTAACTAATGGGTCACTCCACTAAATCCCATAGTTACACTCCCCTCCCTTTAGATATATTATGTTCACATGATTTAATCATAATTACTAAGTCAACCCTTCACAGATTGTTCGTAATAACGGCTGGATGAAATATCTGTTTTACCCCCAAGATTACTTCTTGCTCCTCAAGTTCCTACTCATCCTCTAAAGAACAACTCGTTTGTGATCCAATCACTTAACCAAAACTCTCTAAGTCCAGTGAGAGGGTGGGGTTCCTTGTTCAAGACCTGGATTCAGTACTTGAGAGAACAACCTCTCTTCTATCCCTAAATTGTGTAGGCATGAATTCCATCTTTCACTTTATATCCCCAGCAATCTATGAAGTCTTACCCTTGAAATGGAAGGCTTATTGAGCCGTCGCTGATAAGCCAAACCTCACCTATGAAAAAAATTAAGGATAATCATGAATAAACAAGAGTTCATAGTTAGCTTAAGATTAAGATTGAGTTACCTAGGTCATCTAAGTGAAATAGTCAATCTTATACAATAAAGAACGTTATAAAGTAAGAGTGATTTATTTATTAGTCCGATCTTATGAAAACTCATTTCATAGGATTCCCCCACTCCTTATGTCTTAACATGTACGAATTAGTACCACTTCGTATGTAGCACTTTAAAACTCTTTGTAACAACTACAGAGTAGGCCGCATCCAATAGTGTTACCAGAATAAAGTACCCAACCTTATTCATATACTATAGATCATTTTGACTATTTACTCGAACCTGATCCACTCCTATGTCTCCATGTAAAGTTCAAGTACTCATGTAATAGTCATGGGTCTTAGTTTATTGGATTTAGACTTTCATGTATACAATTTATAAAATCAATAACAAGTTTATTACTAGAAAATGTTTATCATTTTACAAACTGCGAGTTTTAGAACATAAAACCCAACAATACTCCCACTTGGACTAAAACTCCAGTGGATCAATATATAGAAATATATACAATGTTGAATTTACATGGAGAGAATAAAATGTACAAATACAATAAACTAGGGCATTAGAATACCCATAAATTCTCCCACTTGCCCTAGTGATGCAAAACTCATAGACCTAGTCCTACTAGGTGACCCTCGAACATTTTAGCCGAAAGGGCCTTTGTATACAGATCGGCTAAGTTTTCATGTCAAGTAATCTAGGTGCCAATTACGTCTCCTCTATGTACAATCTCTCTGATGAGATGGTACTTCTGCTTGATATGCTTTCCTCTTTTATGGCTTCGTGGTTCCTTTGAATTTGCAACTGCTTCACTATTGTCACAATATAGAGTGACAGGCATGCATATTACGAACCATTTCCAGATCAGTCAGGAACTTTCTGAGCCATACAGCTTCTTTTGCTGCTTCACTTGCAGATACATACTCCAACATCCACATCATTATTACCATTAGAATAATATAATTTTCTCTTATTTCTCATAGGAGGAAATGGCTTCTTAAATAGAAGAAATGATAATTGCAATTGATAGCAATTTTAGGAATAATAACAAAGTGTATAATATCATTTTAAACGAATTGAAAATATAGCCAAGTCTAAAAGTGATAAACTTCTATCGTTGATAGACTCCCAAGTCTATCAGCGATAGACTTCAATCTTTGATAGAATCTTTCTAGTGATATGGTCTATCATTGATAGATTTCTACCAATAATATGGTGTATCATTGATAGACTGTTTAAATTTGGCCATTTTTGTAATTTTTCTTACATTATGTTATATTTGCTAATACTTTGGGTCTAATGTTTATATTTACAATTTTCTCTAGAAGAAATACACAAGTTCAAATAAACAAATAATAAAAATAAGCAAATATAATACAATAAATACAATATAAAATTTCACAATAAAGGAAATAATCAACATTACCATCTCCAGAAATACTAACACTATCAACAACCTTAAGATCAAGGAGCAGCAATAAGGATATCATCTTCATCATTAGAATGAGTGAAGCAGGGAGAATTCTCTAATGTCGGATCGCCGGAATCAGTGTCAGTATCAAATTCATCAACATTTTTTACATTCTCAAGAGCCACAGAGGACAATAAATCAGCATTATCATGATTTTCGTCAGGTAAAATTGAAGACTCATATAGAGTCTTGACATTTTCTTTAACATTTTGAGCCTTGTCACTAGGCCCGGTGCCAATAACAGTTGGAACCATAGGAACGCTTTGCGAACCGATAACATCNAGTCTTGACATTTTCTTTAACATTTCAGCCTCATCACTAAGCCCGGTGCCAATAACAGTTGGAACCATAGGAACGCTTTGCGAACCGATAACATCGAGTACAGAGGAGAAAAAAACAATATTCTCAACCACAAACTTCAAAATTGTTTCATCCAAAGTATTTATAGCTATATTTGCTTCTAAGTCGGAAATTTCAACATTATCATGAACCAACATTACAATTGAAGTAGGAATAGACAACTTTTCAGATTCGTGACAATCAGAAATAAAAAAATTAGAACACTACTAAGGAGAAGGAGTTTGAACAGTCATATTAGCAAGAATAGAACCTGATTGAATAACATCATCAACTAAACTACCTTTGGAAACCCTAGCATCTACATGAGTTTCTTGTTGAAGTTAATGCCCTAAATCTCATGGGTCTTATAGTTTGTAATTGTATCCTTCAAACATTGTATTTATTTAACAAAATCTGAATATTTTACTTTACATTTAGTAGCAATAACCCACGAAACCAATAAACAAACATCCAAGATTGTCTTGTGTAGCTTAAACATGTATGTGGAGAAAGACAGGTGGATCGTGTTTAAGTGATACCTTCAACGGTCTGTAGTAGATGGATAATATTGGGTACCTTATCCTAGTGACACTACAAATATGATCCATTTTGTAGATGTTTCAATTGTTGTAAAGTTCTACAAATGATCTGATCCTGATCATTCATGTAGAGACATGTGAGCGAGAGTGCTCTATACAAAAGAATTTGTATAAGACCGAACCATGAAATGAATAGTCTCATTATATAATGTCGTTAATAGTAGAGACTTACATTTAACAAGGATGACCATAGGTGATATGACCTGAATCTTGAGTGAGTTGTGAACTCCTGCCTATAAAGGCCGTCCTTTGATTTGCATGGGTGAGAATGGCAAGTTTGCCGACTCAATATGCCTACCATTTTGGGGATTTTTCTTATTGGGGAGCTAGAAACACAACTACACATGACAAAATTCACTTTTTCCCTAATGTTGGAGTAAGTAGATAAATTGCTCTCTTAAGAGCCGATTCTGGGGCTTGAACAATGTGGCACCACACCCTCTCTGGGCTCGAGAGTTGTTTGGTCATAGTAAGACTATGACTTCTTGTTCATTAGAGGTCAGACTATGACTTCTTGTTCATTAGAGGGTTCAACGGTACTTAAGAAGTTAGATATAAGTATAGGGGCAAAACGGTAATTTTGGGCTAACTGTACTTACGAGCAATTTATTAAGGGTCATTGTAAGGTTGGCTGGTTATATCAAATAGACACAGAAATATATTTATAATGCGGAGAGTGTAACTTTCAGTCTTTAGTAGAGTGATCGACAATTAATGAAAGTTAGTTAATTTAATTAAGGGGGTTTAATTAATTGATCATGTACCATTGGAGCTTCAATCTTTACGTTCATAAGGTCCCCTCTATAGCTCGACTGAGATTATTGAGAATTGGATTAATTTGAATTGTTCAAATTAATTGAAGAATTAATTATATATGATATAATTAATATAATGTATTTGATACACTATAATATAAAGTTTATTTGAGAGGATACAAATACTTAAATATGATTCAAATATTAATTATATGAATTTTATTTAATATAAATTATATTTATATTAAATACTATACATTGTTGAGGGAAGTAAATGAGATTTATATTAAATACTATAAATTAGTGTTGTTAAAATAACTTCCATCCCTTTTTTTCCTCTCTAATTCTACATATGATAATGGGTGGTTAGGAGAGATAAAAATCTTCTTCTTCCTTTTGCTCCTTCCGTAGATGACTGGAATTTTTCCCAATAACACATAGAAGATCTCTCTATACCATTTCTCTCTCAAGTTTTTTCCCTTTCTCAAAAGTTTATCAAAGAAGTCGACAACTCTCTCTGTAATTTTCAACTCTTATAGAGAATACATAAGCTTCTTTTATGGTGGTGGCCATTCTAGGTTACTGATCTTGTTCGTGATCAAAAGGAGAATTTGTGGTTGTTCGCGAGGAATTCATGAAGATTCTTTTGACTTTAAGGGTAAGTGTGACTTACCCTAAATCCCTTATGTTTAATTTTAATGCATGGTGTAATTTTTAGTTATATTGCATAACTAGGTTTCTCTGTGTTTTAATTTTCTATGAAATTGAATACTGGGACCAATCCCATTTCTAAATCGAACTTCATAGTCTTTCACTTATAGAGAAGGTCAAAAATCAATTTAGGGTTAATATGCATGCTATATGATCATGCATGTGATCAGACTCACCACTAGAAGGGGTTTTATGTGCGACAACTTCAACACTAGCCGCAATTAAATCTATCAATGTTAAGGATGATGAACTTACCTTTTCATTCTCTTTAGTTTCAGATGGTTGATGGGGTCCAGAACGTTTTCTTTTCGTTGAGGAAGGTGGAACTCCACTTCCTTAATTTCAATAGAAAAACCCCGCAGATGAATACCATATTTGTTTGAAGAGGACGGTTGAACTTCATCAACAACATGTATCTTGCCCTTAGTTTTTTCTATGTATCTTACCATTTTTCTGTCAGATGTGTAAGTCCCTTGGTGAGTACTTTGAAAAACTGTGACATCCATAGCAGAAACAGGGATTGTTCCCAATTTTCAAATTTTACAGTAATTAAAATACACAGAAGAAAATTATGAAAAAAAAAAACATATTTTATATCATACTATTAGAAAGGAGGAATTAGGGTTTCAAGAATTAACTTACCATTGACGAACAAATTTTTTCACGAATTCCCTTAATTTGGTCACGAATTCTCCATGTTAGAACGCAAACAAAACCGAACCTCAAATGGCCACCACTAAGAGGTAATCCTCTGTATTCTTTTTAGGAGTGAGAATTAGAGAGAGAATTGCGAGCTTCTCTGATTTTTTTAAGAGGGAGAAGATTTGAGAAGAAAACAGTTTTCTTTGTATGCTTTTCACTAGGAGATCAAGAATCATGAACACCACACCCTCTGCATGAAAAGCTAGGAAGAAGATAGTCTTGCACCTGACACGTATCTGTTAAGAGAATACAGGGGAGGGAGTTATGTAACTCCATCCTTAATTAAATTCAAAGTAAATTAAAACTATATTAATTTAATTATATAATAATATAGTAATCACTCTATTATATAATATATTTATTATACTATATGTTATATCTCATATAACATTTAATCTATAGTTTATATTATACTAAATATAATATAACCTATAGTTTAAAATTTCTCATGAACTTATAGTTTTTTTTAATGTGAACAAAAATTCTCATTAAATTTAATTATATGAATCTAATTCGTATAATTAGCATTTGAATCAAATTCAAATATTTATTTCCTCTCAAAATAAACTTTATATTATAATGCATCAAATATACACATATTTAATTTAAATTAATAATATAAAATTAAACTCCTTTAATTAAATTATCAAACATCCATTAACTACCGGTTGCTCCACTTAAGATCAACAATTGCACTCTTCCCACTAAAAATATATTTTTGTGTCCATTGGATATAACTAGTCCATAGTGCGATGACTAGTGATTTCTGTGACCCTTCACCATTGTTTAAGCCCAAGAATCAGTCCTCAAGGGAGCAATTTATCTACTCAGTGATCTGGCCACTCTCACCCAAAGAAATCAAAGGACCGCCTTCATAGGCAGGAGTTCAAAAGTCACTCAAAATTCAGGTCGTATCACCTATGGTCATCTTGGGTTAAATGTAAGTCTCTACTATTAACGATGTTATATGATGAAACTATTCATTTCGTGGATCGGTCTTATAAAAACTCTTTTGTATTGAACACTCCCACTTAGATGTCTCTATATGAAAGATTAGGACCATATAATTTGTAGCACTTTACAACAATTGTAACATCTACAAAGCAAGACGTATTCGTAGTACCACTAGGATAAGGTACCCAACATTATCCATCTACTACAGACCATTTAGGTTATCACTTATACATGATCCACCTATACGTCTCTACATACATGTTTAAGTTATAGAAGATAACCTTAGACGTTAGATTATTTGTTTTGTAGGTTAATGCTACTAAATGTCGAATAAAATACCTCAGATTTCGTAAAATGAATAAATCGTTGTACAATACAATTACAAACAACAAGCCTACAAGATTTAGGGCATCAACCCTAATAATCTTCCACTTGTTCTAAAGCTTGTGAGGTGTACATCATAAAAGTCATACTACTATAAAAGTACACAACACAAGAAACTAAGGCATAATATGCGCCTGGTACAAAATCTCCCACTTGCCCTAGACTAGATGTGGCATCTCCCATAGACCCATACTCTGCAGGTGACTCTCAAACATCTTAGTCGTGAGGTCCTTCGTAAATGGAATAGCAATGTTGTGCACCAAAGATATCTATGTGACGATCACGTCCCCTTGATGCACAATCACTTCAATGAGATGATGCATCTGCTCTATGTGCTTCTCGCACTTGTGACTCCTAGGCTCTCGAGAATTAGCCATAGCACCACTATTATTACAATAAAGGGTGTCAAGGAACTCTTAAACAAGAGAATCCATGAGTGCATGCGGATATTTCCGATTTTATTGTGATAGAATTACCACACATACATTCTAACAAATAGATATGCATTGTAACACTAATTATAGACATCCTTTAACAAATAAAATACAAAAGATTGAACAAATATACCAGTTGAAGATAATATTCACTCGAACTTAGTCTAGTGGAAGCAACTCCTGCCCGCTCCTTATCGCCTAGCAAATAGTCGCCTAGCAGCACCACGATTGTCTAAACGATCGGCAGTACACGAATCAACAGCAACCGGGGACGATAACACCACTCGTATTCTCAGAGTGAGAATCTAAAAGGTGGACTTTGATGGAATTGGTAGAGGTAGGAGGAAAAGACGATCATGTAGTACGAACAAGCAAGTAGGAGATAGTAGATGACTATCGTATAGTCGAGTGCTTGTCGTTTAGGAAATGGTACACGATCAAGTAGGTTTTACTAAGCGGTCATCTAGCAAATAGTAAGCAATCGTTTAGGTCTGCTCGGCGTGGTAAGTGATCGTTTAGTACGCGAATGTGCGATTGTTTAGGCGATGGGCGCTATCATATAGGCTCTCAACGTTACGCGATTATATGGATTCACACCATGAGCGAATTTTCGCATGTCTTACAAAATGAAATCAATTTTTATTTTATTTTTCAGTTACAAGAACTGAATTCAATTTTCCCACTTTCGTATAATTCCAGAGAAATTCTAGAACAATTATCTCATTACCGGCTTTCATTAAATAATGAATATAATCATATTATATTCTTAACCTATAGTTTGATATCATATATCTGCTATAGTAATTTCTCCTCTACGTGATATAAATCATATTTATATCTAATTTCCTCAAAACTAATATATCTCATACATTTAGTCAATTATATCATATATAATTAACCAGTTCAATTATATCATATATAATCGAACTACCTCTTGTCAATTTGAACATTTCAAATTGACCCGAAAACTGATTCTCAACTTTATTTAAGCTACAAGGGGACCTTACGGACCTATGGCTCAAAGCTCTAATGGTACATGAATAACTAACTAAACTTTTTAACCACGAGATCCACCATCCGTTTACTACTAGGCATTCCACTAAAGACCAACAACTAAACTCTTCTTACCACATATATATTGTTGTGTCCATCGGATATAACCAATCATGAGTACAATGGCCCTTCACAAATGCTCGTAATTACAGTTGGGCCAATTTATCGTTTTGCCCCTGTAGTTACATCTTACTCATTATGTACCACTGATTCCTCTAATGAACAATAAAACATAGTCCAACTATATGTGAACACCTTTCGGGGCAAGAGAAGGTGTGTGGCGCCATATCGTTCAAGCCCTGTAATCTGCCCTTAAGGGAGCTATCTATCTACTTGCCCTTGCTTCGGAGAAGGGGTGAATTCCATCTTGTGTAGCTAAGTTCCCAGCTCCATATCAGATGAATCCCCAAAGGGGTAGGTTTGAGTCAGCGACCTAGTCACTCGCACCTATGCAAATCAAAGGACCATCCTCAATGGCAGGAGTTCCCAACTCACTCAGGATTGAGGTCATGATACCTATGGTCATCCTAGTGAAGTGAAGTCTCTATCATGAATGGTGTTATGTCACGAGACATTAACACTTCGTGGTCAGGTCTCATACAAACTCTTTGTATAGGATGCCCCGCTCGCATGTCCCCTACACGAATGATCAAGATCAAACCATCTATGACAAGTCACAACACTTGTGACATTCCACAAAGTGGGTCGCATTCGTAATGTTACCAGGATAAGGTTTCCCTAATTTATCCATATACTACAGACCATTTTTGTTATCACTCAAGACGTGATCCACTTGTATGTCACCACATACATGCTTAAGTTACATCCAGAAAACCAGGGATTTTAGGTTTATTGGTTTGTGGTAAAGCAAATAAAACATTCAACTGAGCAAAATCAAGAAGTGAAGTAAAATATCATATATTATACATCATAAGCATTTGTACAAATTATTTACAAACTATAGGACACGAGACTTTAGGGCATGAACCCTAACAATCTCCCACTTGTCCTAAAGTTAAGTGAGGTCTACAAAACCTAGTACAAAACAATAAACTAAGGCATAAAAGTCTAGTACAAAAAAATCTCCCACTTGCCCTAGTCCAGCCGCGGGCGGTTCTATAGACCTATGCCTTAAAGGTGACCCTTAGACACTGTAGCCGTGAAAGCCTTCGTAAGTAGGTCAGCAACATTGTGCTTCGATGCACTATCTCGCAGATCAGATAATACTTCCGCTTTATGTGTTTGTCGTGGCTGTGACTCACAGTCTCCTTGAAGTTCGCCACTGCCCCACTATTATTACGATAAAGGGTAATGAGCTTAGACATATATGGAAAAACTTCCAGTTTTGTCAAGAACTTCCTTAGCCAGACGACCTCCTTAGCATCTTTGCAAGCCGTTACGTACTCCGCCTCCATAGTGGAGTTGCGATACACCCATATTTAGTGCTTCGCCAAACTACAGCTCCTCCGTTAAGTGTAAAGACTATCCCTGAAGTGGACTTGCGAGAGTCCGTATCAGTCTAAAAGTCAGAATCTGTGTATCCAGTAAGGATCAAATCATAAGATCCATACACGAGCATGTAGTCCCTTGTTCTCTATAGATACATGTGGATGTTCTTCACTGCGGTCTAGTGCCCTGGGTTAGACTGATACCTACTGACTATGCCCACAGCGTAGCAGATGTCTGGTTAAGTATAGAGCATCGCGTACATCAAACTGCCAATGACAGATGCATATGGGACCTGTCTCATCTCCTCAACCTCTTGAAGCATCTTAGGACACATGTCCTTAGACAAAGTGACTCCATTCCTAAAGGGCACTAGGCCCTTCTTGGAGTCCCACATCTAGTACTTGAGCAACATCTTGTCAATGTACGATGCCTGAAATAGTGCTAGGACCTTGTTCTTACAATCCCGAAAGATCTGTATACCTAGAACAAACTGAGCCTCTCCCAAATATTTTATTTGGAATTAGGTCACTAGCCACTTCTTTACTGCAGTCAGTAGACCTATATCATTCCTAATGAGCAGTATATCGTCTACATACAACACTAAGAAGAATACTAAAGCGTTGATGATCTTCTTGTAGACACAAGGTTCATCAACGTCTTGGTCAAACCAATACGACTTGATTGTAGTATCAAACCGTATGTTCCAAGATCTAAACGCTTGTTTCAGTCCATAAATGGACCGATCCAGCTTGCAAACCTTTTGCTCTTGACCTTGGGCTATGAATCCCTCTGGTTGCACCATGTAAATGGTCTCCTCAAGATTTCCATTCAGAAAGGTCGTCTTAATGTCCATTTTCCAGATATCATAATTATAATAAGTCGCAATATACAAGAGGATGCAGATCGACTTTAACATGGCAATAGGCGAGAAAGTCTACTCATAGTCGACTCCCTCTACCTGGGTATAACCCTTTGCCACAAGTCGAGCCTTGAAGGTTTGCACCTTCCCATCAGCACTCCGTTTGTGCTTGTAGATCCATTTACAACCTATAGGTCTTACCCGATCAGGCTGATCTACAAGATCCCATACTTAGTTGAAGTACATCGACTTCATCTCGAGATCCATGGCCTTGACCCATTCATCCTGATCTACATCCTCCATTGCCTTCTGATAAGGCAACGGATTCTCAACGTCCCCATCTGCTACCATAGTAAGGATTTTGGTGAAAGCCAAATAGCGAACGGATGGGTTCACAACCCTCCAACTACGTCGAGGTTCCCTCAACTCCTGAGCTAGAACCGATCTACTAGATGAACTACCATCAATAACTTTTGGTGATGAAGCAGGCTCTTCAACAACTCTTGTTGAAGTTTCAATAGTTTCATTGGAAAGATCATGTAACATGACTTTACTATGTGAACTATGCTCCCTAATATAATTCTCCTCCAAGAAAGTAGCGTTCGTAGAAACAAACACCCTATTTTCTGACAGATCATAAAGATAACCCCCTCCTATACCTTTCAGGTAGCCTAAAAAGAGGCATAGCCTCAACCGTGGTTCCAGCTCTTGGTATTTTCCTCAAGCACATGTGTAGGACAACCCCAAATGTGAAAGTGACATAAACTAGCTTTACGCCCGTTCCACAACTCCAAAGGTGTTCTCGCAGCACTCTTAGAGGGAAGAGTTGAGTATGTATACCGTAGTCTCCACTGTGAAACCCCAAAACGAATCTGGTCAAAAAGCTTAACTCATCATCGAACGAACCATGTATAACAAGGTTCTATTTATCCTCTCCGCTACACCATTTTGTTGAGGTGTACTCGGTGCTGAGAGATGGGAAACGATTCCATGTTCTATCAAGTAGTCCTAGAATGTAGAGTCCAAAAACTCTCCACCTCGATCCAATCGAAGTGTTTTAATCCATCTATCCAATGCATTTTCAACTTCAGCCTTAAACTCTTTGAACTTTTCAAAGGATTCAGACTTTCGTTGCATAAGATAAACATACACATACCTAGAGTAATCATCAGTAAAACTAATAAAATACTCGTAGCCACCTCGGGCTCGTACATTCATAAGATCACAAAGGTCAGAATGTACCAACTCAAGAGACTCTTTGGCCCAATAACCTTTTCAAGTAAAAGGTCTTTTAGTCATCTTACCCTCAAGGCAAGATTCGCACACCGGTAAAGAATTTTCTTCTAACTCACTTAGAAGTCCATTCTTCACCAATCTCTCAATCCTATTAAGATTGATGTGCCCTAATCAAAGGTGCCAAAGTTGGGCATTTTATTTTGGAGAAATTCATTGACATTTAGTTTGAGTTACGACAATTTTAAACAATTATGTGTTATGGAGGGAACTAATGGCTAACATTCTTAGCACATACAAGTTACTTTCTAGATAGCTGTACAAATATTAACACCATCTTTATGAATAAACGTTTTATCCACATTAAATGAAATAGTTATTTACATTGTAGCAAGCACTTTACAGAAATAAGGTTCCTCTTAAGTTGAGGAACAATATATACATCATTTAAAACAAGAAACCTATTATATAAAGATAAGTGGATCCCTCCCACTACCACAGTTGAGATGACGTGGCCGATGCCTACTCGCGTTGTCATCTCATAAGCTTTCCACTGTCACAAGGATCTAATCCCCTGAAAAGAATAACAAGCGTGATTAGTGGTGCCTGAATCAATTTTCCAGGCAGAATCATCATTCTCCACTAAACAAGTTTCAAGTACAAGTAAATCATATTTACCTTTATCTACCTTCGCCTTAGCCTTGGCGGCCTTCCTTTCCTTTAGCCAGTGAGACAGTTCCTCTTCCAGCGTTCATACTGGTTGCAATGGAAACATTTTTCCTTTTCAACCGGCGGTGGACGCCTTGCTGGGGCGATAGGCGACGGGTTAGCAGGCGCCTTCCCTTTCCCTTTACCACCCTTCTTCTTCTTCCCCTTTGCAGAGTTAGAAGTAGAAGGTGTAGACTTCGTTCCTAAGGTCGAACCTCTATGGAACATCCTAGAAGATGAAGCAATATTTTCCTCAACCTTCTTCCTCTCCTTACTTTTAAGTAAAGATTTGTAGGTCTGCAACTCGTTGAGGAGAGTTGTAAGGGTGTATTTCACTTTGTTAATAATCACATTACTAACAAAGTGCAGGAAGCTTTCCAACGATGAATGTAGGATTATGCTAACTCGGCTACCCTCATCGATGGTAGACACATTCAACTCCACCACATTGAAGTGGACCATCATATTACGCACATGTTCACAAACAGATGTGCTTTCTTCCATTTTGTAGTTGGATATATACTTAAAAGCCTCATGCTTGAGCTGTTCAAACGATTGTCCAAACATCCCCCGCAAGATCTCCATGATCTCACGCCCTGAGACCATGAGCTCATGCTTATTGGCTAAGGCATCATTAAGGCTTGCCAAGATATAGGGTCGGGCCTTCTCATTTGCTCGTGTCCATCGCTCGTATGCTTCCTCAACATTTCGAGCGACATTCGGAGCTAGAATAATAGAATAGTCGTCCGTAAGGGCAAACATGAGATCCTCAATGATTAGTACGTCGTGATCATGTGTTTCTATGTCAAAAAATTATCGCTAGCTAATTTCTTGGTGCTAAGCAAAGCAATTGTGGCTGTGGCCATTTTTCATAACTTTTTGCTATAAAACAAACAAAACTTTTATGCGATTTTTCTAAACCACATTTTAACCAATTAATTTTGCAAAATAGTTTCAAGTACCCTAAGTGAAAGACTTCTATTTATTCTCCAGTGAGGCAGGACAAACGTCACTGGTGGGTTGATCAGATGCCCCTTCACTGGGATGAGACCATCTCAACCATTAAGCAGAACCAACTCTTGGAACTGAACCTAACATCCACCATTTATTTGGTCAAAAACTGTTAACCTTTGACAATTATGCGTATGTGTGACCCCTTGCTTTCGGAGCCAGAGTCCTACCCAAATGAGCCCACCGTAGGGAAAATGCAAAATAGGACAAGAAACTAAGTAACCTTATCCTCTTTCAGAAGATCAAATAAAGAAACGCACAAATCTCCCATCCTATAGGAGGACACTCCTAGGGTGCCTCGAGGCGATGCGCAAAAACTTTATTCAATCCAATAAGGGAGACCGTGGATATGTTGTCGCACTTCCAACTCCCACTTACTATGAACACTCTCTCCATCCACCTTGATATTGACCTACCCAAACACCATCCTTTAGGGGGACACTCCCAAGGTGCCACGAGGCTGAGGGTAGATCTCATGGTATGGACTATATAGGAGAAACGTAAAAGGTTTAAANAGGGGGACACTCCCAAGGTGCCACGAGGCTGAGGGTAGATCTCATGGTATGGACTATATAGGAGAAACGTAAAAGGTTTAAATGAAGCATCATATGCCCCAAGTACCTCCCACTGAATGTTCTACCATGAAGTTCATTAACCTAGACAATACGACCACTGATTTTAGTCTAAGTCATCTTTTTAAGTCTGCTCATAAACAACTTTTGTCTATGGAATATGAACAAGTTCAAGTAGTGACATTTAAACACTTTAATGGAATGTCCTTAACTTGCATGCATGCATCAAATCTATCTAATTCACCTTTCCAGGTAAGTGCCTAGGTAGGGGTGTTACGCTTCCATCAACTTAAATACCCTAGCCTAGACAGAACCTGCCATAGACAAAAGGTCCCTTATAGATAAATTTCCTACACTTTAACCTTTTATTAGTCAATTTAATCCTATTAAACTGATTAAAAAATTAAATCCTAAAGGTTGCTATTCATATTAGAACCATGATCTTAAGTCTATGTCATCCAAGTTTTTAAAATTTTAAAACCATGAATTAAACCTAAGTGAGAATGCATGTCTTTCTTATTGCTTTTATTTCTAATTTTTCTTTAAGCTTTAAAAAGAAACAACTAAAACACATTGCATATAACTAGGTGTTTATAACGCTTATAAATAAACCTATGTGTCATGCTTCATGCAACGTCCGGTCATTACTATACATAACTTTTATATATGTGTAATAACCAAGCAAACATGCTTTCCATATACCCTTATATTATAACAATTATAATATAAAGATGATGTATGTCAATGCTTTTTATGCATGCATAAATATAACACTTATATTATATGATGCATGAACATGCTCTTACATAATTAAATCATGCTTCTCTAAGGTGGGATTACTATATGTGCATACCATATGACATATAAATTACCATACATCTCATGTAATAAACGAAAGATTAATGGTCTGAGATGAACCTTTACAAAACCGGAATGAAATAACTCTACCTATTACAATTTTCATCGAGCAAATCGATTCACAAGCGAACCAAGTCTTGAACTGTCGGGTGAAGCTCCATCATTTAGTAAACGCCACAGGTAAATGATCACTTAGCGCACACTAGACGATAGCGTGAAAAAACTAAACGTTGCTTAGACAACAACTAGGCTGCGAAGCCTGATCGTCTAGGCGATCGCTTAACGCAACGAAAGGTAAATGATTTACCGTGCATTACTCCACGATCTTTTAGTCAATTACTAAGCGATGAAGCTTGCCGAGCTAAACGACCGTCTAGTGCGCATGCGTGTTAAATGACACTCGAGCATCTGATACTCAATGATCGCTTACCCATTCATCTATAGGACCCGATCAATGATTGATCGTCTTCTTCCATGAAGAACAACAACCCTTGCTCCGAACTTCTTCACGAAGGACTCAAAACTCAAACTAACTTTGAATTACAGACTCGATAACAATTAATTATGCCCAAAAATGCAGGGGCATTTACAATTAACCGAAAATGCAAAATAATTAATCAACCCAAGGTTTTATCCCAGAAAACTCCATTAATCCACACATCCACAAACAATTTAACAATTAAATAGAGAGCAGATATGCACCCACCGAAAATGTATATGCAATTCATTACATCAATGAAATTGGAATATCAGCAACCTAGCTCTAATACCAATTCAAGGAATCCTTAAGCAAGAGTATCCACGAGCGCATGTGGATCTTTCCGGTTTCATTGTGACCGAATTACCACACATACATTCTAACAAATAGATATGCATTGTACACTAATTATAGGCATCCTTTATCAAATAAAATACAAAAGATTAAGTAAACATACCAGTTGAAGACAATCTTCACTCGAACTCAGTCCAACGGAAGCAACTCCTCCACGATCCTTATCGCCTAGCAAATAGTCGCCTAGCAGCACCACGAATGTCTATAGATCGCCAGTACACGAATCAACAGCAACCAAGAATGACACCACCACTCGAAGCCCTCGGTATTCTCGGAGTGAGAATACAAAGAGTGGACTTTGATGGAATTGGTAGAGGGAGGAGGAAAAGATGATCGTGTAGTACGAACAAGCAAGTGGGAGATAGTAGATCACTGTCGTATAGCTGTCTCTTATACACATCTAGATGTGTATAAGAGACAGCTAGTAAGTGAATGTTTAGGTCTGCTCGGTGCGCTAAGTGATCGTTCAAAAAAGGTAAGTGATCGTTTAGGTGATGGGCACTATCGTATAGGCTTTCAACGTTAAGCGATTGTATGGATTCACACCTGTCTCTTATACACATCTAGATGTGTATAAGAGACAGGTCGTAAAGGCTTTCAACGTTAAGCGATTGTATGGATTCACACCGTGATCGAATTTATGCGTGTCTTACAAGATGAAAGCAATTTCCATTTCATTCTTCAGTTACATGAATTGAATTCAATTTTCCCACTTTCGCACGATTCCAGAGAAATTCTCGAGCAATTACTTCATAACCGTCTATTTAATTAAACAATGAATATAATTATATTATATTCTTAACCTATAGTTTGATATCAAATGTCTACTATAGTAATTTCTCCTCTGCTTGATATAAATCATATTTTTATCCAATTTCCTCCAAAATAATGTATCTCACACATTTAGTCAATTATGTCATATATAATTAACCAGTTCAATTATATCATATATAATCGAACTACCTCTTGTCAATTTGAACATTTCAATCTGACCCGAAAACATATTCTCAACTTTATCCAAGCTATCAAGGGACCTTATGGACCTGTGGCTCAAAGCTTCAACGGTACGTGAATAGCTTATTAAACTCTTTAGCCATGTGATCCATCATTCGTTAACTGTCAGGCATTCCACTATAGACCATCAACTAAACACTTCTTACCACATATATATTGTTGTGTCCATCGGATATAACCCATCATGAGTACGATGACCCTTCATAGATGCTCGTAAGTACAGTTGAGCCAATTTATCATTTTTCCCCTGTAATTACATCTCACTCCTTAACTACCACTGATTCCTCTAATGAACAATACAACATAGTCCAACTATGTGTGAACACCTCTCGGGCCAAGAGAAAGTGTGTGGCGCCACATCATTCAAGCCTTGGAATTAACCCTTAAGGAAGCTATCTATCTACTAGTCTCTGCATCAGGGAAGGAGTGAATTCCATCTTGTGTAGTTGGGTTCCCAGCTCCTAAATTAAACGAATCCCTGAAGTGGGAGGTTTGAGTTGGCGACCTAGCCACTCGCTCCCATGTAAGTCAGACGACCGCCCTCAATGGCAGGAGTTCCCAACTCACTTAGGATTGAGGTCATGTTACCTATTGTCATCATAGTGAAGTGAAGTCATTGTCATGAATGATGTTATATAATGAGATGTTAACACTTCGTGGTAAAGTCTTATACAAACTGTTTGTATAAGACGCCCCCACTCGCATGTCTCGAATGATCAAGATCAGACCATCTGTGACAAGTCACAACACTTGTGACCATTCCACAAAGCGGGCCACGTCTGTAGTGTTACTAGGATAATGTTTCCCTCATTTATCCATATACTATAGACCATTTTGATTATCACTTAAGACATGATCCACTTGTATGTCACCACATACATGCTTAAGTTGCATCCAGATAACCAGGAATTTTAGGTTTATTGGTTTGTGGTACAACAAATAAAACATTCAACTGAGTAAAATCAAGAAGAGAAGTAAAATATCATATATTATACATCACAAACTTTCGTACAAACTGTTTACAAACTACAGGACAAGAAACTTTATGGCATCAACCCCAATAAGGTGATGGCTTCGAAATGTCTAAAACTACTTCCAGATTATTTAGGAACATCTTGAGCCACACAGCTTCCTTAGTAGTTTCACAAGTTGGTACGTATTCAACCTCCATAGTGGAGTTAGGAATGCACCCCTACTTTGGTACTTCTCCCGACTACTACCCCATCGTTAAGATTGAACATTGAACCTGATGTGGATTTCCTAAAATCCTTACCAGTCTGGAAATTGGAGTCTGTGTACCCTGTACAGATAAAATCCTTAGAACCATGCACAAGAATGTAGTCCTTCATTCTCCATAGATACATGAGGATGTTCTTAACAACATTTTAGTGATCAAATTCTCGATTATACTGATATATACTAACTATCCATATTGCATAGCAAATGTAAAGTTCTAGTACATAACATCACATTCATTAGGCTACCAATAGCTGATGCATAGGGGGTCCATTCCATTTCCTCAACCTCTTGAGGTGTCTTAGTGAAGGAAATCAGACATGAGGATTTCCATAAGCAGCGGAAGGATCATTCCAAATTTGATTCGAGTTGAACATAAACAACTATAGTACAAAAATGAAAACTAACAGATCATGCATAAAACAAAATTACAGCATGCTAAACGATAGAATCAAGGGATAGAGTATGCATATCTTTGAAGAACCATTCGTTGAACTCCCTCGATCAATCTCCAAGTGTCTAAGAACAACAACGCTCAAACACAACGGCCGACGCATAGCACAAACACAATGATCATGAACCCAACGAACGGCCTCCATGAACCATTGAGTCACACTTGATTCACAAAGTGGGTGAGGACACCACCACAATGGTTACCTTAGTATTCTCGGTCTAAGAATCTAGGATTTGTGGGCTCTGTATGATCTTGGCTTGAGGACGAGACTAGAGAACAATGATCGTGTAGACGATCGAGCAAGTGGGAGATAACACATTCTATCGTATAGACGATGTGCTCGATTGTAAAATAAATGGCAGCCTATCAAATAGACAAATCCACTCGTTCGTTTAGCTACGATCAGCTAATGAACTATCATATAGTATATGCTCCACGATCATTCAGTCTCTGTGATCTATCGATTAATGAAACTCTTTCACTTGATAGCTTTCTCCATGAGTTTTTTATAAATAAATATGATAACAAACTTACCATATTATATTTATAACCTACAGTTTTAATATTTCCTCATGAAACATACAAATCATAGTTCTTTCTCTATTTTATGGTACTTAATGTAAATCATATTCACATTAATCCTCCACTTGATGTATCTCATACGTCACAACAATCATATCATATATCATTGAATTTCTTCTTATCAATTTGAACATTTCAAATCAACCCCAAGAAATGATTTTCAACTTGAATCCATTGAGCTACCAAGGAGACCTTATGAACCTGTAGCTTGAAGCTCCAATAGTACGTGAATAACTGACTAAACTCTTTATTCATATAATCCACCATCTGTTAATTGTCGGGCATTCCACTAAAGATCGATAACTTCACTCTCCTCACTACAGATATATTTCTGTGTCCATTTCAACCAATCAACGATGCGATAACCCTTCACAGATCGCTCATAAGTACAGCTGGGCCAATTTACCATTTTGCCCCTGTAGTTACATCTAACTCCTTAAGTACCACTGATTTCTCTAACGAACATAAGTCATAGTCCTAATATGACTGAGTTCTTTATTTTAAAGAGATGATATGGTCACTATGTTCAAGAACCAAAATCAACCCTTAAGTGAGCAGTCTATCTACTTACTCTTGCTTCGGGGACAAAGTGAATTTCGTCTTGTGTAACTAAGTTCCTAGCTCCCCAATCACATAATTCCCCAAAAAGATAGGCTTGTTGAGTTTGTAATTTGGCCATTCTCACCTATACTAATCAAAGGACAGCAGTCAAAGGTAGAAGTTCCTAAAACACTCAAGATTAAGGTCATGTCACCTATGATTGTTTACGTGAGATGTAAGTCTCAAGTTTCAACAACGTTATATAAAAAGACGAATCATCTCGTGGTCCAGTCTTATACAAACTCTTTGAATAGGACACCCCCGCTCGCATGTCTCCACATGAATGGTCAGGATCAGACCACCTGTAGTAGTTGAAAACACTTGTAAACCTCTACAAAGCGGGTCGTACTCGTATTGTCACCATGATAAGGTATGCCTCCTTAATTCGTATACTATAGACCTTTTTTGTTATTACTTAAGGCATGATCCACTTGTATGTCTCACATACATGCTTAAGTTACATGAAATAACCACGGATCATTGTTTATTGGAGATGAGTAAATGCAAATGAAATAACTCTTATTTTATTAATAAGAATGTGTACAAAGTTTACAAACTATGAGATTCCAGGAGAATTAAGACACCAATCCCAACACTTATGACGTTGTTCCTTAGACAAAATAACGCCATGCCTGAAAGGGAGCAAACCTCTCTTGGAATTTTGCATAAAAATTTTGACAAGCATCTTGTTAATGTATGATGCCTGAGATATGGTCAACTTTTTGTACTTTCAATCCCTAGAGATCTGAATGTCCAAAACAAACTACACCTCTCTCAAATATTTCATTTTGAATTGGGTCATTGGCCAATTTTTAATTTTAGTCAGCATGCCTACATCATTCCCAATGAGTATGATATCGTCTACATACAACACAAGAAAAGTCATTGAACTGTTAATGATTCTCTTGTAAACACAAGGCTCATTAACATTATAATCAAAGCCATAATATTTGGTCGCAATATTAAATCTTAAATTCAATGATCGAGAAGCGTGCTCAATCCATTGGGTCAGTTAAGCATGCAAACCTTTTGTTCTTGACCTTCATTTATGAATCCCTCAGGCTTCGCCATATAAATGGTCTCCTCAAGATTGTCAATGAGAAAAGCAATCTTGATGTCCATTTGCCAAATCTCATAGTCATAATATAAGGCAATGAACAGGAGTACCCAAATAGAATTAAACATGGCAATAGGTGTGAATGTTTCCTCATAGTCGACTTCCTCAACTTGGGTATAACCTTTTGCCATAAGTCTAGCCTTGAAGGTTTACACCTTCCCATTAGCACCCAGTTTTCTCTTGTAAATCCATTTACAACCTATAGGTTTAACCCCATTAGATTGATCTACAAGATCCTAAACTGAATTGAACTATATAGACTTCATTTCTATATCCATAGCTTTGACCCATTCATCTTTGTCAACATCCTCCACTGCCTTCTTGTAAGACAATGGATCCTCAACATCTTTATCAGCTACGGTAGCTAGAGTTTTTGTGAAACCTATGTAACGAACAGGCAGGTTAGCAACCCTCCCACCACGTTGAGGCTCCTTTAATGTTTGAGGTAGATGTGACCTACTAGATGAGCCAACTACAACAACTCATGTTAAGGTGTTGGTCTTTTCAACAACTTTTGTTGAAGGTTAAGTAGTTTCATTATAAAATTCATTCAACGCTATCTTACTACGGGGCTTTTGCTTCTTTATGTGGTCCTGTTCTAAAAATGTAGTATTTTTCGACACAAACACTTTATTATCTTTAGGATCGTAGAAGTAACATCCTATAGATCCTTTAAGGTAACATACAAATGGGCAAAATTTTGAACGAGGTTCCAATTTCTTAGGATTTTCCTCAAGCATAAGTGTTGGGCAACCCTCAATCCTGAAATCGCGTAAACTACCTTTACGACCACTCCAAAATTCTAAAGATGTTCTAGTAAAAATTTTGGTTAGAATGTAGTTCAAAATGTAAGTGTCAGTCTATACTGCATAATCCCAAAACGAGTCAGGTAAGAAAGCAAAATTCATCATAGATCGAACCATGACCAACAGGGTTCGATTTCTCCTTTCTGATACACCATTCTGCTGAGATGTAGCCAGTGCCGAGAGTTGGGATACAATTTCTATTGAGGATGATGCCCTAAACTCTCGTGTCTTGTAGTTTGTAAACACAGTTTTGAACAAACGCATGAGATGTATAATATATAATATTTTCTTCACTTTTGTCTATGAACATTGGATATTTTATTTGCTTTACCACAAACCAATAAACTAAGATCCCTGATTATCGTTTGTAACTTAGGCATGTATGTGGAAACATACAAGTGGATCATGATTTGTAGTGTATGGATATAAGAGTGAAACCTTATCCTGGTAACACTATGGATGCGACCTGCTTTGTAGAATAGTTACAAGTGTTGTGACTTACAATAGATGGTCTAACCCTTATCATTCATGTGGAGACTGATGGAACTCGAGACATACGCAACGGAATTAGGATCTAATTACACTCTAATTGTTTCTAAATTAAAGCAGAATAACATGCAATTTGAAGAGGAAAAATAGTGAATTAAAAGTGTTGGATACTATCTTTGAAGCTCCCGAAAACCACTTCTCCTCGTTGAATCTTGACCCAAACTCTTTCGGACCACCACTAGAGTTGACCTGCTATCTTCTGGACTCAGAACCGAGTAGTAGGACCCAGTGGATGAAGAGAATCGAGAGAGAGAAAATAGATGGAAAATAAGATGAATTTGAGTTTCGATTTTTATTTTACTCAAAGAAAATAGGATTTTCCAACCTAAATTTACAAAACTCTTTTTGCAAAATGGAAAAAGTCTTTTTTCTAAAAACAAAAGCCCATTTTATAGAAAATAGCCATGCAACAATTGCATGAACCAAATGCATAAAAACCCAACACCTATAATCCACTATCTTAGTGGGCTTGATGTCTCCATTATAAGCCAACGCCTAGCCCACTATTTTGTTAGTGGAATTATCCAACAAAAAGTTTGGATTTTCCCACTAACTTTAGTCAAAGGGCAAAATAGTCATTTGGTCAAAGTCAAACTTTGACCAAAAAGTCAACATTTTGACTTTTTATGATTTTTTCGTGTTGACTAATTTTGACCTCCCGAGCATGAATCCGAATTCATTTTCTCGAAATTCAAATCACATTTGAATATAAGGTCGGTCAAAGTATTGGATTTTCAAAGTCTAAAGTCAACTCTTTGACTTTTTACAACTTTGACCATTTCCATTATTTCCGAGCTTTCGAATATGAACATATTCATATTCTTGATATTTAAATCATATTTAAATATTAAAGTTGTATCTCTAAGCTGAAAAACCCGACCACTATAACACATATACTTGTCGGTTTCTCTCTCTTTACTTAATTCGAACAATTCGAATTATTCTATCATACTGTTCTAAGTTTATTCCATGTGAGCTAGTAGGGGAACCTAATGGACCTATAGATCATGGGCTCCAACGATCCAAGATTAGCTGGCTAAAACTCTTTAGACGGAGCTAATCAACATTCGTTAATTAACGGGTCATTCCACTGAAGTCCCGTAGTTGCACTCCCCTCACTATAGATATATTTGTGTCCATTTGATATAACCATGATTAGTAAGTTAATCCTTCACAGGTTGTTCATAATCTCGTCTAGGTCATAAAAACCATTTTACCCCAAAGACTATATCTTGTTCCTTAAGTTCCATTGATCCTCTAATGAACAATTGGTTTAAGGTCCAACCTATAAACCGAATCTCTCTCGGGCCAAGGAGAGGGTGGGGCCCCTTGTTCAAGACCTGGATTCAATAGTAAAGGGAACAACCTATCTACTATCCCTATAATGGGTAGGAGTGAATTCTATCTTGCACCCTATGTTCCCAACTATCCACCCGATCTTACCCCTGAAATGGGAGGCTTATTGGGCAAGCGATATTGAGCTACCCTCACCTATATGGATCTAAGGATAATTCTGAGTGAACAGGAGTTCATAGTTAGCTCAGGATTAAGATTAAGTTACCTAGGTCATCAATTGATGAAATAGTCAGTTTTATACATAAAACGACATTTAGAACGTAAAAACTCACTATTTCATGGTTCAGTCTTATGTAAACTCTTTACATAGGATGCCCCCACTCACATATCTCTATATGAACGATTCAGGATCATATTGTTTGTACTAACTACAAAGTGGGTTGCATCCATAGTGTCCATAGAATAAGGCGTCCAACCTTATTCGTATACAATAGACCATTTTGGCTATATATTCGAACTTGATCCACCTTTATGTCACTACATAAAGTTCAAACTACATTAAAGTTGAGAATCAATTTTTGGGTCAGTTTGAAGTGTTCATATTGACATTTTGATTTCGATTATATATGATATGATTGAACTTGTTAATTATATATGATATGATTGACATTATGTATGA
This sequence comes from Benincasa hispida, assembly GCF_009727055.1. Classification (NCBI taxonomy): domain Eukaryota; kingdom Viridiplantae; phylum Streptophyta; class Magnoliopsida; order Cucurbitales; family Cucurbitaceae; genus Benincasa; species Benincasa hispida. The sequence continues at coordinate 39,454,523 of NC_052358.1, forward strand.
GATACATTATTTGGAGGAAAATGATACGAATATGATTTATATCTAGTGAAGGAGAAAAGACTATGGTTCATACGTTGTATTGATGTGATATTAAACCATAGGTTAATGAATATAATATGATTATATTTATTATTTATTTTTGGATAATCATAGGATAATTGTGTCGGTAGTTTCTCTGTAACCGTGTGATAGTGGGAGGTTGCTTGTAGTTTTCGTAATTGAAGAATAAAATGAAAATTGTTTTCATTATGCAAGGGATCAGTCATTCACTCATGTTTAGTGTATACTACCTATCGCATAGCAAACTAAGAGCATACACGATAGCGCAACATTTCTAAATGATCGGTATACACGCACGCAGCTTAGTCAATGATTGCATGAGATTTGCTAAATGATTGTCTAGCTTTTTTCTAAATGATCGCGCACCTGAGCGTTTATTAAACGATCGTCTAACGATCGCAACCTATTTACTAAATGATCATGTCCCTCTTCCTAAACAATCAAGCATCGTCTATACGATAGACCCAATATTCTCCCATTTGCTTGGTCGTGGTACACGATCTTCTCTTCCTCCTTCTCCATGCCAAATCCAGTAGAGCCCACACCTTCTGGATTCTCGCACCGAAAATACCAAGGGTTCTAAGTGGTGGTGTCCCTTTGATTGCTGTGTTTGTGTGGAGTCCATTCGTTGGTAGATGACCGGGTTTAGGTGGATGTTTTGCTTGGACGTTTTTAGCGAGAGCGAGAGGAGGAGTTATGGTAAGAGATCCATGATCTATCAAATAATCTTGGAATTCTAGATCCATATACTCTTCACCTCGATCAGATCAAAATGTTTTAATCATTTTATTTAGTGTGTTTTCAACTCCAGCCTTGTACTCCTTGAAAATTTCAAGGGCTTCAGATTTATGATGCATTAAATAAACATACCCATATCTGGAATACTAGTCAATAAGAATGATGAAATATTCAAACCCTCTTCTTTCCTTAACATTCATCGAACCACAGAGGTCTAAATGTACAAGTTTTAAGTGTTCTATCGCCTTGTGACCTTTTCCAGTAGAAGATTTTTTAGTCATTTTGCCTTCAAGGCATAACTCACATACAGGTATAGAACTTTCTTCTAACTCGCTTAGAAGTCTATTCGTGACCAGTCTCTCAATCCTATTGAGATTTATGTGTCCTAATCGTATGTGCCAAAGATCGCCATTTTCCTTAGGAGAAATTTTCTATCTTTTATTATGAGTTAATGCGGGTTTAAACAGTTCAGTATTAAGGAGAGATTTAGTTGCTAATGGTCTTAGCACATAAATATTATCTTCGAGATTTTTCAGAACAAATATATACTCCATTTTTGTAAATAAACTTTTTATTTACATTACAGGATAAATAATAGTTCTATTCAAGCAAACATTTTACAGAAATAAGGTTCCTTTTTAGGCCTGGAACCACATATACATAATCTAATAAAATATATGTTTTCTATAAACAGAGTCGAAATCTTCACACTGTTGTAGCTGAGATGATGTGCCCAGTTCCTATTCGAATCGTCATCTCCCCAACCTTCAGCTGCTGCTAAGAACTAATTCCCTGAAATGAAGAAAAAATGTGGTTAGTAGCCTATTATCAAGGTTGAATCATCATTCTCCACTAAACAAGTCTCTAATACAAGTAAATCATATTTTCCTTGTTTGGATTTCTTATTTTCTACTAAGTATTTGAGACAATTCCTCTTACAATGTCCCCCTTAGTTGCAGTGGAAATAAATTCCCTTTGTAGCCTTGGCCTTCTTACCCTCTTGGGCAGCAGCTGGTGGGTTAGTTTTCCCTTCCTACCTTTCTTCTTCTTCCACTTTTTGGTGCCAGAAGAGGAAAGCACGAACTTAGCTGTCTGAACATTCCCCACAAGGACTACATGATCTCATGGCCAATAAACATGGGCTCATGCTTCTTAGCCAAGACTTCATAAAGGCTTTCTAAGATATACACTAGGGCTTTTTCATTTGCCCGTACCCAATGCTTATATGCCTCTAGATTTTTTCGAGTGGCATTTGAAGCTGGGACTGGAGGACATTTGTCACACCCCGTCCTAGATTACCCTCTTAACCTGGAAAAGAATATGACGGTAGTAGTTACAAACCGTTTTGTTAGCACTTACTACCTAGTAACCTGCCTTATCCTATCTTATAAACCCTGGAAAACAACAACATATATACAAACATACTGAACAGGTCAACCAGCACTTCACATACTCAAACAGCAACAGGGTTTCATAATAACCATCCATATATACAACATATGTACATTACACCCAATATGCTAAACTAGTCCCTATATGCACCAAACATGTGTACAAACATTTACAGAACAAACAACTAAACTTCTCTTTAGGCCATAGTCTTTGAATGGCAGAGCAGCAGTAAAGTTATCTTTTCGGGAGTTGACCACTACTTGGGGAGGATAAACGTTTAGAACAGAGCGAGCTACTTGCCCAGTGAGTGACTTAGTAAAACATAGCTCTCATGCTTAAAACTGAAAAACTAGAAAACTGAATACTAAAAACTGCAAACTTGCCAAGCAAACACGTACATAAAACTTTTAAACATATCATTACTGAACACATAGCTAAACTGATCCTTAGTTTAGAGAAAACCCTTTTGCTCAATCCCTCAACACCAGTTATCCTTGTTTGAGAGAGAACCATTTTTCTCAATTGCTCAAACATAAGCCTATACTTGGGTGAGAACTCTTTTGCTCAATCACCTTACAGCAAGTGTTAGGAGAGAACCATTTTGGTTGATCTTACAAACATCAATAACCTGGTCATACGTGCACGTAGGGCTAAACTGGATCCTGCCCACCTTACCATACCTTCCGTGTCAAGGATCATACCATAACTGAAACTGGGTACTACTGCTTAGATACTTTCTCTAAGTAGTTCAGTATCAAGCTTAACATAATTTTTAAGTAAATACATCCATTTAACAAGCTTACTGAAAACATGGTACTATTAAACATAGCTTTTCATGAGAATATTGCTTTCTAACGCATACTTATAAATATTAAAAGCACATAAGGTTAAAACATAAAACAAGTACTTGTAACTATTGGGTTTTATATCCTAAAACTCGCAGTTTGTAAAAGATAAACAAGTTCTATAGTAAAAAACTTATTATTGATTCTCTTAAATTCGCATACGTAAAAGTCTAAATCCAATAAACTAAGATCCTATTATATGAATACTTAAACTTTATGTAGAGACATAGAGATGGGTCAAGTTTGAGTAAATAGCTAAAATGATCTATAGTACATGACTAAGGTATGGTACCTTATTCTTGTAACACTATTGGAAGCGGCCTACTCTGTAGCTGTTACAAGTTGTTGTAAATATACTACAAATGAAATGATCCAGATTCGTTCATGTTTTGACATGTGGAGTGGGAGCATCCTATGCAATGGATTTGCATAAGATCGGACCAAGAGATAAGTCACTCTTACTTTATAACGCTATTTACTATATAAGACTGACTATTTTACTTAGATGACCTAGATAACTCGATCTTAATCCTATGTTAGCTATGAATTCTTGTTTATTCGAAATTATCCTTAGATTTGCATAGGTGAAGGTTGGCTCAACAGTGCCGACTCAATAAGCATCCAATTTCAAGGGTAAGACCAGGTACATAGCTGGGGACATAGGGTGCAAAACAGAATTCACGGCTACCCGATTTAGGGATAGGAGAAAGGTTATTCTCTTAAGTACTGAATCTAGGTCTTGAACAAGGGGCCTCACCCTCTCCTTGGCTGAGAGGGATCTGGTTTAGTGACTAGATCACAAACCAATTGTTCATTAGAGGGTAAATAGGAATTTAAGAAACAAGACGTAATTTCGGGGGTAAAACAAACATTTGACCGGATCGTTATTACGAGCAACCTGTGAAGGGTCGACTTACATATTATGGTTAAATCATGTGGACATAATACATCTACAGTGAGGGGAGTCCAGCTATGGGCTTTAGTGGAGTGACCCGTTAGTTAACGAACATGGGTTAATTCGGTGTAAATAGTTTAGCCAATTCGTTGGAGCCCATGATCTGCAGGTCCGCGAGGTCCCCCTACTAGCTCGTAAATGGATAAACTTTAGAGTAACGTGATAAGTTAATTTGAAACGTTTAAACTAGAATTAATCAAAATTGGAGAGTTAATTAATATTTAAATATGATTTAAATATTAAATTCATGAAGGTGAATTTTGTTTCAATTTAATTTAATATTTGATATTAAATTAATTACAATTAATTAAATTGTTTGGGTGTCCAAGCCTCCTATGTTTCTATGCTCGCACACACAGTTCCACACTCAGCCCAATGAGTGCTGTGTATGCTCGCACACACAGTTCCACACAGTGCTCACTTCTGCCTGTGAATGCACGTCTGATAACTTGTAGAAATACAAGTTATTTAGGCCACTTTATCTAGATATTTGCGGCCAAAAGTGAAGAATTATGTGTCAATTGTATAGAAATTAGCTTAGTTTGTTAATAATTCCAAATGATTGTAAGAAAACCCATTAACGCCAAGAGATGGAGAATATGGCGAATATTTGCTCTGTTTTGCAGGAAAATCAAACTCACCACTTAGGACCAAGGCTCAATCGAAATTCATTAACGCATCTCTATCGCCTTTGCGCCCTTTGAATATAACGCACGAAACAAGTATTGAAGAAGCGGCACATGGCAATAATCGATCCGATTTTTCCTGACAACCGCATGCGGTTATAAATACCAATGCCGCATGCGGACCAATGATCGAGTGATGCAAGTGAGCAATGCAAGTGAAGGAAATCACGACGCGTGTACGGCTAACGGCTGTGCATGATTGACGGGTGATTTCAAAACGAAAGGAATAAAATCCCACCATCTTTAGAATTTCCATAATTGATTGTGGGACCACTTGGCCGGAGTCAAAGCTATCCCGCCTATAAATACCCTAGCAAATTCTATGAGAAGGCATGTTATTTGGTGCTGGGTAAAGTGTGCTGCAAAATTCTAAAGAGATAGCTTAGCTAAGTGCATAACATTACATCCGGGAAGAAGAAGACGAGATAAGGCCGAAAGGTGCAATATCTGATCCACAAAGAATCATCCCCGAGCGAAGCTCTGTTCAAGGACTCTGCTACTGAAAGGCCAACCCGAGAGGGGAGTTTTTCCTACATTGTTAACCATAAGCGGCAAGCAGATCTCCACCAACTAGTAACTAAGATATTGGCACTAATCATCTCTATCTACCCTTTCTTCGTACATTTGTACTTTCATTCATCATGTATCAAACAATTGCTAGAAACAATAATTGTTTTGATTATGACTATACTCCATATTCTGTCTATCATTGTTTCCCCTATATACACTATCTCCATCATGTTTTCTTTATCTTGCGATGAGTATTATAAATATCCTAGGTCTTAGTGTAAATTAATGGTACTAAATATGTTTAGCTAAAGCATGCTAGACGGCATCTTCACCTGTGAGAGAAGAAGTGAAGATGTCATCCTGATCTATCGAGAAAAGGTCAGGAGAATACGTTATCTAAAGCGAGTAGTACTCCTAGAGATGGAAGTAACCTTGCGTTCATTACGTTTAACTCTAGCTTCTACACAGACATGTGGGAAACGCGGCCAATCACTGAGAGGTGTACGCCATGAGAAGAGCGGAACAGTATTTGTCTCTTTACTTCCGTTAAGTACTTGCCTTGATTTGTATACTTATCTTTCTTTTCTTTTCTCACCATATGCCTTGCCATCGCCATGTATTTGCACAGTCTTCATAGCTAGCCCAACTCTTTAGCATCTTGTACATTGCGCCTATATTAATTACATCTAGCTTAGGTTTATCACATTTTTACAGCTTTCTTTTATTGCTTACTTTACTTTACCGCAATGTTATAGCTTTTGTACCATACACACACCTTTTTAAAGAATTGAGAAACCGATCGCATAACAGCATGAAAACACCACATTAAACTGGTACCGTATTTTCCCATGTTTGACCTCGGATTACATCGAGAAACTTGCGATGGAATTACAATTGGTTTCATCATAAGAAAACTTGTGACACAAAAAAGGGCATAGTACCGCAACAACAGTAAATATCGCATAAGGCCATAGTAGTAACGCATAATAGAAACTTGCATCTTGCATTGCGTGCATTATATATGGTTCATACATTTTCAAGTCATCAAGTTTTTGGTGTCGTTGCCAGGGAAATTACTGGTCAACGATTTATTGTTTGAGTGTTTTATTTTTGTTGTGCTTGACAGATCTCATTGTACTAGCTGTTCAAAGTGGAGAGCAGCTTGACGGTGTATGAGTTTTGGTGTTGAACCAGAATTCGTCACGGACCCTAAGATCGAGTGAACCTTCCACGTAAGGAACCACCAGAATAGGAATAGGTGCAAGAAAGCAGCAATGGTGAATAATAATGTGGCAATGCAAGACAACCAAGGGGTTACGCGGCCGGGCCAGGACCCTGTATTCTTAACTGCTGACCGCAACATCCCTATGCGAGATTACGCAGCGCCTACACTTTACGATTGCTCGTCGGGAATCTCTAAGCCGACTGTAGAGGAGAATGCCAAATATGAGATAAAGTCGGTCATGCTCCAAATGATACAGAATGCAGACCAGTTTGGGGGTCTACAAGGTGAAGACCCATATGCCCATTTGACAAGCTTCATGGAAACGTGTGGCAATTTCTCTATTCCTGGCATCACTCCTGAACATATTAGGTTGTATCTGTTCCCTTACACCTTGAGGGACGAGGCGAAGAGGTGGGCATATTCTCTAAAGCCCAATGAAATCACGTCCTGGGGATAGTTGGTTGAGAGGTTTATGAAGAAGTTCTTCTCACCAGCCGTCAATGCAAGGAGACGGAAGGATGTGCTGAACTTTGAGCAAAAAGATAATGAGACCCTGAGCACCTCCTGGATGCGATTCAGAAGATTGGTTAGAAACTGCCCGCATATTGGAATTCCTGACTGTATTCTAACTGAAACATTTTACAACTGGCTGAACCGAGCCACACAAGCTGTGGCTGATGCCTCCGCTGCAGGAGGATTCATGAACAAATTATACACTGAAGCAAAGGTCATTCTTGACTGCATATCGCGAAATATGGATGACTAGATAGACGATGGGTATGGAGGAAAGGGATGCAATCAGAGAAAAAGTGAGACAGCCGGTGTCCCTGCGGAGACGATGGCTGCCTTGGCCACCCAAATGGCCACAGTAACTTCCCTCCTCCAAAACCTGACCATGAATCAGGGAGTGACTCCCCCACAATCAGCTCAACTGGCTACATAAGCCCAAGTGGCCACAATAGGTTGCATGAATTATGGTGGAGCTCACGGGGCTGACTGTTGCCCACTGAACCTGCAGCAGGTTTGCACCATTCAAGGAAATCTTTTCAGAAACACTTACAACCCTGGTTGGAGGAATCATCCCAATTTCGGATGGGGAAGTAATCCTACCCAAGGAGGGCCAATGTTCCAACAGAATGGGAATAGGAGTAATTTTAACCAACATCAAGGGCAGCCGAGACCTCGAAACCAACAGCCCTCAGCATCAACATCTCACGCCTCGGGAGGATCCCTAGAGTCACTGCTCAAGCAATATATGGACAAAAATGATGTTGTGATGCATGCTCAGGCATCCTCGATAAGGAATCTGGAGATCCAGATGGGCTAGCTGGCATCTGAGCTGAGAATGTGTGCACCCGGAACTTTGCCCAGCAATTTAGAAGCCCTAGGAACCAATGGTAAACAGCAATGTCAGAAAGGACATTGAGGCAGGCATGCTTGACCGCCTGCGATGATGTGGACCATGACTGTTGTGAACAACGCAAATCTTTCGATCCATATCTTGTTAAACCCATACTTCTATGATTAATAAGTAATGTTGAACTTTCCTTTTATGTTTTATGTTATTTCAATCTTATTTAATTGAGACTTGCATTATTTTTATTTTTCTGTTATTTCACGCATTTAATTGCATGATTGCATTTAAGTTTGTTTCTTTCTATTTGTGTATAACATGATGAGGGAATAATTGAAGAACATTTATGATAAAATACAAAGAAGTAGGTTGAATTTATTCTCGCAATGAATACTAAGAGCAGAATCTTCTAATGGACGCAATCTATGCACAATGGGAATGCGTTGTAATCATTTAATGTGACTATACCAAGTTGAAGGTGGTGCTCGCATATGATTTTTGCCCCACCTTGGTTGATGCATAATGTTGAGGTATCCTCCAGAGTGCATTGATCAAGGAAGTTTGTTGCTGAGTTGTATGCGGTGATGGTATCTTCAACAGAATTATAGTTGCGGTAATGAGCATAATGCGTTGCATTCAAATATTGCGTCCATCTGAATAAATAATGTATGGTAAAGAGGGAGGAAGTCCAAACGATTCATATCTCAAGCATTTAATGCTTGGCAGATGAAAGGACAGCCTCTGACATTCCATCAGTATGGGAAGGGAGATGGCGCGTCTATTGATCTGGCCAAGATCATGCGCCAGATAATCAGCTGTGGGCCTTACCAGGCCCAGGCTATAAATAAAACCTCAGCTCTCATTTGGACTCTTTATCTGCATTCGGTACCCTAGAATCCTTTGCTCTCAAGCTCCCATAATCCCCTAAACACTAATTCTGTTCACCATTCGCTGTCCAATCACCCAAATGGCCGACCAAACCAGTTCCCATCCTACTTCCCCTTCCACCGCCGATCAGGCAGCCATTCGCGAGGCAGCTTTTCTAGCTGGAAGTCGCCGTTTGGCTGCCCAAGCTTCCCACCCAACGACTCACCGGAAGAACTCGGCGACACTCCCTGCCTTCAAGACATATGGCATTCCAGAGAGAAACTAGCACTGAGAGCCTACCTACGCCAGCCATGTCAACGGAGAGTGAGAAGAAAAGGAAGGATGACACGGAGGTGCTTGGCCCAATATTGAAGACCCTGTAACAAGGGGATGGATTGCTTGAAGCAAGAGAGGTAAATCACATTGCCCATGGAGGAAGTGGCTGCAGTTGCACTGAAGGACCTAGCCACGGGCGAACCCTCCAAGGCGAAGGAAGAGGTGGTGGAGGAAGTGGATGAAGAAAAGAAGGATGAAGAGATGGTCAGCGTAGTGGAAGTTGAAGTTCAAGATGCGATCAATACTGAGATCACAAAAGAGTTGGAGAAAGAAGCAGTTGAAGCTGTTGAGACGGTTATCAATGAGACGATAATTGCTGAGATCGCAAAGGAAGTGGAACAGGAAAAAAAGGAAGAAGAAATGGTTCAAGCGGTGGAGACTCCAATCAAGGAAGCGATCAACACAGAGATCGCAAGAGAAGAAGAAGATATGGCTCTGGTGATCTCAGTGCCTGCACCTGAAGTTGCAGTATTGGAGGTGGTAGGTGGGGCACTGCTAGAAGAAAAATCAAGTGAACCAGAGGATGTGGTGATAGAGGAAGTTGATGAAGAAAATGAGAAAGAAGAAAAGAAAAGGGATAAGGAGAATAAGGAAGGACGGACTGAGTCTTCCCATCCTCGCAAATCAAAGAAGAGAAAATACGGTGACGAAGATGAGGAAGCCCAGAAAAAGAGGAAGCAAGAAAAAGAAGAGAGGAGAATGCGTCGAAGGGAAAAACAATGTTTAAGAAAAGAAGCGACAGCAGCGCAACAGGTTGCTACGCCGGTGGTGGATGGGGAATTTACGTCCGTGGGAGAAGACCGAGGGGAGCCTATCCAACCAATGGAACCACCGCAATAGGAAGTTACGCAGACAGTTGCGATGGAAGAAAATGAAGCGCAAGAAGGCATCCCATCAATGCAGCGTCGCAAGGAGGATGCACCACAAGAAGTTGAGATTGATGCGCAAAGGCTCATGTTAGTCTTAGAAGATGTGGAAAGAAGAAAGAAAGAAGCAGAAGAGAGATGAGAAAGAATGGAGCGAGGCAAGCTCATCATCGTCGAAGGGGAGAGGTAGCGAAGTATTGAATATGAGCAAATGAAAAGGAACAATGAGCTTGCCCGATTGGAGGAAATCAAAAAGCGTGAAGAGGATCAGCGCCTGTTGCTGGCTTCGGTGAAATTTGAAGAAGAGTTGGAGAGAGAAGAAAGAGAATAAGAAGAGAATAAAAAGAGAAGAAAAGAAGAAGAGGAGAGAAAACGCAAGGAGGAAAGGGCGAGAAAGCGCGAGGCTAATATCAAACGCCTGTGCAAAAGAAAAGGAAAATTTCTCATAGACCGCGAGGAGGAGGAACAATGCAAGAAACGGGCAAGAAGAGCAAGACAAGTTTCCTGCCTCGGTGAAGCGCGATCAGAGGCTCCAGCAGTTGAAACGCCCACAGCGGCTAGGGGGAGATCCATCAAGAGAAGGGAAAATGATGATATGTTGATAGATATGGGTTTCTTCCCTGCGCCCAACCCACTACCTGACTTGGTCACGACCGTAATAGTTGAGCTCGGATGGGAGTCCTTCTGCCAATGCCCATCCATCGTTATGCCAGAGGTAGTAAGGGATTTCTACAACAGGAAACTGCATGAGATTCGGGACATGGTAACTCTTAGGGGAACAGCTGTGTTCTTCTACGCGAGGGAGATCAACGAACTCTTCCAGATGGGTGTGGATCAAGTTGCACCTGGCAACGCAATCATTGACGACCCATCAGAAGAGTTGATGGAAGATGCGCTGAGGATCTTAGCACAGCCTAGGGCCAAATGGACCGTTTCTCCTAAGGGCGTCCATACACTGGAGTCCAAGTTATTACTACCAGAAGGAAGATTATGGGTTTATTTGGTCAATAGGCGGTTGATCCCTACAACACGTGATCACGCAGTCTCAAGGGATCGGGTGATGGCCGCATACTGCATTATGCGCGACATCCCCATTGACATCGGTAGGTTGATCGCTAGGCAGATCAGAGCTTTGGTGGGGCACATTCAAGGATATTATTTCTTCCCATGGTTTATCACAAGTTTATGTATAAATTCAGGGGTAGGCATTGAAGATGAGCCTATGCCAGAAGTCCACGATCTCATCACCTTCAAGATTTTAAGGATGCTCCTCAAAGATTCCCCCCACCTCCCAAACTTACCTGCTAAACGACCTTCGATCGATCTAAATTCACTGCAAGCGCCAAGGCCCAAACGAAGGCGAGAAGATAAAGGAAAGGAAAAGGTTTATGAGTCTCCAGAACCTGTGCCCTTGATAAGAAGGCCTCGCCAATTAAGAATACGTTCCCCAGACAGCCCAGCTCGCCAACGCAACCCTCATCTCCGCCTCCTCCTCTTGAGCCTTTATACCCTTCTATTCATCTAGACTCTCCTCCTCAGCTAGTAGCTTCCAGTCCACCAACCATCCCTCTTCCATCGCCGCAAGTTCATGACCCATACAATTTGGGCAAGGGCACATCAGCCCAACCCCAAACTGATGCTGGCGAGACTTCGCAGGCACAACCTTCACCCACCTCCATAGCTGCCGAGCTCACTGAACTCTTCTTCAACCATCGGTTCCAGGTTGTTATAGAGCGCATTGAAGATATCCAGCGAAATGCTGCTGTTTCAAGAGAAGCATTGATCAGTGTGCAGCGCAACTACCATTGGTTGTTCCAATACCAACGTATGATAGCAAAGCGTAATCATGAGTACTTCACCTTTTTAACTGCTTATCTGCATGGACCAATGGTGCCTCCCCACTTAAGGCACGTGTTAGTCTTTGATGATGGTTCAACCTCAGCACCTCAACTACCGCAATACCATCTGGCTCCACCAACTTAACTTTCTTTATTTCTTCCTTTGTATCAATTTTGTATTCTTTTATTGTTGAGCGCATTCTTTTGTACATTTTGATATTCTTTACCATGTAACTTACAATTCTTTGACTCTTGTACAGGCCATAAAATACTACGTTTGCGATCATTTGTAATTAGTCGCAAACTTATTTAATTTCAATACAATTCATGTGCATGGTCACTTTTTCATTTTGCCTTCACCTCTTATATTTTGAAAATTGAGGTTACATTTCTACTCTTATATTTTCACGTTCTTCATTGCGTTGCTATGTTGTATCATATGTGATACTTAGAAACATTTCTTATACTTAGTAAACTCTGACTAACACTTAGTTAACTCTTAGTTTAGTAGTACTTTACCTTTTACCTTCCAAAGTCTTGCTCAAACCTTCTTTTTGAAATTTTCTTCTAAGTGTTTGTCTAGTCTATTCAAACAATGCAATGAGGACCTTGCTCATCTTTAAATTTGAGGGTGGAGAAGGTCTGAGCAGATGGATGCAATAATGTGTAGTGTTAAAAGAAAATGCGTTCTTTGTTTAATAGTTAACATCTATTGTGATTTTTTTTTTTAAATAAAAACAAAGAAACAAAAGTGGAAAAAAGGAAGTTTATGACAAACTCCACTGTCGACGCAAGGTATATATTGTTCCCCACCTGATAAGAGTTTAGTTGTGAAAAGAACCCGCTCGTAGTTGGATCTTCGTATGACACCCGTAGGGGCAAGCCAAAACGAAGGTAGGTTACCTAGAATAACGCAACATAAAAAAAAAAAAAAAAAAAAAGCGGAGGACACCTCCGTTGTAAACATGAGTTAAGTTGAAATTGGCACACCACCATAGTTGGATGTTCGCATGAAACTCATGGGAGCAAGCCAGAACGAAGAGTGTAACCATGACCAACTGTCCCTGCATGAAAAAATATATATATAATTTTTTTAAAATAAAAGACACAAAGTTTTGTTCACGCATATAAGCTTTATCAAGTTGTTTTGCCATGAAGAGATGAACATTCTACTTTGAAAACTTAGAAAAGCATTTTTTAGCAGGATTTTGTCTAGTGAAAGAATAAAGTAGGGCTTTCTAAGAGTTAGCAAGGATAGAAGGAAAATACGATGTTCGGAAATGTGCCTAAGGGTTACATTCGGGGCACCCAATATTTATGTAAAAATATAGAATAAATTTGGAGCATAATTTCCTTAGGAGAGGATATGCTTGAGGACAACGATATATCAAAATTTGGGGGTGTGATAACTTGTAGAAATACAAGTTATTTAAGCCACTTTATCTAGATATTTGCGGTCAAAAGTGAAGGATTATGCATCAATTGTATAGAAATTAGATTAGTTTGTTAATAATTCCAAATGATTGTAAGAAAACCCACTAACGCCAAAAGATGGAGAATATGGAAAATATTTGCTCTGTTTTGCAGGAAAATCAAAGTCATCACTTGCGACCAAGGCTCAACCGAAATTCATTAACGCATCTCTATCGTCTTTGCGCCCTTTGAATATCAACGCACGAAAAAAGTATTGAAGAAGCGGCGCATGGCAATAATCGATCTGGTTTCTCCTGACGACTGCATGCGGTTATAAATACCAACACCACATACGGACCAATGATCGAGTGATGCAAGTGAGCAACGCAAGTGAAGGAAATCACGGTGCATGTACGGCTAACGGTTGTGCATGATTGACGAGCGATTGCAAAACGGAAAGGAATAAAATCCCTCCATCTTTGAAATTTCCATAACTGATTGTGGGACCACTTGGCCGGAGTCAAAGCTATCCCGCCTGTAAATACCCTAGCAAATTCTATGAGAAGGCATGTTATTTGGTGTTGGGTAAAGTGCTGCAAAATTCTAAAGAGATAGCTTAGCTTAGTGCATAACGTTATATCCAAGAAAAAGAAGACGAGATAAGGCCGAAAGGTGCAATCTCTAACCCACAAAGCATCGTCCCCAAACGAACCTCTGTTCAAGGACTCTGTTACTAAAAGACCAGCTCGATAGGGGAGTTTTTCCTACATTGTCAGCCATAAGCGGCAAGCAGATCTCCACCGATTAGTGACCAAGACATTGGCACTAATCGTCTCTATCTACCCTTTCTTCGTACTCATATCTTTATCATCTATACCTTTATTCATCATGTATCAGAAAATTGTTAGAAATAATAATTGTTTTGATTATGACTATACTCCATATTCTGTCTATCATTGTTTCCCCCATATACACTGTCTCCATCATGTTTTCTTTATCTTGCGATGAGTATTAAAAATATCCTAGGTCTTAGCGTAAATTAAAGTTACTAAATACGTTTAACTAAAGCATGTTGGATGACATCTTCGCCTATGAGAGTAGAAGTGAAGATGTCATTCTGATCTATCGAGAGAAGGTCAGGAGAATGCGTTATCTAAAGCGAGTAATACTCCTAGAGATGGAAGAAACCTTGCATTCATTACATTTAACTTTAGCTTCTACACAAACATGTGGGAAACATAGACGATCACTGAGAGGTGTACGCCATGAGAAGAGCGGAATAGTAATCGCCTCTTTACTTTCTTTAAGTACTTGCGTTGATTTGTATACTTATCTTTCTTTTCTTTTCTTACCATAAGCCTTGCCATCGCATACCATGTCCTTGCATAGTCTTCACAGCTAACCCAACTCTTTAGCATCTTGTACATTGCTCCTGTATTAAAAATATCTAGCTTAGGTTTATTGCATTTTTACAACTATTTTTTGTTGCTTACTTTACTTTACCACAATGTCATAGCTTTTGTACCATACACACACCTTTTTAAAGAATTGAGAAACCGATCGCATAACAGCATGAAAACACCACATTAAATCGGTACCATATTTTCCCGTGTTCGACCTCGGATTATACCAAGAAACTTACGATGGAATTACACTTGGTTTCATCATAAGAAAACTTGTGACACAAAAAAGGGCATACTACCGCAACAATAGTAAATATCGCATAAAGCCATAGTAGTAACGCATAATAGAAACTTGCATCTTGCATTGCATGCATTATATATGGTTCATACATTTTTAAGTCATCAACATGCACCTATGAGTTGCTTGCTTGTTCATGCCAAGCAGTTGCCTACTTGTTAAAAAATTTCCAGAGTCAAGTTATTATTCAAATAACTCATTTCTCAGACCTTTCCTTAGAAAGTGTCCTTCTATAAACTTGTTCCAAATTTTGTTAACATGCTTACCTTAAAGTATGAGTTTAGAATTTCTCGTGGTTTAGAGAGAAACTTGAAATCTTCATCCCAAACCCAAGTTTACCCGAGGACTTGACCTTCTAGAAAATTCTTCAAATTCCAGCTCGATTCCTTGGAAGTATTCTTTTGGCATCCCTACCTAATCAACTAGACTCACCAAGCTTTTAGCTGACTTTGGAATCACCTCAATAGTACGAGTAAATTGCTCAAACCTTGTTTTTGAAGTCAGGCTTCCTTTTTATACTTACAACTACATGATTTCATTTAACTATTAAGTTGCCACCTTGCCCACTAGATGGGGTTAACTCACTTAATCAAGACAACTTGCCACTTAAAATTGTGGTTAAGCTAGTTATCTTCCCTTAATCACCAACGCCATGCTTTCTTCCATTAACATCTACCATCGTAGCTCACTTCCTTTGCCATCGCACCCTCCTTGGCCGCTTGCCTCAAGACCATCGCTTGCCTAGGCCATCGCCTTGCCTAAGGCTGTCGCCATGGGTCTTAGCTTGCACGCCATCGCCTAGCATTATGCCATTGCTTAGACAACACACTTTTCATGTCATTGCTCGACCATACATTGCTTTGCTGAGCACCACACCCCATCGCTTAGTGTCTTTCTCCACTAGGACAAATCTCAGATCATCGATGATCAGAAATGTATTAATCATGTTTTTCCATGTGATGTAATTATCGCCTGTTAGGTGGTGAGCATATCTAATGCTGCAGAAGTAATTTTGGAAATATTTTCTAAAACATACTATTTATTTTTATTTGTATTCAAGCATTCCCCAATTTGGAAAAACCAATCAAATTTAGCTAAATAATTTAATGCACCCCGTGTGACATCTATTTTGCAATAATATTTTAGTGAGGCAGGGTAATGTTGGGTTTTGTGTTCTAAAACTCACAATTTGTAAAGTTAAACATCTTCTATTATCAATAAAGATGTTATTCAACATTTCTTCAATAAAGTTGCTATTGAATCTATAAACTACACTTATACACTCTAAATCAAATAAACTAATATCCGTGGCTAATATATGAATACTTAAACTTTACATGGAGACATAAAAGTGGATCAGGATCGAGTAAATTGTAAAAATGATCTATAGTATACGAATAAGGTTGGATGCCTTATTTTGGTAACACTATTGGATGCGACCCACTCTATAGTTGTTAAAAGTTGTTGTAAAGGTGCTACAAATGAAGTGATCCTGATTTGTTCATGTATTGACATGAGGAGTGGGGGCATCCTATGCAATGAGTTTGCATAAGATCAGACAAAGAAATAAGTCACTCTTACTTTCTAAACACTGTTTACTGTTTAAGGCTGACTATTTTGCATAGAAGACCTTGGTAACTTGATCTTAATCCTGAGCTAGTTTATTCAGGATTATCCTTAGATTTGCATAGTTGAGGGTTGGCTCAATAGCGCCGAAACAATAAGCCTCCCATTTCAGGGGTAAGATAGGGTAGATAGCTGGTGACATAGGGTGCAATAAGGAATTCACGAATACCCAGTTTAGAGACACAAGAAAGGTTGTTCTCTTAAGGATTGAATTCAGGTCTTGAACAAGGGGCCCTACCGTTTCATTAGCCCGAGAAGGATCTAGTTTATTGGATCATAAACCAATTATTCATTAGAGGATCAATGGAACTTAAGAAGTAAAACATAATATCGGGGGTAAAACAGTATATTGACCTAGTCGTTATTATGAACAACTTGTGGAGGGTTGACTTACTGTTCATGGTTAAATCAAGTTGACATAAATATATATATAGTGAGGAGAGTGCAACTATAAGTCATAGTCCAACTATGACCAAACCCCTCTCAAGAAAAGAGAGGGTGTGGCACCACATTATTCAAGTCCCAAAATCAGTTCTTAAGGGAGCAAGTTATCTACTAACGCCGACATTACGAAAGGAGTGAATTTCATCTTGTGTAGTTATGTTCCTAGCCCTCTAATTATACGAATTCCCAAAATGGTAGGCATATTGAGTCGGCAATCTGGCCACTTTCTCCCATACAAATCAAAGGACCACCGTCATAGACAGAAGTTCACAACTGACTCAAGATTTAAGTCATGTTACATATGGTCATCCTGCTGAAACGTAAGTCTCTACTATTAACGGTGTTATATAAAAAGAATATTCATTTCGTGGTCCGGTCTCATACAAACTCTTTTGTATAGAACACCTCCGCTCACTTGTCTCTACATGAATGATCAAAATTAGGTCATTTCTATCATTTTACAATAATTGTAACATCTATAAAGTGGGTCATATTCACAGTGTCATCGGGATAAGGTACCTGGCCTTATCCATCTACTACACACCATTTAGGTTATCACTTAAACATGATCTACCTGTATGTCACTACATGCATGTTTAAGTTGGATGTTAGTTCATTGGGTTTTGGGTTAATGCTACTAAATGTTGAATAAAATACCTCAGATTTTATTAAAGAAATAAATCTTTTGTATAATACAATTATAAACTACGGGACCCAAGAGATTTAGGGCATTAACTGCGACATACTCACCACCAGAGATGAATGAGTGAAATAATCAAGAAAATTTTTTTTGAACAAAGGCAGTTGAGAGAGAGAGAAATCTGCGATGTAAGAAGGAAACCTTCATGATCAAACCTTTTATAACTTAAATTCAAACAAAAATCTGAAGTTAAAGCCTGGTTAAACTTCCCTAAGTTCTCACCAACCATATCCAAGGCAGTTAATTGCATACCCAAGATACATAGCTGAACCGCCCATGACATTAATTACTATGCCTGAAAATCACAAAGACCTAAGGTATCCCTCAAAACCTCAAAATGATCAACATCAAGAGCCTTAGTAAAAATGTCAGCAATTTGATTTTTTGTGTTTATGTGCTCTAACACAATCTGTTTACTTTCAACAAGATGATAAACAAAATGGTGTTCGATGTAATGTGCTTAGTTGGATTGTGTTGAATTGGGTTTTTGGACATATTAATCGCATTCATATTGTTATAGAAAAGAGTCATGACCTCTTGGGAGACATCATACTCCATCAACATCTGCTTCATCTATATCAATTGAGTACAACTACAATATATTTTGCTTCAGTCGTAGATAAAGAAACATAATTTTGTTTATTGTTGAAGCATGAAATCAAGTTGTTTCCTCAGAAGAAGCAACTTCTAGATGATCTCTTTCTATCCTCTGAGCTACATGCTGAATTAGCATCACAGTACCCGATTAGAGAACTACTAGTATCAAGGGCATGCAATAAGCCATATTCGCTAGTCCCATATATGTGTTTGATGATTCTCTTTGCACTGAGTAAATGACAGGTTTTAGGACATGATTGATATATAGCACATATACCAATGAAAAAGGCAATGTCAGGTCCGCTGTAGTCAAATAAAGCAAACTCCCAATAATGCTCCTATAGAAACTCTCATCAACATTAGTTCCACCAGAGTCTTTTGACATTTTTACATGAGTTGGAGTAGAAGTTCTTTTAGCACGGGCACATTCAAGCCCAATTTTATACGTTAAATTCTTGGCATATTTGCTTTAAAAGATAAAAATTCCCCTCATCAAGTTTCTTGATTTGAAATCCCATAAAACAAGACAGTACTCATGAGACGTTCCTCGAAAAACAATGTCATCAGCAAAAATTTGAACAATCACAAACTTTTGACAAGATCTCTTTACAAATAGAATTTTATCAACTCCTCGTCGTCTATACCCATTATGGATAAGAAATTGGGTTAGACACTCGTACCATGCTCTGGGAGCCTATTTGAGGTAGTAGAGGGCCTTGTTGAGTTTATACACATGCCGAGGGTGAGAAGGATTCACAAATCCTTTGGGTTGAGCAACGTACACTTCCTTATTTAGAATTCCTTTCAAGAAAGTACTTTTCACTTCCATCTAATGTAATTTAAACTTTAAAAGAAAAGCAATGCTGAGCAAGAGTCTGATGGCTTCTAATCTTTCAACAGAAGAGAATGTTTCATCAAAATTAACACCATCAACTTGTGTGTATCCTTGAGCTACTAACCTTACTTTTTTTTTCTAGTCACGTTTCCATTCTCATTAGTCTTGTTTTTTAAATTGCACTTTGTGCCAATAACATTCACAGATTCAGGCTTAGGGATAAGAATCCAAGCATCATTAGTCACGAGTTTCCTGAGCTTCTCTTGCATGGCATTTACCCAACATTCATCTTCAAGAGTTTTTTTTTTTTTTTTTTTTTGACAATTTTTAGTTCCAGTAGGGGAAGTGAAGAAAATATTGTTGATCATGTCAAGATAATTAATTTGATCATTTCTTCTGGTCGTCACTCCTTCATCCAATCCCCAAAAATTTTATTAGTATGATGATTTTTACGAACCCCTATTGGAAGGTTGCTTGTTACTAGCTTCTACCTACTCTAAGGTATTATGGTTAACCTCTACTAGATTTTCTGAAATCATGTTTGAAGGCATGTTAGACGAAATGTTAGGAAAATTAGTATTAAGAACTGGAGTGATATTGAGATCTTCTTCTTCACTAGGAGAAGAAACAGGGGATGCAACATCATCATCAATTACAACGTTAATAGACTCCATTAGAGTATGAGTTCGTTTGTTGTAGACATGGTAAGCTGAACTATTAATGGAGTATCCAAGAAATATCCCTTCATCAAACTTGGAATTCAATTTTCTTCTAATTTCTCTATCAACAAAAATGTAACAGACACTCCTAAGGAAATGAAAATATTTCACATTAAGTTTTCTACTTCTCCATATTTCATAAATAATGTTTGAAGTCCTTGGTCGTAAGACCACTCTGTTATGGATGTGACAAGTCGCGTTTAGTGCTTTGGCCCAAAAGTTAAATGGTTGATGCTTTGCATGCATCATCGCACGATACATCTCCTGAAGAATTTTATTTTTCCTTTCCATAATTCCATTGTGTGTGTGGTGTAATTGAAGTTGAAAAAGTTCATGGTGATTCCTAGCACAATGACATAACTCAGTGAATTGCGAGTTTTGAAATTCCCTACCATGATCACTTTGAATACGCATCATTTTTTAGAACCTTCTGACGTTGAAGTTAAAGACAAAGAGCATGAAAAACAGATAAGTTGTCTGATTTTTCACGAAGAAAATGCACCCAGGTGCATTTGGAGAAGTCATCAACAAGAACCACAACATATTGTTTGCCTCTCAGACTCTCAGATTGCATAGGTCCCATCAAATTCATATGAAGAAGTTTAAGAACATAGGAAGAGCTCGAGTGGCCTTATTTTTGGTCATAAGCATGAGTTTATTTACCAGATAGACAATCTTAAAAAATAATTCCAGGAGAGGCTGATAAAGAGGGGAGATTAGTTATAGCATTAGTTGAAAGAGCCTTCTGAATAGTTTTCATGCTTACATGCGCAATGAGTTTATGCCATAGGCTCGCTTCATCTTGTCTAGACAGATGAAAAACATTTGAAGAATGATTAGAACTCCACATATAACAATTATAAAAAGAATGCAAACTTGTCATATGGAGAGCTTTGACATCGTCTGTGACAACACATTTGTCTTTGGTAAAGCTCACATTCAGTCCTTGATTGCACAACTGACTAATACTAATAAGATCATTACATTTTTCAGTGGAAAAGGACCCAGATAGTTCAATTTTTCTTCCCCGATGATTTTTCCACAAGGACCATCACCAAAATCTCCTTTTCGGAACTGATATATTTTAGATCAGACAAACAACTCTTTTCACCAGTCATGTGCCTAAAGCTTCCACTATCAAAATACCAGTCACCGTTAGTAGAGGATCTGAGCGAAGTTAGAACAACATTACATTTGTTCTAAACATTTTTCTCTCTCCATAACTGTTTAACTCTTGTATATTTTTTTATAATGATTCTTTGAGAAGTGGGGAGCACTCTGGGCATAGATGGGTCTGTAAAGAATCTTCAATATTGATAGTAAAAAGGTCATTTATGCCCACCTTTCCATAATAGTAAAAAACCCACCTTGGTTTAGAGAAGTGATTATATTTGAACACAATGTTGTTGGTAGATGTGCCTACAAAGCTAACTCTGGCTCTTCAGCTCCAATAAACTTTTAGAAAATCTGAGCCCAAAGTTATCACCAACAGTTTTTCCTCGTGTCAGAATTTTTTCCAGAGACTTAATACCAGTGTTCAACATTCTTACATTCTTGCAAATTAACTCATTTTCAGCAACTCGACAGAGTTCATGCTTCAAATCTACAATAATAGATATAAGTCTATGATTTCAACTATCAAAATCTCAAATCTTAGCTTCTGCACACCAAGAGCTTTCTATTCATCTTTCTATTTGAGAAAAAGAATATGATAAGAGTGATTTGTAAACTCAAATCCTGCAATATCATGATTGGTTTTCGCATACATATCATATTAGAAAATATCACATGATGAGGTGTCCGTGGAGATGTTACCAAAAGCGCTTTGACATTATCCCTCGAGTCGTTGCTATCTTTAGATTTAGTATCAGACAAGTTAATACAAAATCTTTGCTCTGTCTCCTCAGAAAAGTGGGACATTTAGCCTGTATATGATTGAGTCCACCACACTCTCTACATTTGACGTCCTTTTCCTTGTAAGAAAGTAGACTACATAACTTGTCAATTTCCTTTCTACTATTTAAATATCTGAATTTATTAAGGGAAGTAGAGCCTCTAGAGTTATTGTTACTATAAGAGCTAGGTCTCTTACCATGAAAGCAATGCAATCGATTGAGCAAGAGGATCTTCTGATTATTTATCGTCATCAATCAACTCTTCTTTAATAGGAAATTGAAGAGCAATTCCCTTATTTTTCTTTCGAATTTTCCCGTCAAGGGACATTTCAAAAGTGAGTAAGGAGCTAGATAATTCTTCTACTCTGAACTTCGTCATGTCTTGAGCTTCCTCAATGGTAGTGACATTCATGTCAAATGTCTTAGGTAGAGAGCTAAGTACCTTCCAGATAAATTTTTCTTCTAAAATCTTCTCTTCAAGACCAAATAACTCAATTTTAATATCTAGCAAACATATATTGAATTCAACAATGGATTCTTCATTGTGCATTCTAAGATGCTCAAACTTTGATGTCACCAACTGCAGCCTTGACATCTCTACTCTACACGTTCTCTCATGAGCACAGATAAGATATCTCATGCCTCCTTAGCTGAAACACAAATATTAATTAATTTGACATGTAGTGATCTACACGATTGAATATGGAATTCAAGGCACGTGAATTTCCTAAAGAAGCTTCATCTTCATCTCCAAATCATTGGGCCTCTAGTTTCAAAATTTTCTTCCCATCATCAGTTTTGACGGCAGGATATATCCATCTAGATACAATAGCCTTCCAAGTTTTGCTGTCAATCAATATAAAAAAAACAGCCATTCGAGCTTTCTAGTACAAATAATTTGTTCCATCAAGAATATGTGAACGAGTGGTAGAGTCTCCTTCCTTGAGTTCGTCCATGATCGAAGTGTTGGAACATAAAGAACAACATGCAGTGGAAGCAAGGATCGAAAACGTTCTAATTCCATAAAAACAAGTATAAGCATGCATAAAGAGTTAGAGATTACAACCTTTGTAAATTCCACCGCAATCTTCCTCTCCCGAGCTCGATCGACACCACCAATGGTAAATCTCTGCTATTCTTCGATTGAAAAACATGGTATTGGGACAATTATGTTAGTGAAAATAAGGGAATTTCACTATCGTAAAAAGGATAGTAAAGAGATTTTGTGGTGGTAGAGAAAAGTCAAAGGTCAAACAAGCATTAGTCTTGCACATTTCAAAAACAAAACAATTTATATACAAATTACATGCAAAATCCTATCTTGCATGTCTTCTACCTCAAACTCCATTAGCATGTAATCTCTAGGTGTCGAGCTTGGGAAATGCCACTTCAAAGTCCAGTTAGTTAGTAGGAAAATCTAACAATTAGATTTTTCCACTAACTAATTTTAATAATAAATAAATCAAGATTTTATGAAAAACATTTTCATAATTTTAGACAATATTTAAAATAAAATTGAATACCACATATTAAATTGTGTATGACACCTTGCTTTTATTAATTACATTAATCAAGTTTAAAAAACATTTTCATGCTAATAATCAAGAATATTCTCAAATATAATTAATTAATTAATTAATTATTTAATTGTAAATTATATCTTATATAAAATATAGTTTTCTTTTAAGCTCGAATTTGAACATTTCAAATTCTTACTTCACCTTGTTCTTCAATTTTATCCGTAGTTGCAAGTGTAGATAGACAAGAAGTGAATAAGCTAAAAAATTAGTTAAAAGGTGTTTTTGATATGAAATATCTTGAACCTGCAAAGAAAATACTAGGAATAAGTATTGATAGAAATAGAGGTGTTGGTATTATGAAACTCTAACAAGAAGCATACTGCCATAAGTTGCTGACAAGTTTTAGGATGAATGAATCTAAACCAGTTACAACATTTCTTGCACCTCACTTTCAGCTATCACTTGAACACTTTCCTCAAACTGATGATGAAAGGGATTAAATTAAAGTTGTTCCGTATGCTAATGCTATAAGAAGTCTTATGTATCTTATGGTCTTCACTAGACCTGTTGCGTAATCGACAATTAAAGAAACAAAAAAAAATGAACGTAGAATAGGGGAGATCGACACACAAATATACGTGATTCACTAATAGTGTGTTTGCTATGTCCACGAGCAGAGGGATAACAATATTATTTCGAGAGAATATTTTCAGAACTACATCAAGAACGGCGCCTCTAGGTTAGAGAGTTTATATATCGCACTGCTCTAAACCCTAGGGTCAAAATCGTAAATAACTGCAAATGAATAAATATGCTGAATATAAAATCTGAATAGGTTGTTCGAGAACATCGTACTAGGTTGTTCAAAGCACCAGCAAACAGATTCAAGGCATTTCAACAAATCTCCACCTTGACTTGAATTCTCTCCCATATAAAATACGTACCCAGATTTCTCCCTCATGCCTCAAAGTGTCCCATAAAGGGGACCACTAACAATTTAAAACATTCAGCAAGTCCAAACAATGTTGGAACTTACCTTGTGGAACCAGTTTGGTGAACATATCAGTAGGGTTATCAGCAGTACTAATTATCACTTTAACTCTCTACTCACCTCTTAAGAAGTGATATCTTACATATATGTGCTTAGTTCTCTTATGATGAACTTGATCCTTGGCTAGGCATATTGCACTCAAACTATCACAATATACAATAGCTTAGTCATGATGCAAACCAAAATCAACAACTAACCCCCTCAGCCATATTCCCTCTTTTGTAGCTTCTGTCAAGGCTATTTACTCTGCTTCAGTAGTAGACAAAGTAACTGTAGGTTGTAAGGTTTCCTTCCAACTAACAACAAAACCACCCAAGTGAACACATAGCCAATCATAGACCTTTTACTGTCAACATCTCCAGCATAGTCAGAATCAGAATAACCAGTCACCAAACATTCTATGCAACTCCCATAAATAAGACCAACATCAGATGTACCTCTAAGGTAACGAAAAATCCTCTTAACAGCTTGCCAAATGCTCCTTCCCAGGTTGACCCATGAACCTGTTGACAATACTAACAACATGGGCAAGATCAGGCCGAATACAGACTATAGCATACATCAAACTTCCCATTACACTAGCATAAGGAACTCGAGACATGTACTCCTTCTCAGCTTCAGACTGTGGTGAAAACTCAGATGACAAATGAGCAATTACAGTACTAGAGCATCTATAGGCTTAGCCAATGACATACCAAACCTAGACAATATTTTCTGAATATATCCTTTCTGTGACAAGAAGAGCTTATTCTTACCTCTATCCCTATAAATCTCCATACCCAAAATTTTCTGAGCAGCACCAAAATCCTTCATATCAAACTCAGCACTGAGAAGATTCTTCAATTTCAGAATATCAGACTTGGATATTGCAACTATGAGCATATCATCTATATATAAAAGTAGATAAATTATCGAACCATTACCAGCTTTGTTGTGATATACACAACAATCATATGGATTCCTGTTATAGCCAAGTCCAATCATATAGTAGTCAAATCGTTTGTACCACTGCCTTGGAGTCTGCTTTAACCCATACAAAGATTTCTTCGACTTGCAAACATAATCTTCTTTACCTGGACACTAAAACCCATCTGGTTGGGTCATATAAATCTCTTCCTCTAACTCTCCATGTAAGAAAGCTGTCTTCACATTTAGTTGTTCAAGTTCCAAATCCTGATGTGCTACTATAGCTAGTAACACCCTGAAAGAAGTATGTCTGACTACTGGTGAGAAGATCTCGTTATAATCAACTTCTTCCCTTTGTGTGAACCCTCTAGCAACAACTCGAGCTTTATATTTAATGCCCTCTGAAGGTGATATTCCCTCCTTTTTTCTTGAACACCCATTTACAAGTGACAATTTTTCTCTCATTTGGTCGTTTAACTAATTCCCAAGTCTTGTTTTTATCAAGAGATTCAATTTCATCCCCCATAGCAGCAAGCCATTTAGCAGACTCACCACATGACACAGCTTCTCTATAGGTGGATGGCTCATGAGGATCCACCTCTTTTGTAACCTGCAATGTAAAAGTAACCATATCTTCAAAACCATACCTCATAGGAGGTCCAACACCAACTCTTCTAGTTCTATCACGAGCTATACTCGGTTGATCTACTCATGATCTAGAATTATCAGGCAAATCAACTTCTAACATTCTAGGCACATTAACTTCTGGTTGCACATCAGTTTCTGTAGTAACGTGTTGATCTTCTCCACCATGATGTTATAATTCATTCATAGCTGAAGTGAATTGCATCTTCACCTGTTTATCAACACTACTACTTTCTCTCACATCAATAGACGTCACAAAAGGCTTTACAGATGAGTTAAGCATGGAATTTTCATCAAATATCATAGTCCTACTAAGTATGACTCTATTCTCAGAAGGTGAGCAGACTCTATATCCCTTAACTGCATCCCCAAAACCCACAAATATACCTTTTTTAGCTCTTGGTTCTAATTTACCCTCATTAACATGATAGTAGACAGTACAACCAAAAACTTTTAATAAAGAATAATCTGCAGGCTTATCAGACCACACCTCGTAAGGTGTTTTACAACAAATTGCTGTGTGAGGTCCACGATTGATCAGATAATATGATGTATTCACTACTTCTGCCCAAAACTTTCTAGCCAACCCTGCATTAGAGAGCATGCATCTTTCTCTCTCCAACAACGTCTAATTTATATGTTCTGCAACCCCATTTTGTTGTGGAGTATTCCTAACAGTATGATGGCGAACAATCCCCTCAGCTTTATAGAACTCATTAAATTCAAATCCACAGAATTCCAGACCATTATCAGTTCGCAGCCTTTTGATTTTCTTCCCAGTTTGATTTTCAGTCAATATCTTCCACTGCTTGAAATTTTTGAAGGCTTCACTTTTATGTTTCATCATAAACACCCAAGTCATTCTTGAGTTATCATCAATTATAGACAAAAAAAAAAATACCTACTGCCTCCAATAGATTCAACTTTGGAAGGTCCCCAACAGTCTGAATCAATATAATCAAGTGTCCTATTTGTACGATGAACACCTCTTGGAAACTTGCTGCGATGAAGCCTCCCAAAAACACAATGTTCACAAAATTCAAAATCTTGCACCTTATGCCCACTATGAAGGTCTCTTTTTGACAGAATTTGCATCTCTTTTTTACTCATATAACCAAGTCTCATATGCCATAACTTAGTCATATCATCCTTGTGAATGACTGACAATGCAACAATAGCATAACCTATTATTGTGGAACCTAATAGAAAATATAGTGTTCCACGCTTTATGCCTTTCAGAAGTACCTCAAAACCCTTATAGACATACATTGCTCCACCTTTACCTTCAAAATTGTAACCTTTGTTATCGAGTGCACTAAGGGATATCAAACTCTTCTTCATTAGTGGAACATGCCTAACCTCTTTTAAAATGTAGAAGGCACCATTATGTGTTCGTATCTTGACTGAGCCGATTCCAACTATCTTGCACACAGCACCGTTAGCCATGCTAACATTCCCTTCATCTATTTGCTGATAGGTTGAGAACCACTCTCTATTTGGGCACATATGATAAGATGCCCCAGAATCAAGAACTCACACATCATCAGAATGTGACTGTTCATTCACAACTAAAGCTAGATCTCCTTCAGAATCGATCACGACTTCTTCAGAATCAATCTTAACTTGTGCAACAGAGGCGAATGCTTCCCTTTTGTCACTCTTTTCCTTCTTTTCCTGATTCCTTTTTATCTTAGGACATTCGGTTTTCCAATACCCATTTTCTTTATAGTAGTTACAAATATCATCTGATCTAGAACCCTTTGACTTCGAAGACCTTTTATTTTGATTCGACTTCTGCTTACCAGAATTCCTATGTCCCTTTCTTCCTGTAGCAGCTAACCCAGATGCCTGACTTTCTGTAACTGAACTTCCTGCATTCTGACGGTCCTCTCTCATAAGCAACGTGGACTTTGTATCTTCTAAGGTAAAAGTTTCTTTCCCTTCAATATACGATTCAACGAAAGTCTCATAAGATGGCAGCAAAGATGTCAACAGAATTACGACAGCATCTTCATCATCAACCTTAACCTCTACATTATGCAGATCTAATAAAACTTTATTTAATTGATCAAGATGGTCTCGTACCTTCCTGCATACATAGATGATACAAACATTTCGTCAGAAACAACTTCTTCGTTAAAGATTTCATCATGTAAAGACTCTCCAACTTCAACCAAAAACCAACGACAGTTTCTTCATCTGCGACCTCGATGATGACGTCATCAGTCAAACATAGCATGATCGTCGAATGAGCCTTCTCCTCAGAAG
Organism: Benincasa hispida; assembly: GCF_009727055.1. NCBI lineage: Eukaryota > Viridiplantae > Streptophyta > Magnoliopsida > Cucurbitales > Cucurbitaceae > Benincasa > Benincasa hispida. The sequence continues at coordinate 39,482,515 of NC_052358.1, forward strand.
TCTAGCACTCTTTGTCATCCACGGAAACCTTCTTTAACTTACCCATTAGCGGCGCCTACAGCCCCTGCTGCTTTAGTAGGGATCGCATCTTGATCTACCATAAACCAAAACTGTTCCTCCTGGTAAACTTGTCAATCTTTACGTTCACGTCAGACATCTTCAATTGTCGAAAAAATGTGAAAATTCGAAAAAACCCTAACAAGGCTCTGATACCAGTTTGTTGTGTAATCGACAATTAAAGAAACAAAAAACAAAGGAATGTAGAGTAGGGGAGATCGACACACAGATATACGTGGTTCACTAATAGTGTGTTAGCTACGTCCACGGGCAGAGGGAGAACAATATTATTTCGAGAAAATGTTTTCAGAATTACATCAAGAACGCGGCTCTAGCGAGACCCCGTACTAGGTTGTTCGAAGCGCCATCAAACAGATTCAAGGCATTTCGACAAGACCAAATCTTGATCATTGTTTAAGTGTTGTTAGTAGATACATGGCTGATAGAGATATCATTGGCAATCAGTCATGTTGATTCTAAGATATGTTAAAGAATCTGTATCATATGGGTTGTTATATACTAAACACTTGGGTAATTAAGATGTTCTCACAGGTTTTGTGGATGTAGATTATGCAACAGATAAAGACAAGTGGAGGTCATTATTGTTAGGGTTGATGCCCTAAATCTCGTAGGGTCCTATAGTTTGTAATCACTTGTATGAACAAACACTTTGTGATTTATAATATGTGCACGTCGTTTGCGAGTCTTCAGCCCCACCCAGACTTGTAGCTAAACGTCTCCAACCGCTTCCGTCGCTTTAGCCCTGCCCAAATCTGTAGCCGAATGCCCTCAATCCTTGTTTTGGGTAAGGTTTGGTAATTTTGTGGGTTTATATGGGTTTGTTTTTATAAAAACCCATTATGTTTGGGTCATAGATTCAGGTTGTAGCGAAGATTGAAGATTGGAAGCGTGTTGTGCGGGGTTGCAATGTTTTGACTTTGACAAATTTTGGTAACCTTTAGTAACTTAATATTAAACTTTGGTTTGATGTATATTCAGACTGGAAAAATAAATCAGTGTACGAGTGTTCTTGTTCTTCTTTTTTTTTTTTTTTCTTTTCAGGAAAGTTGGTTAAAGCTCGAGTGAAGTGTCGATTTGAGCAAACACTTCGGGTAAGTGTTTTGGATGTATTCGAATGAATTTGTGATTTGGGTTTTAATGTAGCATCTTCTGTAATGATTTTCTTGTTTAAATGTTAAGATGAGATTGATTTTCAAGTGTTGGAAGGAGTTGGTTGTTGTCTAATAGGTTTGAGACCGATCTTGGCAATGTTTTTGTAAGTTTGGAGGTTAGTATTAATAGTTCTTTGTTACCCATTGAAGTATTGGTCCAAATTGAGTTGTTTTCAATTTTTGATGTTCAACTCAAAGATTTCAAGGGATTGGAGCCACTGCCCAGCAAAGTTAACAATGTTTTGATGTTTTAATAGGTATTAATACCTTGAAACTCTTTTGGAATTGTTACATAGTTGCTGAATTTGCGTTTTGTAACCATTATTATTGAACTTTTCGTAGGTTGGATTACTTTGTTGTAGTTTGGAAGTGTCATTCGAATCAAGCCACAGTTTGGGTAATCTATTTAGAGTTAGTTGGTTAATGAAATTTTGAAGAAATTTTTTTGCTTGTAGACAAGATTGGGCTTCCAATATTCTCTATTTTTCGTGAAAGTTGTGAAAGTTTGGGGAAATGTATATGCATTCTTCTATTTTAAATTTTAGCATGTGCATGACTTTTTTCGTTGTTGTATCTTAACACTTATTTATATATTTTGAAATTTGATGTTATTGCCCTTTATTCTATTTTGCAAATTGACTTGCTTAAACATAGTTTGCCTGACCCTTAGTTCTCGATCTTTAGACTTCAAAGCTCAATGTATAGATTAAATAATGTACTTTGTTGAGAGGTTCTTTATTAAACAATTTGTCACTTTTGTATTTGTTAAAAGTTGAGTTTTGTATACAAAAGAAATTGTTGAGATTTTATTTTGTGCATGTACATGTGAAAGAGAAATATTATTGTAATTTGTAAGGAGTGTCCATATGAAAGGTCATAGTTGAACATTAGATTTTTAGTGAATATATTGAGTTAATAGATCTTAAATATATAATGTTATTTAGTTGATGTAATTGTATTGTTGGAATATAAGGCAGAAAATGAAAATATCAATTAGGGCATTTAATTTGAAAAAAAAAAGACATAAACTTAAAACATAAAAAACGTCAAAGAGTTATCATATATGATACGTAATCAATGTCCAAAATCAATAAACTTGACATACCACCAATGTCAAGTGTATTAACTTTCTTGACACGAAGATTGTATCAAAAAATATTTGTCTTGACTTTTTTTGGAGTAAAGTTATCACACTATACTTGACATTCGAATACTCGACGCTTTTATAAGTGTCAAGTATACCCTTTACTTGATATTTGAAAAACATCAAGTGATCCAATTTCTATAGTAGTGGTTGTCTACTCTTTCTCCTCTTCTTCGTTGAGCTAATTTCTGGATCCCTGTTTATTTTTTATTGTAAGCTCATTGAGCTTAGTTTTGTTTAACACTCGTAGATGTTCGTCTAAACTAAATATCTAGAAATTACACAAAATCTACTGCACAGCTTTGAAAACTGGGGCATAATTTTCTCAACAAAAGCACTATGAAACTGAGAAGCAACAAACAATAGCTACATTGACCACTACAACAACCATTCGAGTACAAGCAAATGTTTGTTGGAAAGTTCCACAACTGAATACTTTCGAGATGAATGTTCCTATAACATCTAGCACATTTAACTTTCACCAAAAAATCAGATAACATGTTTATCTTCACAATCAAAGTCTTAAAATAGAGCAAGTTTTAAAAGAAACAAAAAAGAAGATACTCAAAACTTAAGTTCAACAATCGATCTGTGCATAGTCCCCAAAGTTGAGAAGTTAGGCAATCCATTGTAACAGCTTCTCTCTCAATCCAATTACAAAAGTACTTCAGCTTCTCTTTCATGGAATATGGTTATTCGAAAGTACAATGCACCTGAAAAACATAAAAGTAAGAATAACCTTTTAGTGAACAATTACAGAGGAATAATATAAAGAAGAGAAATATGTAGTTGGTAAAAGAACAGATTAACAAAATTATAGAACAGATAATATTTTTGTGCCGATGCACTCATCTCTATGTTTTCCTCTTTAATAACTCACATCAAAAAATAATTAAAATATTTATCACATGTCACATTAGGATAGGTCAATCTCTGTATAAAGATAGTTACTTCCTATGATGCAGCTATCTATTTTTTTTCATAGATCCTAACTTCAACCATGTTTCAAGTAAATATTTTAAAAGGCTTATAAATACTTCTGGTAAGAACAATTTCACTGCAAAAGATCAATTTGACTACAAAACACATATTTTATAATTAAAAAATGATTTTTATTTTTGATGTCCTATATTTTATTGATAAGCATTAGTGGTCATAAACCATTAAACAATTATATTTGGTTTTAGTTGGGTCTTTCAAGATAAAGTATCTTTTTATTTAGTAATATTCTTTCGAAAGCATCTCTTTCCCTAAAATTTATCTTTTTATTTAGTGATATTCTTTCTAAAGCATATCTCTTTCCCTATAATTTATCTTTTATTTAGTAAATATTCTTTCTAAAGCATATCTCTTTCCATCCAACTTTTTCTTTTTCTTTTCTTCTTTAATATTTTTAGTTTACATTAACATTTAACTAATGTCAATCCCAAATTATAATTTCCATTGCAACCAAGAGCACTTATAAGAATAATAATTAAATGAATAACAAAAAAAAAAAATTAAAATATTGATCACATATCACGTGCATTCATAGACCAACCTGGTAGGATGTACAAAAATAGCTACTTCCTATGATGCAGCTAAATATTTTTTATAGAATCTAACTTAAACCATATTCGGAGTAATTATTTTAAAATGATTATAAATACTTCTGGTAAGAACAATTTCACTGCAAAAGATCAATTTAACTACAAAACACATATTTTATAATTAAAAAATGATTTTTTATTTTTAGATGTCCTATATTTTATTGATAAGCATTAGTGGTCATAAACCATTACAAAATTTTATTTGGTTTTAATTGGGTCTTTCAAGATAAAGTGATAAATTATCAAGGAAAGAATATTAAATAATCAAACTCTCGAATTCTTAATTTCCATTCTAGTATATGGTTTTTTTCTTGTTGAAAAATATTTTAATTATTAAATTAAAAATTATGAAAAATCTATAGTAAACATATTTATTATTGTTAAGGAAAGAAGACAATAATGTACTATCAATAGGTAGACATATATAATCTATTCCAAACTTCTCTCCCTAAAATTTATCTTTTTATTTAGTAATATTCTTTGTAAAGCATATCTGTTTCCCTCCAACTTGTTCTTTTTCTTTTCTTATTTTCTTATTTTTATTTTACATTAACATTTAACTAATGTAAATCCCAAATTATAATTGACAATTGCAATTGCAATGTATAGCACTTATAAGAATAATAATTAAATGAATAATAGAATAAGTATGAAAAAAATTATTAATGAAAGACTCTATTACTGAAAGATTTTTACCAAATATGGTTTATCATCAATAGTTTTAGAGGCATGAATCTAAACTTTACAAATTATTTTGCATTGTGTTATATATTCTAGTATTTTCGACATAATTATTATATTTCGAACTCCCTCATTACAATAGGGACATTGTTTGAATTATGAAAACATATCAAGTGCAATAAATGTATTTGATCTAATACAACCTAAATTGGTTCACATTATTGTGAAAGATGTCCTTAATTCCCAAATTCTCTTGCATAATCAACATGTATTTTTCCCTCATATTTAGATTATAATAGTGTAAAAATTGATTTTATTCTATTTTATAATTTTTTGGACCAGAGAAGGTGTCATTGAAATTAGGAAAACAGCTAAAAGGTCATGCTAAAACAAAATCTATAAAACAACCCATCACAGTATAGTTGGTACAAACTCACCTTTAAAGGATAGAACCAGTACATTTTCCTCTTCTCCAATTTTGATAACCTAAGGATATAACTATCATTGCAAAAGTAAATAGTTAATTATGATTCCATAACCATTAGTTATTAAAAATTAAACTTACTTTCATTTATAGGGTTGCTATCCACTTTCAGTGAATGTTTTTAAAATTTAAAACAAGTTTTGAAAACTAAAAATACTTTGGTGTTTCTTGAACCAATTTATCTAAAATTTCAAATGCCTTCTTTAAGGATTGACGATCACAATAAAGAACTTGAGAGGAAAGAATCATAATATTTCAGAAACATAAAACTACAAATTAAACTGCTATCAATAATGTAAGTAAGCGTAGTTCCATGACAATTCCTTTTTATTTAAATGGTTAAAGATTCGATCCCTCGACCCTATAGTTGTCATACTAAAAAAAATCATTATTAATAAATGAAAATATGTGATTTAATTTAGTTACCGAGACTAAGATTTCGGGTAAGATATACATACATATATATATATATACACATGCATACATATAGAAAACAATTAATAAGAAACACTTATATAATGAAAACGTTAATCATTGTTTAATTAAGGTGACATTTGAGATTCTTACCCGTGTGGTGGAAAGTCTTTCATAGGTTGAGTTGATCTTCACGGTCGTCCTGGCTTTCCTCCATCCTGATTATATAAGTATTGTCTTTGTACTGTAATCATATTTTAAGCAAATAAAAAAAGGGTAGTAATAGAAAATTGTGTACCTGTTGGGTTTTTTGAAAATGTCATGGATAATGACATTTATGTCCCTGGCTGGTGAGATTTTAAAGTCTCTTCTTTCAATATTTATGGAATACAATTTGGGTGTGCTTACTATTCCAACTGAAAATGTCTTCATTTCGTTGCATTGAACTATGACCAATCTCTTCAAAGATGGAAACTTAAGCATATATTTTGTAGTGTCAAAGCAGGCCAGTGTTGGTAAATTATGAAGTCTCAGAAAATAAAGTTCTTGGAAAACAGATTCACCATTTTCTTCTTCTCCCGATACTATAGATATCATTTCTCTACAATCAGATAAGTCAATGTGTTTGAGATTCCTCAGATTCTTTACCACTGAAGAGCTAAACAAGTTCATCATTCCATTGCAATTCTTGACGTAAAGATACATCAAGTTTAAGAATGTGATTGAGGATGGTAATATGCACTTCAAATTCTCACATCCCGTTACCTCCATCCACTGCAAGCTATCAAAGCTAATTGTGGTGACTTCACTACTTTCTTTCCACACGTGCGTAAGCTTTGGAAGATCACACAAGCATAAACGCTTCAACTTTGCACATCTTTTAACATTATTGTTTCCGCTTAATTCCCCATTTTCAAACACTTGTATTAACTGAAGGGCATTCTGGATTTCAAAAGTTCTAATATTGTATAATACTTCACTCATTTCCAATGGCAAACAATCTATGTCGTCATCCTCACAACCAACCAGTCTAAGACCATTGAGTTCCGGGAATGACTCTGGTTTATGCCAAAAACTTCTCTTCAATGTTTTCAAGCTCAATTTCAAACCACTCATACCCGTGATTAATTCAATCTGAAAAGAAGTAGAGTTTCCAAACTATTATTTGTATTTTTCTTAGATTGGGAAAAAAAAGAAATTGGTGAATAAACAAATTTTGTTTGTTGAAAACATATATCCATACCTCTGGTGTGGAAAACTCTTGAATAATGTCATTTATCCCCCGTGTTGGTAATATTGGGACCATGTTATGTTCTATCCTGATGCATTCCAAACTGGGAGTGTTTGTTATTCCATATGAGAATGCTTTCATGTCATGGCATCGATATATCCTCAAGATGTTTAAGCAGGGAAGTTTAAGTGTGCCTTTTCCAGAGTGAAAACATGTTAAGTCTAGGTAAATCATTTAATTCTAGACTAGTCAGTTTGTTGAGGATAATTTCACCATTTTCTTCTTCTTCTACAGCAACTATAGAGGTGATTCCTCTACAACCATATATCTTAATATTCTCAAGATTCACCAAATTCTTTACCATTGAAGAGCTAAACAAATTCGTCATTCCATTGCAATTACTGACATCAAGATCAGTCAAGTTGAAGAATGTGATTGTGGTCGTTTGATTCATGTTCTTCCACACCTGCGTAAGATTAGAAAGGTTCTTCAATTTTAACTTCTTCAAATGTCCACATCGTCTTTGGATATTGTCATGTTCTGTCTCATTTCCAAATACGTATACCAACTGGAAGCAAGTTTCAATTTTCAGTTCCTCAATATTGTATAATACTTCACTCATTTCTAATGGAAGAGAAACCAATTTATCATCTTGTTCATACCCAACCAATGTAAGACTTTTGAGTGTGAGAAACTTTGACATCACCCAAAAGCTCTCCTTCATTGCAAGCTGTCAAACTACTCAAGTTCCGAAACAGTACCACCTACAAAACACACAATAATTACATCCAGATCGAAACATATAAAATTCTTGCGAACATAGGTCATTAATATTGATGAAAATGAAAAAATAAAATAAAGACTATACCAGCTGTCCCAACTTTGATGCTCATCCATAGGAAATATTTCATTTTGGTCACCCACCACTAAACATTCCATTTCTTCAACACATTTGGTGATGGAAGCTGGAAAAATTCTTTTCAACTTTGGACAACCAGTAACCAGGACTTTCTTTAGATTTGGAAATGTCAGAACATCACCAACATCTTTGTTCCAGATGTATTTTAAATTTGGTAGGTCATCTAAAGTTACGTTTCTTAATTGAACTACTTTTATGTCACCAAAACTCGACTTTTGAACTTCAAACACCCTTTCTAATAACTCACAAGAAACGACATACAATGTATCTAAAAATGCAAGTGATTTCACTACATTCCAAGGAAATATATATCTCTACCTGTTGCAATCTCGAATACTTATAAACCGAAGTTTGCAGAAGGAACTTGCACTAGGTCCATCATTATGCCATAACATCTCCAAATTGTTTCCTCCATGAATAGATAAATTCTTCATTTCAGGAAAAGAAACCTGCAATATTGTAATCCTCCAGTTAAAAAAGTTATTTGTAATCTTAACAATTGTCTTAATTTTTTTTTTTAAACCAGGAATTTTTACGATACCATTTAATATTAACTTTTAAAATTTAAACACATTTTCTAACAAATTTCTTAGTTTTCTTTTTAGAACCTACATGAGAGTATTTATGTCTTAAACTTGAAAGCTTTTCGCTAGCTTCAGTTTGTTATCTTTTTTGTTTTTGAGCTCTTCTCTAACTCTTGATGTTCATATGTATTATATATTAAAAGATAGTATAATGTTTCCGAAAGCAAATTACCTAGAAAAAAAAATGAAATTATTAAAAAAATGAAATTATTTATTAAAGTAGCTAATAAAAGGTACAAATTAAAATTTCATGGTACATACTTGTTGATCAAAAAACGGAATGATAGTTCGTGAATGTTGTTGGATGAATGGTTTGGTGCAGAAACTTGTAACTTTATTTAGACCCACAAGGTGTAATGATATCAAGGGAGAAATGCTAATGGTGTTCTGATCTTCAGTTTCTACAGATACAATCTCATCCATCATATCACAATTAGTCACCTTAATCATTTGAAGATTTGAAAGGCCTTTAAAAATAGAGAACGAGAAAAGATTCCTCAACTGCTTGCAACTTTTTATCTGTATGACTATTAGCTTATTGAAAGGATTTGTTGGAGCGTGCTTGGGAACTATACTCTCCAATAACATCATTCTATCAAGACACAACCACTCCAAAGGAGTGAAGTCATACCCAAGTATTTACTCCTTTCAACAATCTCATACTCGTTGCATACCTTTGCAAATCTTTGTTAATAATCATATAATCATCTGGAAATACACTGCAAAGAAGAAATAGTATTTTGGCTTCATCTCCATCCAAATAATCGTAACTCAATCTAAGTGAAGCATGAACTTTGTGAGTCACCCCTTTAATATCCACTGCAATGGACTTTTTCAATTTACTTAAAGCATCCTCCCAATAATTTATTTGCTTCTGTTTCAGTGCTTTTGCAATAGTATCAAGTGCAAGTGGCAGTCTTCCGCATTCTCTTACCACCTCTTTTGCAATGATTTCCATATAAGTCGTATCAAACTTTTCGCCAATGATTGTCGTAAAAAACTTCCAAGACTCTTCTTCATTTAGACAAGTCACACGAAAACACTCATTTCTATTGATCATGTTATTGGTTAGTATATTTCGATCTCAACTTGTCATAAGTGCCTTACATCCTTCTTTACCTAATGGAATTCCAACCTCTTTGATAAGATCATATTCTTTCCATAAATCATCAAACATAATGAGGATGTTACCTTTCATTTCCACCAACGCATTTCGTAGAAAGGATACTTTTCCCTCCCTTCTTCTTGGCAATTCTATATTTAGGATGTCTCCAGTTTGTTGTTGCATTTCCATTACACCATTAGATTGACCTATGGTCACATCGATCACTCGATCAAACAATCTTTCTTTCAACGCCAATTTCTTAACTTCATTGAGCAAATAAGTTTTTCCAACACCTCCCATACCATATACTCCAACCTTATTCACCTTAGGTTTTTCAAGTGCATTCTTAATTTGTTTGGCCAATGATGTTTTTGATCCTAAAACTTGATAACCTTCAGGAATAATAGTATTCTCAGTAGCTTGAAGAGGTGCAGGACAACCAACTTCCACAAAGTTGTTTATTTTGTTTATGAGTTCAAGGACATGAGTGGTCCTCTTCTTTGTTTCTCTACTTAGTTGGTGTCGTTGGGGCAAGTTAAAGCAAGCTGGATTGGAATTGGATAGTTCATCATGGAATAATACATTATCCACATCGACCAACCACTTTGAAACTTCTTCATGGATTGCATATGCATTGCTCCTTGCCTCTTTAACCCTTCGTTGCACATCCCTTTTAGTACTCTCAAGATTTTCAAGTCGTTGTTCAAGCTCCTTCTTCTTTCTTCTATAGAAAACGAGGTAACCAAGTTGATGTCCAATTGGTTTAACCACGTACTTTCCTACTTCTGTTACAATTGCTACTGCAACTTCCGTTAGAAATCCCATTTTTTGTTATTCTTATTCTCCTTCCAAACTCTTGGTTGTCCCTTCATTTTCTGTGGAATGAAGATGGTAAAATTGTATAAGTATTTAGGTAAAGAATGAAAATATTATCATTAGAATAATGAATCAACTTTCATAGAGGTTATATGCATAGAATCTATCGATGTAAACCTTTGTTTCTTTAGATATTTATTTAAAATTTTAAAATGGATTTCTAAGAATAACCCTAGTTCCCACATATTTTTTAAACATTTAAAAGTAGAAGCTATAGAAGGGAAAATTTTAAAGAGTGGTCTGAAAGAAAAAGAGATCTTCACATAGGCCCCGTTTAAGGAAATGAGAATCGAGGAATGAATATCAATCTATGAAGCGATACGGCTACACGATAAAGATATAATCAGATATGACGATTCATCAATTTCTAAAAAATTAAGATACGGATACGTCTAAGGATACGTCATTTTTTATATATTTTTATATTTTTTAATATATATATTTCTAAAAAATGAAAATACTGATACGTTGAATATACATTTTTTTTCTTTAAAAATTCTAGGATATAGATAAATTTAGCATACAAGTTAATAACAATAGTACAAAATAGAATACAAACACTGCAGTACAATACATAAAAAGCAACATCTAAGATGTTGAAATACAATAGTTAATAAAATGCAATAGAAAAGTGACTCATATTACAAAGAAGAAGAATAGAGGGAGAAGTATGAAGATAAACGAAGAATTTTTTCATTGAATTGTTGAATATATCCAAATGGTTTATAATTTGATGGACTTTGTGTAGACTCGAATGTGAAGATGGAGATTAGATGATTTTAGTCTAAGATTTGGTCCATTATTTATTTATTTTTTCCTTTTAGTTTTGGACTCGAGCAGTGAGCTTTTTAAATAGGTTGCCTAGTTTTAGATTGGAAAATATTAAATGAGTTGCTTGTCTTTTCTCTTTAAAAAAAAATACGTATAAAAATAGATACGTAAATTGTGTATCAGATACGTATCTGATACGGATTGTTTGCTTCTCATAAAGTATCTATACTTCTTAGCTAACCATCTTTGCTAAAATGGAGGAACTAAAGCAATTATTGGAACCCACCACCAATTGGAGAATTTCTATTCTCTAACATGATCTCATTTTCTCATACTCCGCCATATATTCATTCATAAGTCTCATCATATTTTCATTAATTACCGTACATCTCACTAGTAGTAGTAACAATCTTATAATTTACTTCACATTTTCTCAATTGATATTATTTACTACAAGGTTTCTAGAGAAACTTAGTGTTGAAAAGACATTTTGGAGTTTGGAGAAAATTTGGAAGAAAGAATTCAGAAATATGCTACTTGTGTTATTGAGCACTTCTAATTTTTTGGCTTGATATAAATGTTAAGACATACCTCCTATTTCTACTAGCTGGTTCCCCAAATCTATTACTAGGATTTTTCCAACGCATTCATGATCTAATGGTTACAAATGTTTATCTAGACTTTTTTGTACAATTACTCTTTTTTCTCATATTTTCTAGAGAATCCTAGGAAATGCTCTAAATATTTCATACATGTAATTTCTCTAGAATATTCTAATGTTTGATATTTCTAGAATTTGGGCTTTATTTCGGCTAAACCCAATTACTTCTAATCGAAAATAAAGTTTACATTTCAACACCCCCTCTTAAACTTGATTTTGCAAGTAATATTCAGGCATATGGCAGTATTTACACTATCATTTGGAAAAATAACAAACCATAGATTCTTTTGAATTAAGGCAAAATGCCTCTATTGCACATGATGTGTTTTTTAGTTAATCCTAAAATGTCCTCAATAATATCTTGTATTACACCAATTAAATTTTGGTCTTCCTATTTTATAGCCTACAAAATCTCTCATATTTGTTTGAAACTTTGAGATAATATCAAATATTTATTTTTAAATCTCACTATTTGCCATTTCTTTTCTCTCTCTTTTTTATATACATATATTTTCAAATCTCCTATAATTCTTATTGTTTCCATTCCTCCATTCTTCCATTCTTTTCCTTTCTTTTTTCTTTTCTTTTTGTATTTATTTCAAATTTTATATCATCCTTGTTCATTTTACCTATTATTTTATGCATTTATTTTACTTCTTTTTCTTTGATATCTCAAATTACTAAAAAGCACTACGACAGCATTCCCTCTTTTCGTAGAGTTATTGCCTAAATACTTCATGAAAACTACTTTTGTAGAGCATCTAATTTTCTTGGAGTGCAGTCATGATAAATTTTCATGCTCTAAATTATTCTTGCCAATTCTTTTCTAAACACCAAAGAAAATATTGATAGTGAGAAGTGTTTGCTCTTCTTAATCGATTTATGCAAATTAGGATTGGAGTTATTGTTGTTCGGATTCTTCAATGTATAGATATTGTATCACGCTTGGATCTCATACTATGAGAGATTTAGATGAAGCAACAACTTTTTAGACGAGCTTATCGGCAGGAAAAAGTGCAATGGAGATTTGATGAAGAAAAATAGAGATGGGGAATTCAAAATCAGAAGATGAAAAGGAAGAGAAATAATAAATGGAAAATTATTTTTGTATTCACAATAATTTCAGTTCCTAATTTCACAAAACTATTTTCTCTACGGTAAGTAGTCATTATTTACTTCTTTCTTTTATTGTTCACCAATTTTTCTTCAACGACATATTAAAATTGCTATGTACTAATGAATAATGATTTACAAGAATTATGATTTGCTTCTTTCTTTTGGTACTCTTTGTTATTTGGTTCTTTCTTTTGTTACTCTTTTGTTATTTGCTTCTTTCTTTTCATTTTACAGGGTGTAATACTGTTTTAATAAACCTCTATTAAGGAAGAGGGAAATTGGGTTGTATAGCACCGTACCATTTTTACAAGGTGTAATATCGGTACTTGCTTCTTTCTTTTCTTTTTCCATTTTTTAATTAGTATCAAAATCATTCTTTTGAAACTTCACTCTACTCCATTTTTTTCATTTATCATTTCTTCTTTTTCTTCTTCTTCTTCTTTTTTTTTTTTTTTTAATGTTATCTTATTTTGAAATATCACTCTATCTAAAATTTTTACTTCCTGTTTAATTTATATATGTGTGTATATATATATATATATTATTTATTTATTTATGATTTTCTGCATAATCATAGAACTTGTCGAGAATTTGTTATATTTGACTGAGAATTTTTGTTTAATACTTATGATTCTGAACTACGTATCGTCCAACCACAACTTTTTTGCAAGTAATTATATAGAGCTTCAATTCTAGATTATAAATAGACAAGAACTATGTTCACATATGTTGTTGTCATATAGTAGTTAGTATTGTTTAATGATTGAAATACCTATTCGTGGTATGTTCCATTTTTCTATATTATGTTTTTATATATCGAGATTCTTATTTTCCTTTTTTTATTTGTCTTGTGTTATCCATTTTTTACTATTTAATTAAGATTTGTTAGTTATTAGAACCTAATTTAGGGGAAAGAAACTTTTTTTTGTTAGCATTAAAAGATTTGGGCATTTTTTAAACCGAGAATGTAATATATCGAAGATGAGGACATTTAATCATTTTGCTATTTTTCCAAACCTAAAGTCAGTTTTCTATGTCTTCAAATGAAACCTTTCATTCCTCTTGTTAACCCATTTCGTTACTCCCAGTAAATCTCTTAATCATGTGAAGTCTTCTTCTTTAAGAGGCTCAATTAAGATGTCAGCTACCTAATCATGAATCTTCACATACTCTAATTACACATCCTTTCTTTTGATCCACTCTCTAATATAATGATAATCTGTATCGATGTATTTACTCCAATCATGGAAGACTAGGTTCTTGGCCAAGGCAATTGCTGATTTGTTGTATATGAAAATTTTGGTTGGCTCATTTTGTGGTAGTCTCAATTTCTATAATAGATTTCTCAACAAATTGCATAACAAACAAATGAGGTAGCAACCACATATTCTGCTATACATCTTGAGAGAGTAACAAACAGTTGCTTCTTTGACATCCACATGAAGGCAATGTCTCTCATGTAGAATACAAAACCAATTTTACTTTCTTGGTCATCCACATCTCCACTCAAATTGCTATCACTACATCCTAGGAGTTTTTAATATCGAAAATAGAATAGAATAGGTCGTAGTTTATCGTACCTTTGAATGTATCGAAGAACTCTCTTTGCTGCCTTCAGGTGTGTGGTTGTTGGTTTCTCCATGAAGCGTCTGATAACTCCAATTGCATAGAAAATGTCAAGCCTCGTGCATGTTGCCTCGTGCATGTTAGATATCGCAAACTTCCATCCATGCTTTTAAAGAATGTTGGATCAACTCTTTCTCCTTCCTCACAACGTGACGGCTGGATTCCACATTCCATGGGTGTATTCATCGGATTAGAATCACCCATCTTGAACTTAGCATAGCCTTAGCATAGCCTTCAAATGTGATAAAGATGCCTTTACCTTCTTGTTATACTTCATTGCCAAGGTGGTAAGACATGAGCCCGACGTCAATCATTTAACATGCTTGGGTTGATACCTGTAAAGATCAAGTCATCTACAAACAATCACACAATCAGTACATCATTATTTTGGACATTGATGTAAAGTGCGTGCTTATATGGACACTTGATGAAATTTCTTTGCTGTAGATAGTTCTCTATCTGAGCATTTCAGGCTCTTGGAGTTGGCTTTAGTCCACAAAGTACCTTTTCAGCTTCAAAACTTTCTCTTCTTTTCCTTCAACTTTATAGCCTTGAGGTATCTCAATGTAGACAGTCTTTCTCGGATACTTCATTGAGGAAGGAAGATTTCACATCCATTTGATGGATTTTTCAATTCTTCTAAATTGTTAATGAAATTATCAATCTAACAGTTTTGAGTCTAGCAACAAGAGAAAATACCTCATCATAGTCAATGCCGACTCTTTGACTATAACCGTTCGGCACTACTGTTGCCTTGTATCTTTCAACTTCTCCTCTTGTATTCTTCTTGTCTTTGTAAACCCATTTCACACCAGTCGCCTTGTGATCTTTTAGAAATGAGACTAACTCCCATGTATCGCTCTTCTTGATTGCATTAATCTCTTCTTCCATTGCATTTTTCCAATTCGGATTCTCCATAGCTTCTTGAAAGTTCATGGGCTCACAATGGAAAAAAAGACAAAATAATGAAAGATTATCTTGATTTTCAGTTACCTCATAAATTTCTTGTAAGCTTCTGAAGCGCTAAATACATGAGCTCGAGCTTCTATCCTCTTGAGAACTTGAAGTTGGTGAAACTAGTGGCACAGAAGGTTCTTATCTTGTTTGCATTGTACTTATTTGCTCCATGTCATTTTCTTCGAAGTAAGGTATAAAGTTCTAGTCTTCATCATGTTTTCCCGAATCCCTTTCTCTTTCTTCATCGAATACTACATCTTTACTCGAATGTCTTTCTTGTATTTGGATCGTACAGCTCGTAGCCATTGGTATTTGAGTCATAACTGATGAAGATTTATTTCACACTTTTGTTATCCAACTTGCTTCTATTTTAATCTGGCATATGCACATGAGCAATGCTTCCAGAACTTTGAGATGGGAAATTTCAGGTTTCCTTCAAATCCATGCTTCTTGTGGTGTTTTTCTAGATACACTTCTTGTTGGAGATCGGTTAGATAGGTAGACTGCACATGCTATTGTTTATGCCCAAAACTCCTTTGGCAGTTTCTTGCTTTTAAGCATCCTTCTTGGCATGTTGAAAATTTTTCTGTTCTTTCTTTCCGCCACTCCATTTTGTTGAGAAAATCTCGACATGATCAATGGTCGATGAATCCCATGATCTTCACAATATTTTTGGAATTTGTTTTATGTGAATTCTCCTCCACAATCAGATCTAATGGCCTTAATTACTAGACCATTTTCTTTCTCAACAAGGGATTTAAACTTGTTGAAGTTCCCGAACACCTATTATTTATGCTTTAAGAAATATACCCATGTTTTTCTCAAAAAATAATCAATGAAGAGAAGGAAATAGTTACTTTTACCAAGTGGGCTTTCTTTGATCGGTCCGCGCACATCTGTATATATGAGTTCCAAAGGCCTTTAAGCTCTTGAGTTTGACTCCTTTAGGAAGCTTATCTTGAACTACTTACCAAGTAGACATCATTCGCACACTTGATTAGGGTGACTTATGAAAGGCAACTCTTTCACCATGCTCTTCCCAAAGAGTTACTATAATCCCCCAAATTGAGATGACTATATCAAAGATGCCGAAGCAATGAGTACCTTCCTCACGGGATCCACTCCCTTGTATGATGTTGGAAGTTTCTCCCATGCTTCTTTCATCGTCTTTACTTCTGAAACCTTCTCAAAAGCATCGTCATCTAATTCTGGATAGATTAGATAGAGAGCCTTCTTGTCTCACTTTCCTGAGACTCACAAATCATCCCTTTTTGCTTGAGAAAGACCACCATCATTCTCTAATTTGATGTATCCTTTCTCTACAATCTCCCAAACATCACGTGAGCCAAGGAGAGTCTTCATCATGATACTCCAATTATCATAGTTGTTCTTGTTCATCATAGGAACTTGGAATGAAACCATGCTATTGCTTGCCATGTTCTTGAAAAGGATCTTTAGGCTCTGATACCACATTGTTGGAAAGAAATTTTGGGGGATGGAGGAACTTTGGAAGAGAGAATTGATAAATAGGCTACTTGTGTTATTGAGCACTTCAAATTTTATTTTATTTTTATATTTTTTTTGCTTGATATAAATGTTAAGACATACCACCTATTTATACTAGTTGGGTCCCCCAAATCTATGGTTAGGATTTTACCAACAAATTCATGATGTAATGGTTACAAATATTTATATAAACTTTTCTCTACAATTACTCATATTTTCTCATATTTTCTAGACAACCCTGCAGAATGCTATAAATACTTCCTACATGTAATTTCTTCAGAATATTTTAATATTTGATATTTCTAGAACTTAGGCTTTTGTTTGGCCTAGACCCAATTATTTCTAACCCAAAATCAAGTTTACATTTCAGCACCCCCTCTTAAACTTGATTTTGTTACTCCCAGCAAATCTCTTAATCTTGTGAAGTCTTCTTCTTTAGGAGACTTAGTGAAGATGTCAGCTACCCGATCATGAATCTTCACATACTTTAATTGCACATCCTTTCTCTCGATGAACTCTCTAATATAATGATAATGTGTATCTATTGGGATTAGTGTCCTAAATATCCTTGTAATCTAGTAGTTTTTAAACTTTGTATAAATATATTGTTATTAATAAAATAATTGTTATTTTATAAGCTTATATCAATCCAATAAACTAATATTCTAGCTTATTTTATGTAATTTAAACAAGTATGTAGAGACATACAAGTGGATGTTGTTTAAATAATAACCTAAACGGTCTGTAGTAGATGGACAAGGCTAGGTACCTTATCCCGATAACACTACGGATGGACCACATTGTAGGTGTTACAAGTGTTGTAAAGTACAACAAATAATATTGATCCTGATCATTCATGTAGAGACTGATAACTTGTAGAAATACAAGTTATTTATATTGTTTTATTTAGATATTGCGGCTAAAAGAAAGAAAAGTTATGTCGATAGTATGGAAATTGGCTAAGAAATGTGAGAATTATAAATTGCCATCAATACACCCACTAACACCATTACGATGGTAGAAAAGAATGTTTCAGCTCTGTTTTGTAGGAAATCAGTCACTGCATGCGTTCATGGCTCAAAGATAAAATGAACAACGTATCTATGTCGCATTGCGCCCATCGATCGAGAATGAAGAGACGATCAATGCAATGACGGCGCATGCAATAGTCGATCAAGAGCTTTGCGATCAACGCAATTTCAACTGCATGCGGTAATAAAAAACAACATCGCATGCAGCGATAGATCGAAGACGTAAAGAGCAACGCATTTGCGGAGGGTTCTGACGAGTGTATAGCTGTCAGTTATGCATTTCTGACGGGATTGATTACGTAACAGAAGGAATATTCACTTTGCTATCTCAGGAACTACCTTAACCATAAAGTGGGGACCACAATGCAAAGAGTCAAGCTTTGCCTATAAATAGCTTCTGCAATTTCATTGAAAGAATACTTGAATACATAGAAACGTGTATATACTGATTTCTGAGAGAGAGACTGGTCTGAAGCGACTGACCAGAGTAGATCCAGGATAATCACGAGACATGACCGAGAGGTAAGTCTCTGAGGAAAGAATCCTTCCAATCCCCTCCGTTGAAGCTCTGTACGGAGGTCATTTCTACCAGAAGAGCAAGCCTGAGAGTGAAGCTCGCCTCTCCATTACTTCCACACGTCGGCAAGCATAACCTATATCTCTTTGTCAAGACGTTCAGATCTATGTCAAGACGTTGACACTTTTTTTGTATTTGTTTTTAATCTCTCTATTTCATCAATTGTATTCATCTTCTTAGTCTTTCATTCACACCATATATCGAACGCTTAATCTTAGTATTAAATGTTATGATCATTACCATCATCATCTCTTTGTCTATTTCCGTTCATCCATATTCTATTTTCTTTAAAACTACTCTTTAAAACTGTCAACTCTGTCTTTCATACTTTTTTTACCCTCCTGATTTTTAGCAACGATCGTAGTGAACGATTGTAGTGGAGCTACGCGATGACATCAAAAATGCGACCAGCTCATTCAGCGCACCACAATCGAGGAATTAACCTTCCGCAAAGAAGAATGTGATCACAGATGATACGGACAATAGAGCAAATTTGGGGGTTGTATATTTCTTTGACTTTTCTTCCAAATTTTTCACTCTCGCATCTCATTTTAACATTGCTGATTTTATCATCGCATCCTCTTTAGTTTGGCGCAAGCATTGAATGTTGATTACTTTATTTAGTCACCACATTTCTTCCCCATACCAATTATGATTTCAATGATGAAACCCATGCCTTCATTTATGACCGCATGTATTAGAGTTAACTTAACTTTCGGACGGTCAATTAATGAAACATTTCTAAAAGTTAGCGGTCCACCAACTTTCTTTCAAAACGATTTTTATGAAATTTTCTAAGAGCATCGCATAAGCTATTTCAGTCTATCAGCAATGAGGACATTGCGGTGTATAAATTTAAGGGTGTCAATATTTATTTTCAACCTTGCTACTTTTAAAGACATAAAAAAAATCATAATGTTGAGATTCGGATCCTACTCGTACTTGGATGTCGGCATGACATCCGTGGGGGAAAGCCAAAACGAAGACTAGGCACTTGGATCAGCACAAGGTCACAAAAAGAATATCTAAACCGCACAAGAATAAGAATAATCTGGAAACACCCCGATTGGAAAAAGTTTTGAAATAAATTATGCAATGTCCTGGAAACAAGTATAGTCTTTTTAGAGGTTAAACTTGCAGTCCCTAAGTATTAGAAATATTTTAAGAAGAGACCAGGATAGAAATTAAGAAGATTTTGGTTCATAAAATTTGAATAAGGCACCTCAAGAAATCCAGGTAGGAAAAAGGTGGCTGACTCTCTAAAGAAAATCTTTAGTTTATGCTTGAGGACAAGCATCGTTTTAAATTTGGGGGTGTGATAACGGGTAGAAATGCACGTTATTGCAGCACAAATAAGTAAAACAATGAGAGAATGCGATGGTAAAAATATACAAAATCATGTCCAAAAGTGTTAAACTGAGAATATTGCGATCGCATGCGCCCATCGTATAAAAGCAACTAATTTACTTATTTTGTTTAGTACAAATGCATTGGCACAAGTAAAAGTGTGATCCAAGAAATTTGGCGTCCGCGTGCATTAAAAGATTGCAATCGCAAAATCATGTGATTGTATGCGATCGCGAGAAGTTGCTCAATAAGATGGCCACATAAAGACAGCGGATCAAAGTGATAGCATAATAAATCATGATGGGATCGATAGTTGATGACAGTTGAATCTGAATTTAGTTGACAAGCCGTTAACGACACATTGTAGCAAGTACACTCAATTTTTGGTGACCATTAATCAGTGCATCAGAGAAGATGATTTAATGACTACTCATCATTGCAATCATTACAAAGAAAAGCTTTTTCACCTTGAGCTCCACCATAATAAAGGGGGTTAACAAGTTAGATCATATACACTATAGAGAGTCCTTAGTCTGTTCATAGTTATACTTATACTTAGAAGGCGGAGATGAGCCAAGAGAAGAGATGCTGAGAGATCATCCCCGGACAGCTCGAAAGATTGCCAGGAAGCATTACAAAAGGAGAGAGGGCCAACACTTGCAAACGCAAGAATATTCATTTGGGTAGAGTTGGAGTGAAAGACAGTGTAAAAGGCCACAGGAAGCAAGACATTGCTACGAGGCTTCTTATCTCTACATTCTATTACCATTCTATATCATGCATTTAATTTATAGACAATGGAAATCTCATTTCAACTTATGTTCAATCTCTCCATATTTCGCATGAGTAGCTAAATTTTCGAATGGCTTGAGAAGTACTTAGCTAGCATGAGCTAAGATTTTCACTTTATGCAATCATCGTGTCGTATGTATGCGTCATTCACCCTTTAAAGATACATGAGAGAGTAGTCTAAAGAAAGAATCTGGATTTGAGAGAGTCAGATTAGAATCTAGGCCTGAGAGAGTCGGATTAGAACCGCATAATAAGAGATAGAAACTTAGACATAAATTCTGTTTGCTATTACGCATCGCATGCACCCTAGAAATAGGAAATGATAGTATGCTGTCACCTTGTGTATGTGTGCATCATTCATCATCGTATAGACAAGAATAGAGGCTTAGACATAAGTCTTATTGACATTATCGTATACATCGCATGTGCCTAGAAATAAGAACTATGGCATTTGCATTGAGAGATGACATGTTGTTTTGTGTGTGTGTAGCATGATCGCATAACTTGAACACAATCTTAGGAAGTGTTTGCTAAATCCCTTCTCAACTCATTCATCGCATATTCATTGTAATTCTGGATTTCATCAACTCTTTACTCGAATCCGCCATATAGGAAATATACTTAATCAAAGCACCATCCAACTTATTTGTTTTCACCACCGCAAAGAAATCAAACTTATTGTCGCATATTTACTCAGTAGTACCTGTGTTCGACCCTGGACTTACCAGGAAACCTAGTGAGGTTTATACTTGGATTTTACTAGGAAAACTTGCATGTGCAACACATAACTCATCACCACAAAGATACACCATAATCACATCACATTTACAACCATCAAGCATCTTAGTTGATATATTACTTTCATGAATGCTTTGATGCTTGAAGACGGGTGCATGATGCTTGAGTAGGGAAAAACTAGAGAGGTTTATTTAAAATCACGACAAACTAGTACGACTTAATTGAAAAGGCTTGCATACACACACATGAGGGACAATAAGACTTATCCTTGAAATCTTTTAATGTTGGGATGTGTTTGAAAATTTCAACTAATGGATCTGATATGTTTATTTTTAGTGATGAGGTTTTAAGTCATTTGCATGCTTGTTTTAATTTTCCTATAGTCTTCTTTTTTCTTTCATCTTGTTAGCAATCTTCTATGTTTAGGGTGGAGTAATATACTCACAAAGTGCATACTTTGGGCTTAGAATTTAGTTAATTTCAAGCTTAATTTATGATCTTTGACGTTTTTTATGTTTAATTATAGGCAATCAAACAATTGGATCAGAACAAACAATTTTAAGGATTAAATGATTAAAATACCCCCAAGAAATGATAGAACTTTGACCTAGGGCAAGGAGAAAAGTGGAAAAAGTAGTGAAGTGTGAAAAATAGGGCGCATAACGCATAACGTTATGATGTTGTTCTGCCACACTAAAGAACCAATAATTAAAAAAAAAAAAAAGCATAGATGTTGTTTAGAGCATTGTGACACTCTAGAAACAAAGGCGCACATTACTTCGTGTTTTAGGCAGCATCGTAACGTGACACTTCAACTATTATTTAGAAGAGAGTTCTTCCATTTATCATTTGGGGGAGGTGGCTTTGGGCTGAGTTTTAGAGTTTAATTAAGATTGCAGCAAGGCTTCCACGAGGAGTAAAAATCTTGACAAAGGTGACATTCTGGAGCTTGAAAGGATTGAAGACTTGAAGAGTTCGTTGGGTTGCATTTTCGGAATTGAGGTCGATAGTCGAGAAACTAGCTTGCATCTTTTTTCATCTTGTATTTTCTATTCCTTTGTATTCGGGAAGTTCATGAATTGTCTATGTTTTTGCTGTAACCATGAGTGGTTGATTTGTATTGTTAAGGATTTGATTTAATTTTATGGATTGCTTGAACTAAATCAATTGTTCTTGGATTTGATTTATGCATGATTTATTTTAACATGTTTATCTTAATGCTTTTGAACAGTTGATCATTGTTTGAATGTTCTTTAGTAATGTTTTGTTTGGAAAAGAATATACCATGTTAGATATAACATGTTAAACTGTTAGTCAAGTATGCATGAAAGTAAAAGAAGATCGATAGAGATAAATGATGGACGAAGTTAATGGTGTATTAATTAAGTAATTACATGTAATTGGATTAATAGTTAGCTATTGGAAAAGGTTAATCGTAGAAGAGGATATCTGAATATAAAACTCCTAGGTCTATAAATTGCATAAAATCAATCCAAGGTCTAAATTATTAATTCGATTAATCCATTTAACGAAATCATACCCCTAGGGTGTATCTTTGCCTAGTTTTACCCCTTTGTTATCTTTTATTTGTTTTTTAGGATTAGATTAGTTGTGTTTCCATCACATCCAGTCCCATAAATAAAATAAAGGATCTCTGTATAGCTAGAAGAATCAAACCAATTTTTCAGAAGACGATACTCAATCTCTTGACTATTTTATTTTATGACAATTTGACACATGCACTTGCACATTATCATATATGCACATGAGCATTGATTTCAAAGACCCTAGGATGAGATATCCCAGGTTTCCTTCCACTCCATATTTCTTGTGGCATTTTCTTTCAAATATGCTTATTGTTGGAGATCGGCTGGATAGGTAGACTGCACATGCTACTACTTTTGCCCAAAACTCCTTTGGCAGTTTCTTGCTTTTATGCATACTTCTTAAATTGTTCTAAATTTTTTTTCTACCACTCCATTTTGTTGAGAAGATCTCGACACGGTCAATGGTCAATGAGTTCCATGATCTTCACAATATTTTTGGAATTCATTTGATGTGAATTATCCTCCACGATTAGATCTCACGGCCTCAATCACTAGACAGCTTTCTTTCTGAACAACGGATTTAAACTTCTTGAAGTTCTCAAACACCACTGATTTATACGTCAAAAATATATCCATGTTTTTCTCAAAAAGGTCATCAACGAAGAGAAGGAAATAGTTACTCTTACCAAGTGATCTTGGCTTGATCAATTCGTACACATATGTATGTAAGAGTTAAAAAGGCTTTTGAGCTCTCGAGTTTCAATTCTTTGGGAAGCTTTTCTTGAACTGTTTACTAAGTAGACATCATTCACATGCTTGATCAAGGTCGCTTATGGAAAGTAGCCCTCTCGCCATGCTCTTTTTGGAGAGTGACTCTAATCCTCCAAAATTGAGATGCCCATATCAAAGATGCCAATGCCGAGAGGCATCTTTGTAACACATCTTGAGGCATTTTGTGATGTCATTTTGAATGTCGAGTATAGACATTCTATTTTTTGTCATTGGCATCTTAGAAATCATGTTCTTTGTAGTGTCTCTTATAGAAAGGTTATTTTCTTTTAATCGAATGCCATAATCTCTCTCTAAGAGTTAGCTCAGGCTCAAGATATTACTCTTCATATTTGGCACATAATGGACATTTGAAATAATTGGTGCTCACTATTCTCTAATCAGATAAGAATGCTACTTGTTCCTTTTACTTCTATTTTCATTCTTCTCCAAAAGCCACATTCTTGCTTACTGATTCATCACGTTCTGTAAACATGCTTCTTTCTCCACAAATATGGTTGCATGCCTTGGTATCCAAGTACAATCTATTATCTTTGTTCCATTCATTAACCATATAAACCATATATAAGGCACCACATTCTTGACTTCTTTCTTCAATATAATTTACCTTCTCATCAACTTTATTGATTTTGGGAGTTCTACATTTGGATGCATAATGAAAAACCATCGGACAGTTATAGTATTTTAGGATTGATTCATCCTACCTTGATCTTGAGTTGCATTGTCCATGACCTGTTATTGAGTTTCTTGATCTTCTTTGGGAGTTATTGTTGTTGTCTTCACAGGGCCTCTAAGTACATCCTCATCATTTTCCATGACCTATTCCTCATCCTCGATGTCCACCATGTTCTCGTCCTTGTTCGCTTCTATTATTAGGACTAATTCCTCGACTAGTCGAATCAACTAACAACTTGAGCAATTGATTGACGATTCTTCCTTCTTCTTTTTCTTTTCTTCATATTCTTGTAACGAATCCATGAGTTGCTAAATAGTCACGACATCGAAGTATTTTGTTTGTTCAATTATGGCAACAGTATGTTCAGACATTACATCTTATGAACTTAGCATTTTTTCCATGATTTTTACGTCATCAATGTTTCACCATTTCTTTTAAGTTAATTAGTGATAGTTAAGACTCTAGAGAAATAGATTGAGATGGCTTCCCTTTCTTTCATATTCAATGTTTCAAACTCGGCTCGAAGAGTTTGAAGATGTACCTTTTTAACCAGATCCTCTCTCTTATATGATGTTTGAAGCTTTTCCCATGCTTTTTTCATTGTCGTGGCTTCTGAAATCTTCTAAAACGCATAATCATCTAAAACTACAGGAAAAAAACGCTCTCCCAACGCCTAAAAATTTCGTTGGGAGATAGGGTCTCTCCCGGCGAGGTAAGAGAAGTGTCGAGAGTTAGAACTAATTTCTGACGCCGTATACTAATTGTTGGGAGATTGGAGAACTTTCGACGATTGGCCACTGCCCATGGGGAGTTTGGAGAACTCCTGACGGGCTATTTTACTCGTCAGAAGTTCTCGACAGATCTCTTGATGGCTATCGTGCTTCGTTGGGAGATCCACTATATAATCTTCTCCCTTCAGCCCTAGCTGTCGCGCTGTACACCTCCTTCTTCTTTAAATTCTCTTCTTCAAATCAGTAATACCCCTTTGTCGAATGCCCACTACAAATCCTCTTTTTCAAATCGATAACACCCCTTCGCACTTCACACTTCACGCTTCACACCTCACTAAAAACACTCGCCGCATATCCTCACGCCTCACTAAAAATGTCGAATGCCAAATGCCTGAGCCTCACGACAAATGCCGTTCGTGGCAGCTGTTGAGCTCGTCGTCGACTAGCTCTGCCTCCCGTTCGACCTGTTCCGTAGCTCGTTCGACTTGCTTCGCAAATCAAAATCAAAATCTAATATTTGTTTTGTTATTGTTTTGAATATACATAATAATTTTGTTATTGTTATTGTTATTGAATATACATATTAATTTTTTTTATTGTTGTTGTTAATATATTTATTAATTTTTTTTATTATTATTGTTATTGAATATATTTATTAATTTTTTATTGTTATTTTTTTAATATACTTATTAATTTTGTTATTGTTATTCTTATTGAATATGCATATTAATTTTTTTATTGTTATTGTTATCAAATATACATATTAATTTTGTTATTGTTACTGTTATTGAATATACATGTTATGATTGAAAGTTTGCTTTGATTGTTTTGCACCGGTGGTTGGAGGAAAAATTATGGTGCATTGTTGAATTTTGAAATTGAGTTGAAAATGTAATGATGCGAGTCTTCTATCTTTCTTTGTTAAGTCTATTAAACTATCCTTTCGTGCTTGAGAAAGACCACTATTACTTGAGAAAGACCACTATCATTCTCTTGTTCGACGTACCATTTCTCTACGATATCTTGTAAGCCAAGAAGAGCCTTCATTATGATACTCCAATTGTCATAATTGCTCTTGTTGAGCATTGGGACTTGGAAAGGAACCATGTTATTGCTTGCCATCTTCTTGAAAGAGGATTTTAAGCTCTGGTACTACTTTGTTGTAATGAAATGTTGGAGGTTTGAGGAAATTTAGAAGAGAGAATTAAGAAAGAGATTACTTGTGTTATTGAGCACTTTTTTTTTTTTTTTGGCTCCATACAAATGGTAGGACATCCCTCCTATTTATACTAGTTGGCATCTCAAAATCTATTGCTAAGATTTTGTCAAAACATTATGATCTAATGGTTACAAATGTCTCTCTACAATTTTTTTCACAATAACACGTTTTCTCGTATTTTCTAGATAATTCTTCAATCTACTATAAGTCTCTCATACAAGTATTATTTCTAGAATATTCTAATACTTGATACTTTCTAGAAATTGGGCTTTTCTATTGGACTAGGTTCAAAATCAAGTTTATATTTCAACATCTTAGGTGATGAAGTATGACTTTGATGTGAAGCAACGAGGCTCGACTTTAAGAGTAAAGCAGAAAAGCCATACTTTGCAGATGAGGGTGACAAAGCTTGAATTTAAGAGTGAAACGCCAAAGCTTAACTTAAACAATGAGGCGCCTAAGCTTGTTGTTAAAGTTAGGTGATGAAGCTTGACTTTAAGAGTGGGGCATCGAAGCTCAACTTTGAATGCTAAACAACGATGTACGATGGTGAGGGTAAATGTATGAATTTCTAATTTCCAGATACATGCACTTCTAGATACATATAATTGTTCAATTACATGAATGGTATGTATACATGTACTTCATTCATTTTGTATCTTTTAGGAAACATCTCTAAAGTGCTATATAAAGGGTTCATTTCCCTCCTTTGTAATCAATTGAAGGAAGACAATCAAATGAATAAAAAAATATGAGTTTCAAGAGAACACTATTCTTCTCTTGTGTGTTCTTAAGTTTTGTAAGAGAATAAGTTTCTTCTCTTCAAAGTTTGTGAGATTTAGAGTGAATCTTAGAATGAGCTCGTCAACGCTTCCAACAAAGTGGTATCAGGGAATAAGGTTGAAAGATGTCATTCAACAACATTTGCAGCCTCAACTTCCACATTTGGATGGACAAAATTATAAATGGTGAGGTCAACAAATGAATTATTGATCTCAATATTTTTGGGATATTGTTGATAGAAGATATTTGAAACCTAAAGATGAGAATGGTCTCTCACAATAACAACTCAATGAGTTGAGAGAGACTAGAAAGAAAGATAAAAAAAAGGCATTGTTTTTTTTATCTACCAAGTTGTAGATGAAAATATCTTTTAAAGGATATCAGGTGTCTCGATTGCTAATGCGGTATGGGATACATTGCAGAATTTATACAAATGAGAAGAAAAAGAAAAATTAGTATGATTGCAAACACTTCGAGCTGAATTTGATACCATCCGAATGAAAGATGCTAAAACTCTTGAAGAATTTTTCCACTATCTTCTCTTAATTGTTATCAATCGAGATCAAATGGAGAAGTAATTAAAGACGAAAAGGTATGACCATATTGTTGTTACAATTGATGAATCCAAAGATTTATCAACTCTCTCCATCGATAGCTCAATGGGATCACTTCAATCCCACGAGCTCAAATTGAAGTACTTTGATTCTACTCCTTCACAAGAAGCTTTTCATATACAAACTTGTTCTAGAGAGATATGAGGTGGAAGAAGAGGTGGACGTGATGATAGAGAAAATGGATGGTCCAACGACTTATAAAATTATGAGTTTGAGAACAAAGACAATAAAACTTCTTCAAATAGAGGAAGGGGGAGAAGTTCAAGTAGAGGAAGAAACGGGAGTGGAGATTATGGAGATTTTTGTCACATCCAATATTTCAATTGTAGACGTTATGGGTATTTTCAAGCAGATTGTTGGTCGAAGAAGTCTAATTCAAATCAAGCTCAAACCACTCTAATGCATAAGCACAAGGATAATGATCTAGGTCTTCTCGTTCTCACATTCAATATCCAAGAAACAAGCACTAAAGATATATGGCATCTTGATATTGTTTGTAGTAACCATAAGATAAGAAAAAAGGATATTATTATATATTTAGATGAGTCTCATCAAAATAAAGTAAGAAATGGTGACAAAAAGAAGTTCGAAGTCAAAAGAAAAGGAGATATCCTTGTCCAAAGAAAGAATGTAACAAAAAGAATCACTAATGTTTATTATGTTTCAGAGCTCAAACACAATTTCTTAAGTGTTGGGCAGCTTCTACTGAAAGGACATGATGTTATCTTTGAAGATGGAATATGCGAGATCAGAACCAATAATGGAGGTCACATAACAAAGGTTCACATGACTCGTAACATGTTTCCAATGAAAATGTACTATGAGAAGCTTGTCCGTTTTAAGACTTTAGTAAAAGGCACTTCATGGCTTTGGCATTGTCGGTATGGACACCTAAGTTTTGAAACTTTTTCTCACATGTGCAACAACATAAGGTGAGAGGAATGCAAAATATTTAAAAAGAAGATCAACTTTGTGAACTATGTATTTTCGGAAAGCATCATCGAAATTTATTTCGGACAAGAGGTTCTTGGATAGCATCAAAGCCTCTAGAGCTTGTCCATATAGACTTATGTAGACCCATGAGAACTACTACACATAGAAGTAATCATTATTTTTCTCACATTTATCAGTGATTATAGTCGAAAAAATGGATTTATCTTCTAAAAAAAAACTCTACTTTCGAATGTTTCAAGACATTCAAAGCAATAGTTGAAAATGAAAGTAACTTAAGATTGAAAACATTGTATTTGAATCATGGAGGATAATATTTATTTTTTTACAGATTTCTTGAAGGAAAATGGAATCAGACATCAAAAGACTATTCAAAGAACTCCTTAACAAAATGGAGTTTCATAGATTAAAAAAAAAAGAATAATAATGGAGCTTGCAAGAAGTATGTTGAAGGCTAAGAAACTTCCTGATCAATTTTTAGGAGATGTAGTAATTTTTTAAGTTTATCTCTTAAATCGAGCCTCAACTAAAAGCATGCAAGGTATTTCTCCTCAAGCAGCATGAAGTTGATTAAACTCAAATGTTAGTCACCTAAAAGTACTTGGGTACATTGCCTACTCTCGTATTTCAGATGACGAAAGAGGTAAACTAGATTATAAATCAGAAAAGCACATTTTTTTGTATAGTGAGAACTCCAAGGTTTATAGATTATAGAACCATGTGAGTAGAAAGTTATTATTAGTCAAGATGTCAAGTTTAATGAAGTAGAATTGTGGAAATGGGATGCTATAAATGAAGATTAGAATCCATTACTTGTTGACATGCATGGAAAAGAAGATGCTCGAGACTTCGAGCTTGAAAAGACTCCACCAGTGACTTTATGTTCAATTTCACACTCCACGAGTGATGAAGAAACTACTCCAAGGAAGACAATAAGTATTCATGATATCTATAGTACTCCAAGAAGAATGTTGGATGATGAGTATGTTGATTTTGTTTTATTTGCAGATATTGATCTTACATATTTTGAGGAGGCAATTCAAGATGAAAAATGGAAAGATGCAGTGGATTAAGAGATTGATGCAATCAGAAGAAATGAGACATGGGAGTTAGTCAAACTACAAGAAAATAGAAAAGCTCTTAGAGTCAAATTGTTCTATAGAACAAAGTTGAAGAAAAATGGAGATATCGAGAAATACAAGGTAATGCTCATCATGAAAGGGTACAAACAAAAGTGTGGTATAGATTATGAAGACGTTTTTGCAGATGTGACTCACTTGGAGATTGTTCAATTGCTTCCAACCCTTGCAGCACAAAATGATTAGAAAGTACAACAAATTGATGTCAAATCATCCTTTCTAAATTGATATTTAGAGGAAAAAATATATATTGGAGCAACCCCCTGGTTATGTGAAGACTAGAGAAGAAAATAAAGTGTATCGATAGAAGAAAGCATTGTACAGACTAAAGCAAACACCGAAAGCATTTTACAGTCGTATTGACAATTTTTTTAAGGATGGCTTCAAAAAATGTCTATACGAGCATGCTCTCTACACAAAAGAAGATTGAGATGGGAATTTCTTGAACATTTGTCTATATTAGCCTTTACGGAAAATTCAAACACGATGATTGAAGATTTCATAGAGAGCATGAAGAAAGAACTTGAGAGACAAATATGGATTTACTTCATTATATTCTTTGTATTGAAGTTGACAAAGGTGATGAATGGATTGAAATTTTCCAAAAGAAGTATACAAAAGATTTATTGGTAAAATTTAAAATGGAGAAAGCTCATCCTACCAGTACTCCTATGGAACTAGGGTTGAAACTAAGCAAACATGATGATAATAAAGCTTTTGATGTCATCATCTATAGAAGTCTTGTTGGGAGTTTAATGTATTTAACTATAATTAGACCTGATCTTATGTCCTCAGTCAGTTTATTGAATAGATTTATGACATCACTAAAGAGAAGTCATTGAAAATCTGGAAAGAGAGTTCTTAGATATATTATCAGAACTATTGATCATGGAATCCACTATAAGAAGAACATAGATAATGTGCTTGTTGGCTAAGAAAGGTACTACATGCATTAAAGAGTTCTCAAGAGAAAGAGGCTCTCCTATTCTGTGACAACAAATAATCTATTTCATTTTCAAAAAATCTCGTCTTTCATGGGAGAAGTAAACATATAAAGATCAAGTATTATTTCATCTGAGAATTTATCAAAGATGGAGAAGTATGCATCAAGTATTGCAAGACACAAGATCATGTTGTAGACATATTCACCAAAGCATTAAAGAAATACTTGTTCTGGAAACTGAAGGAGAAGCTCGGACTCATGGAAGTCTAGCTTAAGGGGGATGTTAGAAATTAAGCTAGATACATAATAGATAATACAGTTCTAGATATATTTCCAAATACATGAATTTCTAATTTCTAGATACATGCACTTCTAGATGCATATAATTGTTCAAGTACATGAATGGTACGTATATAGTGTCACTTTCCATTTAGTGTTTGATATCTTTTACAAATAACAGTCTTTTGGAAGTCTAGTATAAGGGTTCATGTGCCTCATGTTCTGGTAAATCAAGTGAAAAGGAAGATAATAAAATCAATAAAAAGAAAAAGAATTAGATTCAAAGACAAATAGATTATTTCTCTCTGGTGTTCCGTTAAGTTTTAAATAAGGAAGAGACGAGAGTTTTCTTCGGTCTTTCCAGATTGTGAGATGTGTAAAATGAATGCTAAGTAGGTGCCTCGTCAAATTACGCTCCAACTAATATATTATTTAGTAAAGAAACGCAAACCAAAATTACGAAAATTCTAAAATTAGAGCAATTTGTTTTGAGTATCATGTTGTTAAATGGTTAAAAATACTTAATTAAAAAAAAAAAAAATACTACAGAAACATGGTTTTTATCATTGAGCTATATAGTAGTACTATATATATATATAATATATAATATTCAGTTTTACGTAAAGTTTTATACTTTCAAACTCAATTTTCATATCATGAAACATAATTTAAAATGAATGAAGATATTTATCTATATGGGTTTGTGACATGTAGAGGCCATCAACAGACTTTGTTTTGAAGAGAAGAAAAATGGATTCGCATCAACTCTTAAAAGGATGCAACCGAACTGTCAAAATATGTTAAACTGGTCATCTAAAAAATTTGTATGAAAAATATATTAGCAGTTTACAGCACTCATTCAACGAACAATTATTTTACTTTTCAAGTTACTAAGAAAATGACCTTTGTAAAAAATTGATTTTGGTTTTTAAATGTTCTATATTCTATTCACCATTATTAAAATAAATGAAGAACATATAATTATTATAAGTGATAAATCATTAAAATTTTTATTTTCGTTCAAAATGCAATAATGAATTATCAACTTATGAATATTAAATAATTAAAATCTGAAATTCTTAATTTCATCCGAGTTTAAGTTTTTTTCCTTGCAAACATATTTATTACTTTCATGGAAAGAAAGAGACGTGCTATCAATCTCAATTTAGAGAGGGTTCCCCTATCCCACATGTTATATCTATATCTATATGTATATAACTATAACATACATGTCATCTATTCCAAACTTTTCTTACTAAAATTTTTCTTTTAATTTTACAAATATCATTTCTAAAACATCTCTCTTTTCCTCAAATATTTCCTGAAACCTAAGAAGACACCTTAGATGGATTAGATTTGTTCAAGAAACCTATGAGTTCAACTTTGGTACTCACAAAGTAAATCACTCTCTAGAATCATACACCTCTGTGTAACTTTGACCATAATCATCTCATCATAGAGCAAACAACAAGTATCAAAACTAAAAATACTTGTGTTTTTTAACAAATCTTTCTAAAATTTCAAATGCTTCTTTGAAGATTGTAACAACTATAATAAAGAAAATGAAAGCAAAATAAACATGATTTTTTAGAAACATAAAACTATAAAGTAAAAAACCGTTATTAATAATGCTAAAGCCCAACGATAATTGACAAAACCTTCTTTTCTAAAGATCGAGAAGAAATTGTTCTTAATAAATGAAAATACGTGTTCTAATTTGGTTATTGAGGCTAGAATTCCATGATAGATATAATAATCCCCATAAGAAGAAAAAGAAAAAATGTGCAAATCTATGATTAAATGTGTCGATCTCTACAAATAATAACACTTAATAAGAAAACGTGAATCATTATTTAATTAAAGTTGCATTTGAGAATCTTACTTGTGTGATGCAATATCTCTGGTAGATTGAATTAATCTTCACGCTTCTCCTTACTTTCCTCTATCCTGGAAGATTTTAAGGAAATTCAAATAGTAGGATTAGAATACAAATAAAATGATGAAGCTTGATATTTAGATAAAAATTTGGTTAGAAAGATCATATGATCCTTAATTTAGCGTGTACCTCCTGCGATCTATGAAAATATGTTGGATAATAACATATATATCCCGTGCTGGAGAGATAATAAATTCACTTCCTCCTATCCTCATGGATTTCAAATTACCTGTGCTTACTATTCCAACTGAAAATGTCTCCATTTGATTGCATTGAAATATGTCCAATGTCTCCAAGGATGGAAACTTGAGCATACATTTTCCAGAGTAAAAGCTGAATAGTCTTGGTAAATTATCATGTCGTAGATGATGCAGTTTTCTGAAAATAATTTCACCATTTTCTTCATCAGCAACGACTATAGATGCCATTCCTGCACAATCAGGTGTTTCAATGCGTTCGAGATTCACCAGATTGTTTGCCACTGAAGAGCTAAACAAATTCACCATTCCATTGCAATTATGGACGATAAGAGTACTCAAATTTACGAATGAGATTGACGATGGCAGTATGCATTTCAAACTATCCAAACTAACTGTGATGACTTCACTACTTTCTTTCCACACGTGCGTAAGATTAGGAAGATCCCACAAATATATCTCCTTCAACTTTGCACATCTTTGAACATGATTGTTTGTAGTTAATACTTCATTTTCAAACACGTGTACCAATTGAAGGGCATTTTCGATTTTGAAAGTTCTAATATTGTATAATACTTCACTCACTTCCGATGGTAAACAAACCATGTCGTCATCCTCACAACCAATCAGTCTAAGACATTCGAGTTGGGGGAATGAGTTCAATTTATGCCAAAAGCCTCTCTTCACTCTCTTCAACCTCAATTCCACATCTCTCATGCTCTGGAGGAATTCAATCTGAAACCAAACAAAGTTTCTAAATTACTATTTTGAATATTGTTCTTACATCATGCGTATACCAATTGATTTTTATTTTTGGATTCAAACTTGAAATATTAACACATAAACCTATCAATAGTCATCAATGATAAACTTTTATAAGTAGTTTCAACTTTAAAGGAAACTATTAACTTTCAATGGTTAACATTTAAACCTATAAGTGATAGAAGCCTATTACTAAAAAGTATATAAGTTGATATCTATCGAAATCGTATCAATAATATCATTAATATCATACATTTAATTGATATATATCAAAGTCATATCACTGATATATGGATATTACTCATAGCTTCTATCAATGATAGTTTCTATTAGTAGCTATCACCCATAGTTTCTATAAGTGACTATCACCTATAGCGTTTAACACTGGCTATCAACAATAGACATTCATGAAATGAAAATTTCATTATATCACTTGATACCATTGATACATGGATATCACCTAAGTTCTGTCATCGATATCACTGATATCACATATACCATTGTTATCAGTGATTGCTTCTACCATTGATAATTAACATGCTAGCAGAGATAAATATTGTTATTCCTTTTCACCATCAAATTACATGTTATCATTGATAGTTTCCACCATCGATAACATGCTATTGTGACAACTTTTAGACATCACACTTACACTTTAATTTGAGATTCAATTTTATTAATTAAATTCACTATGTTGGTAGACTTCTATAAGTGACTATCTTATGTCATAATAATAGAAGTCTACAACTTATAGCTATTGATAGATTCTATAAGTTTTAGACTTTTAGTTTGATCTTGAGTATTTACTAATAAATTATTATACATTAGTTGGTAAAAATCTCTAAGTCAGACTTCTATCCCTTACAAAAGTAGTTTGTTGGTGATAAAAGCTTATCATTGATAGATTATAATAGACTTAGTCTACAAGTGATATCAATAAGCTATCATTGACAAAAGACTTAGTCTACAAGTGATATCAATAAGCTATCATTGACAAAAGATTATTGCGGATAGATTTCATACTTTTAAAGTCCTATAAAAAGAAAAAAAAAAAAAAAACTATGGACCCGTTTGATATCCTTCCCATTTCTCTCTTCTTTTTTTTAGAAAAACAATTAAGCTTTAACAATAGAAAATTATTGTGCATAATCAAAACATGGCTTTGAAACAAGGGAGAGGAAAAGGACGTGACAGATGGGAGAGAGAGGTGAAATTGGGAAGATGGGGCAGAGAGTGGCAAAAATCATGTAATAAGAAAATGAAAATAAAGAAAAATAAATCTCCATCCTGCAACAGTCGAAGGGAAACCCGAATCATGGAACAAATAAAAGGGGCAAGACCCAGAAAATTCAATAGTTTATCGGTCTATATTTTTCATATTTGCAAATCTTTTAAGGATATGTTATATGTTATATTTTCCTTTAAAAAGAATTGGATAAATTCATACCTCTTGTGTGAAAAAAGCTTGGATAATGTCATTTATCCCCTTTGTTGGTGGTATTGAGACTTCATTTTCTCCATGGATCTCGATGGCTTGCAAATTGGGAGTATTTGTTATTCCACATGAAAATGTTTTCATATCATGGCATCTGCTTATCTTCAAGATTTTCAAGACAGGAAGTTT
The DNA here is from genome assembly GCF_009727055.1 of Benincasa hispida. Taxonomy (NCBI): domain Eukaryota; kingdom Viridiplantae; phylum Streptophyta; class Magnoliopsida; order Cucurbitales; family Cucurbitaceae; genus Benincasa; species Benincasa hispida. The sequence continues at coordinate 39,518,083 of NC_052358.1, forward strand.
AAGTGTGCATTTTCCAGATTGAAAACAAGCTAGTCTTGGTAAATTATGAAATTCTAGATGACTCAGTCTGTTGAAGACAATTTCACCATTTTCTTCTTCTTCTGTTGCAACTATGGAAGTCATTCCTCTACAATCAGATATTTCAATGGAACTCAAATTCACCAGATTGACACTGAAGAGCTAAACAAATTCATCATTCCATTGCAACCATGAATTTGAAGATCAGTCAAGTTGAAGAATGTAATTGTGGTCGTTTGATTGGTGTTCTTCAAATTTGCATGTCTTTGCGTATCATCATTTCCAAATACCTGTTCCAACTGAAAGCAAGTTTCAATTACCAGATCTTCAACATGGTATAAAACTTCCTTCATTTCTTTTGGGATGGTAATAATTTTATCATCATCTCCATTACCAACCAATGTAAGACTTTGGAGTTTGGGAAATTTTGATATAACCCAGAAGCTCTCATTAGCTGCCTGCTTACATGGCATTTCCAATGTTCTTAAGCTTTGGAACAATACAACCTGAAAAGTACACAAAAAGTTTCTAAACTATTATTTCAATATATATGTACTCATTATTTCAATATATAGGGTATAATATTGAAGATGTTTTACCGCTTCCAACTTGTTTACTTCATCCACAGGAAATATTTCGTTTTGCTCCTCCACTTCTAGATTTTCAATTTGTTCAACATATTTTAGGAAGCTGGAAAAATACTGCTCAGCTGAGGACAATCTGTAACATTGACTCTCTTTAGATTTGTAAATGCCAAAACATGACCAACATCTTTATTCCACACATATTTTAAATTCGGTAGACCGTTTAATTTCAGGGTTGTCAACGGGAGTGGAGCTCCTTTTGTATCGTCAAAACTCGACTTTTTGGTTTCGAATACCATTTCTAATAACATACAATCAAAGATATCCAGTGCTTCTAAAAACACAAGTGATGTCACCATACTCCAAGGAAACATGCATCTCAACTTGTTGCAGTTTTTAATACTTATCTTTCGAAGTTTGCAAAAGGAACTTGCAATCGGCTCATTATTATTCCATAACATCTCAAAACTATTTCCTCCATCAATCCCTAAAATCTCCAAGGTAGGAAATGAAAGCTGCAGTTTTATATTTGTATTTAGGATTGGTTGCATGTCAATAGCAAAAAATAGCAAAACCTAAAATTATTTGAAAATATAAAAAAATTTAAATCAGAGTCCATGTAAAAACTTCAAAACTTCAAGAAGCTAATTAGCCCATCAAAATGATTGAAAATCGATTAGTAATAGGTTATCAAAATTAGAAGTTTATAGATAATAGCCTTGTATTATTGGAGTTTATTAACGTCGATCAAAGTTAAGTTATTAGTATCACTTAACAATAGTAATAAAGAAAACTATTCATTATAATCTTCTTTTAGTACTCAAAACCTTTATTTATAGACTGAACACTACGAGTGATGGAAGTTAATCACTAAGTAGGGGTAATATGACACATTTATAAAACCATAGATTATTTTCTAGGTTTACCATGTCTTAAAATAAAATTGCCATCCACTATAAATTTTTAAAGTAAACACCTTAAAATGTTGATGAAGTGCATTTGATATCCTGACATTTAATGAAAAGGAAAAAAAAAAGGATAAAAGTCGACGGATTTATTATTTCTAACTTTTTTTATTTAGTACAACAATTAAGGAAAGGGGTACCAAACATCTCATCTCTTAGGATGGAAGATCATGTCAATTATTACATAACTACTTATCTCACTTTCATAATTTGTCCTAGGGGCATTTTTGTCTTTTTATGTGTACCCTAAGGTTTCATCTTTTTCTATTTAAACTGTAGCCTCTAGGCATTACTCTAGATCAATTTATTATAATAAAAGTTCTCTACACCGTGGTTTTTTCTCTCTGTATTAGGTTTTCCATATAACAAGTGTGTGCCCTTTTTCTCTTCTCCTTACTTTTCATTACGGTATCAGAGTAAGATGAAACCCTAACCACCATTGAGGAAAACCCAACAGGAGAATCGCAAGGACCATCTGGCACTACGACTACAAAAATAGAAGTTGTCATTGAAACAACCATGGAACAGTATTTTTAGATGATGATGACTCGATTTTAGGAGATGACTGGATCAGCCATTGATAAGCCGCATGGATCAAGCCGAATAGGATAACCGCACGGGTCTTCAATCCCAGTCGCATATGGAGACACCGGAATACCCAGCAGCCATCAGTCGAATACAAGCTTCAAGCATCGGATGATGCGTTTCCTCCAGCGCCAATCCTTGCTATTGCTCAATCATATGCTGCTCCAGACGCACGCGAAGCTCCGACGTTCTACCTAGACGTAGACATGAACCTCCACTCACGAAACTCTAGCCCCTAAACAACTTCAGACGTGCGACTTTAGTCGCGACACTATAGCCGCGAAACAACCTCAGACGTGTGCAAACCTATAGCTCAGTCGCGACGAGATGCCCAGCCGCTCGATCCGCCGGCGTTCGACCCTCCTACCCAGTTGCACACTTTCCATTCGCCGGCGCTTAATCCTCCTGTCAAGCCGTCGGTATTCCTGCCATGAGCCAAGTGAAATTCTCAAGCAAGATTTGATTCCCAAGTTCGTGAGTCAGTGCCAATTCGAGCCACGAGTGTCAATTTCTCAAGCCACGTTTTCAAGCCATCGTCACATATGGCTACCAGACTCGCTCGCAATTCCATCCAATCGAGCGATTCTGGTTCTTTCCAGCCAAGCGGATCTGACTACGTTCAGGAATAGTTGGCTCAGTTGCAGCTTTAGATTAAACAGCAAAATGAGTCAATACAACAACAGATGGCCAGTCTTGGAGAGGCTCTCGGAACTATGTCAAATGGTCGAGAAAAAATATCAAATTGCTCAGCTTATTCAGAAAGCCCAGTAACTTCTTTCCCTACTTTATCTACAACTCAATTGCTTTCTGCGAATCCTTCTAGTTATATTGTATGAATGAAATTAAATGGCCATAATTATTTTTCGTGGTCCCAATTTGTGAGAATGGCTCTCGAGGGTCACCATAAGTTCGAGTATTTGACTAGAGAAATACCAAAACCTAGACAAGGCTACCCTCAGGAACGCGCATGGAAAGGAGAGGATTCTCTATTCTGATCTACGTTAGTAAGAAGTATGGAACCCCAGATTGGCACACCCCTGCTGTATGTTGCTATTACAAGAGATATTTGGGAGGCTGTGAAAAAGTTGTACTGCACACAACAAAATGGAGCTCGATTGTATGCACTTCGTAAACAAGTCCATGAATGTAAACAAGGAACCATAGATGTCACAACTTACTTCAATAAACTATTTTTGATTTGGCAAGAAATGGATTTATGTCAAGAGTTGATTTGGAGTTGTCCGTGTGGAGGAGTTTTGCACTATCAGTTCGAAGAGACAAACCGATTCTATGGTTTTTTGGCAAGACTTAATCCAAAATTTGATGCTGTGCGAAGTCGAATTATGGGAGCTCGTCCAGTACCCTCCCTGATGGAAGTGTGTTCTGGAATCCGACTTGAAGAAGATCGGTCTAATGCCATGAATAATCCAGTAATTCAGTTAACTAATTTCGCTGCGTTTAAAGTATCAAGAACTGACAAACAAAATGGAAAAGTACTTCCAGCCTGTGAACACTGTAAGAAGCCATGACACACTAAAAAGCAATGTTGGAAGCTACATGGTCGTCCTCCAAATTGTAAAAGACGACAATTGGGACATGGACGTGCATTAGCAAGTGAGTCGACAGCTGGTCCTAAACCATAGAATCAAGAGACAAGTTAAAATGACTCCAGTACAGTGGGTGTCAGTGCAATCGCACAATCAGGTACGCATTACACTTGTGGCCTTGTTAGTATAAATGGAAACCATGGATTCTAGACTCAGGAGCTACGAACCATCTAACTAGCATGTTGGACTAGTTTTTGTCTTATTACCTGAGTGTTGGGAATGAAAGGATCAGGATCGCTGATGGATCATTCGCCCCTGTGGTCGGAAAAGGCCATTTATCACCCTTTGAGGGTTTTACACTCTAAGACGTTCTACATATGCCTAAAATTTCTTACAATTTTCTATCTGTCAGTAAGATTACCAGAGATTTGAAATATAGTGTTATCTTCTCACCCAATGCTGCTATTTTCCAGGATTTGAACTCCAAGATGACGATTGGCACTACCTAGCATGATGGGGGACTTTATTTCCTTACTGAAGATACCTCCTCTAGGAGTTGTGATACGACTAGTTTACTGTCTCCCTGTTTTTCCAATTCTGAGACAGATTATATGTTATGGCACTTTCATCTCGGTCATCCGAGTTTTCATTGTATGAAATATTTATTTCCCCATCTATTTAATAATATTAATGTTTCTAACTTGAAATGTGATGTGTGTTTCCATGCTAAACAACCTCACGTCTCGTTCAAACCCTAACCTTATAAGCCTTCGAAACCCTTCACCCTTTCTCATAATGATGTGTGGGGTCCTTCGCCGGTTACAACCACTATTGGCAAACAGTGGTTCGTAACCTTTATAGATGACCACACTAGGTTGACCTGGGTCTTTCTCCCTACTAACATGTCTGAAGTAACGTCTGTCTTCCAGCAGTTCTACAATTCTATAGAAACCTAGCTTAACTCGAGAATCACCATTCTCTGGAGCGATAATGGTCGGAAATTCTTTAATAATAAGTTCGGGGAATTCCTCGTCTCTAAAGGAATAATCCATCAAAGTTCATGTGCCTATACCCTTCAACAGAATGGCGTGGCTGAACGGAAAAACCGTCACCTAATTGAGGTTGCTCGGTCACTCATGCTATCCACATCTCTTCCGTTGTATCTTCGGGGAGATGTTGTTCTGACAGCAACTCACTTAATAAACCGAATGCCTTCTCGGGTCTTAAAGTTTCAAACCCCTTTTGACTATTTCAAAGAGTCATAGCCTGATAACTACCTTACCCCTGATGTTCCATTTCGTGTGTTCGAGTGTATTGTGATTCTCCATACCCATGGCTCTCATCAAACCAAATTTACCCCTTGGGCTCAAAAGTGTGTTTCTGTGGGATACCCTTCATTAATGCGGATACAAATGTTACCATACTTGTTCCCCCAAGTACTCTGTCTCCATGGATGTCAACTTCTTTGAAGCACGTCCCTTTTTCCCCCCTTAGTCATCTTCCGGGGGAGAGTATAAGTGAAGAGTCCAACTGGGGTCTATGTCCTTGTCTGCCAAACCTTCCTGAGTCCATTCCCGACACAAGTGTCAATGCTCCTATTCTTCCTACTGAGCAAGTCCCATGGATCATGTACTATAGGAGGAATCTTAGAAAGGAAATAGTGTCGCCGATAACTTCTCTGGCTCCAGTACATGAGTCAGAACAAGTGACAGTTCCAGGTACGAAGTCACTTATTCCTAATAATGGTAAAATGTATGGTGATAATACTTGTGTTGAAAGTAGTGCAAGTAGAGACAGTACCGAGAGCGTGACTAATGTGGATACTTATCACCATGATACTACTGACAGTAATAGTGATAGTACTAAGGATTTGGCTAGTACGGGTGAAGGCAATAATGAACTCCAGGTTCCAACTAAAAATGTTGAAGAAGGTACATATGAGACAAAGCAGGATACTGGGTATGATGAAAAGTTAGAAGATCAGAAAGACCTAAATGAGACAAAGCAGGATACTAAGTGTGATGAGAAGTCAGAAGAACAGAAATATCATGATGCCTCTCTTGACATTCCTATTGCTTTAAGGAAAGGAACAAGGTCTTGTACGAAGTACCCAATGCAGAGTTATATGTCTTATAGTAACCTATCTCTGGTGTTCAAAGCGTTAACTACTAGCCTAAACACTATTTCAATACCAAGCAACATATATGCAGCTATTGAAATTCCTGAGTGGAAAGCCGCTGTCATGGAAGAAATGAAAGCTCTTGAGAAGAACGACACATGGGAACAAGTCACTCTTTATGAGGGACACAAGACAGTTGATTGCAAATGGGTGTTTACTGTTAAGTATAGACCTGATGGTACAATTAACCGGTACAAGCCACAGTTAGTGGCCAGAGGTTTCACTCATACCTTTGGGATAGAGTACACAGAGACTTTCTCTCCTGTAGCAAAGTTAAATACTATTTGTGTGCTCCTCTCAGTTGTAGTTAATAAGAATTGGCCTTTGCACCAGTTTGATGTGAAGAATGCATTCCTTAATGGAGATTTAGAAGAAGAAGATTACATGAGTCAGCCTCAAGGATTTGAAAAACAGTCCAGTCGCAAAGTTTGTAAACTAAAGAAGTCATCATATGGGTTGAAACAGTCTCTGAGGGCCTGGTTTAGCAGATTTACTGCATTTTTAAAATCACAAGGGTACAGTCAGGGACATTCAGACCACACCTTGTTCACAAAGAAGTCTGTGTCTGGGAAAATGGTAGTTCTAATTATCTATGTTGATGACATTACAATCTCGGGGGATGATGCTTCAGAAATAGATAGATTGAAGAAAAGGATGGCTGAAGAATTCGAGATCAAGGATCTGGTAAGATTAAGGTATTTTCTCGGAATGGATGTGGCCTGGTCGAAGAGGCATCTCTGTCTCTCAACAAAAGTATATGCTAGATTTTCCTAAAGAGACAGGTATGATGGGATGTAAACCAGTTGACACTCCTATGGAAGCAAATATTAAGCTGAGTGATCTAAGTAGCAGTGCACCATTTAACAAGGAGAGGTATCAGCGTTTGATCGGGAAGCTTATTTGTCTCTCCCATATGAGACCAGATATTGTACATGTAGTAAGTGTGGTTAGCCAATTTATGCAGTCTCCTTATGAAGAACATATGAAGGCAGTGGAACGAGTTTTGAGATATTAAAGGCTTCTACAGGCAGAGGATTAATGCTCAAAAAGTCAGATAGACAATGCATTGAGGCCTATACAAATGCTGATTGGGCAGGCTCAGTGGTCGACCTCAGGCTACTGTACATTTGTTTGGGGTAACCTTGTTACATGGATGAGAAAAAAAACAAGGGGTGATTGCCAGCAGTAGTGCCGAAGCTGAATATAGGGCCATGAGCCTTGGAATATGTGAAGAAATATTGCTGGAAAAGGTCCTAATTGATCTTAACCAAAGTCATGATCGGCCAATGAAACTCTATTATGATAACAAGGCTGCTATAAGCATCGCAAACAACCCTGTTCAGCATGACAGAATGAAACATGTAAAGATTGACAGACATTTTATCAAAGAAAGGCTTAACAGTGGAAAAATTTGTGTTCCCTATGTTTCTTCTAATCAGCAGATTGCAGATGTACTCACATAAGGGCTATCACGACAACTCCTTGACTCATATGTTAGCAAGTTGGCTCTCGTTGATATCTACGCTCAACTTGAGGGGGAGTGTTGAAAAATAGAATATTTGCCCTTGGGGCCTTTTTTTCTTTTCATGTGTATCCTAGGGTTTCATCTTTTTCTGTTTAAAATGTAACCTCTGGGCATTACTCTATATCACTGAACGTGGTTTTTTTCTCCCTGTATTAGGGTTTTCCACGTAACCAGTGCGTGTCCTTTTTCTTTTCTCTTTACTTTTCATCAATATGTATAAAAATATTTGGGAGATAAGACATGTTTTAGAAACATGTCGACCTTTGGATATTAGCATAAGCCATTATTTTCACATTCTAAACTTTACAAAAATTTTGAAGATTTTCCTAGAGCAGAAAATTGTGATAGCTATAATTTCACATTCTTAAAGCCCGACTATTTATACAATAGATATATTTGTCTGTGTTTAGTGCACACAAGTTTGAAAATCATTTCTTAATGAATTTAGGTTGTTATACAGTTGAATTCAATATTTGCCAAATATTAGAACTTTTTTTAAAGAAAAATGATTTTGATAACGACAAAAAGTAATTTTCAGTGGTTGAAGAAATAAGAACACACATACCTTGCGAGTGAAAAAGGGTTTTGGATCAGGTGCTGCCAATACTGAGTCTTTACCTTCTTCTATGCTTATTATTCCATTTGAAAAGATCTCCATTTCATTGCATTCTTTTATTTCCAATGTCTTCAATGAAGGAAACTTAAGCCTGCATTTTCCGTCGTAAAACCTTGCAAGTCTTGGTAAGTTACGTAATCTGATTTCAGTCAGTTTGTTAAAAATAATTTCACTATTTTCATCTTCTGCTGCTTCAACGACTATGGATATCATTTCTTTACTTCGATCGAATTGAGATTCACCAGATTCTTTGTCACTGAAAGGCTAAACAAATTTTTCATTCCATGGCAACCACGTACTTGAAGATCAACCAAGTTGAAGAATGTGATTTGATTGATGTTCTTCAATACGTGTGTAAGATTAGGAAGATCACACAATTTTAACTTCTTCAAATTTGCACATTTTTGGATATTGCTATTACCAAATACTTGTACCAACTGGAGGCAAGTCGTAATTTCCAGTTCTTCAATATTGTATAATACTTCATTCATTTCCCAGGGCAAAGTAATCAAGTTATCATTGTGATACCCAACCAATGTAAGACTTTGGAGTTTGAGAAATTTTGATACGAGCCAAAAGCTCTCCTTCTCTGCCAGGTTACAAGTCATTGCTAATGTTTCCAAGCTCTGGAATCGTACTACCTGAAATCCACAAATAAAAGTCTCTAAACCCTTATTATATATATTGATCAAAGCAAAAAAAGTTGTATGATTAACAAAACATAAGTTAATTAGTACCAAATTAAAGCATATACAATTTTTGCATATATTGGTTATTAATAATATTGAAGATGTATTAGTTACCTCTCTCAACTTTGAAGCATCTTCCACTGGAAATATTTCATTTTGCTCATCCACATTTAACCATTCAATTTCTTTCATATATTTGGTGAAGGACGCTGGAAAAATACTTTTCAACTTTGGACAATATGTAACATTGACATACTTTAGATTTGGAAATGCCAAAACATCACCAGCATCTTTGTTCCACACGTACATTAAAGTTGGTAGACGACTTAAATATAATCTTCTTAATGGCACTACTGCTTTTGTATCACGGAAGGTCAGCTTTTCAATTTCAAATACCCTTTCCAATAACTCACATGAACAGATTTCCAAATCATCTAAACAAACAAGTGATGCCACTATATTTGAAGGAAACACGCATCCCAACTTGTTGCAATATCCAATCTTTATTGTTTGAAGTTTGGAAAAGGAACTTCCGATTGGTCCATTATTATACCATAGCATCTCCAAATTCTTACATGTATCAATGTGTAAATACTCAAATTGAGGAAATGAAACCTGCAATATTATTAAAATCTCCCCAGTTAAAAAACAATTTTGGGTTAATCAGCACCAATATTAATAAGCATCTTTCATCTAATGGTTGCAAAGTTAATTTTTATGATTTTGAAGTTTCCTAAAATGGACTTTAATGTTTGTCAAATGTCAGTGTTTTTTTTTTCTTTTTAATTAAAAAGTGATTTTGATAAGGGCAAAAGTGATTTTAAGCATACTAAACTAACATCCAAACATTTTTTTTTAAAAAAAGTTGAGATCGTCGGTCAGTGGGTGCACCCGAATATCTCAATTAGGTTAATACATCCCTAGTGACTTCATCATGCTCCAGTCTAAAAGATGCATTGATTGAAGAAAAATACAAGGTAACAATTCAAAGGAAAGATCTTGAAAAGGCTAGAGGAAAGTCTTCCAATTAAGAGAAATACAAGCAATATCATAATTAAAAATAAATTTGATCTAGTACTCCACATGGTAGCAAGGTTAATAAGATCTTCCCATAAGTGACCCAGAGATTTAGCTTCCTCATTGGAAGTTCTCCTATCATGTTCTATCCAAATTGACCACAGGCTTGCATCTAAAGATTGCTCCATAGCACTTTCTTTTTATTATTTTGCTTCAATTGTGTTATGATATATAAAATTGCATCTCGATTGCTCGACAAAGAATTATTTATGGCAGAATTTAGGATGGTCCAAATATGTTTAGCATAACGACATCGTATAAATATATGGTTCGCGAATTCGCCAGTCTTTTTACAGAGAAATACACCAATCTGGACTAAGTGTCATATTAGGAGATCTTACCTATCTTTTGTCCCATGTATTCATGTCATTATGCAGTAGGGTCCATAGGAAGAAAATGCATTTTTTAGAGAGATGAGAAGACCAAAGATGACCAATATCCATATTGAGATCACTAGGAAGAGAAATAGTGAGGTGCCTTTCCATATATTTAACATCAAATGTACCTCCAATGACATGACTCCATTTGATTTTGTCTTCCCCGAATCTTATCTAGGACTTACCTAGTCATTGGATATATTTGATTCCATATAATTTGTTCTCGATCTATTAGACGCCTACAAAAGTAGGGGTAACCAAACAAAGGAATCCTCTTTCCAGGCATCCTTAACAGTAATAAGTTCATCAGATCACAGTGCAAAATATCTGGGATGGAGAATATAAAGTTGATCGTTAGATGTCCATTTCTGGAACCAAAAGAGGGAGGAATTACCATTGTAGATAATACTTTGTGTCTCTTGGCATGGAGTCACCATATCTGGCTGCATGAAGCCAAGGGGCCTAAAAGCTAGTATATCTACACATGGAAAGGAATGATCCAGGGGCGGCTTTAGCATATTTGTTCTCGATCACAAGTTTTCAAAGGTTATCAAGCTCGGTGAGAAGCCCCCAAAGCCTTTTGTCGATGACAACTTCATTTGTGATCTTGATTCTGTCAATGTCGAGACCTCCTTTATCTTTGGAAAGGGTAATATAATCCCATCTTGATGGAACACAAGACATACGCAGCAGAATAAAGATCTAATTACACTCTAATTGGTTTTAATTAAAATTAAAATAGCACACAAATATAAGAAAAAACAGTCAATTAAAAGGGATATTGATAACATGTAGAAATACAAGTTATTTATACAGTTTTATTTAGATATTGCGGCAAAAAGAGAGGAAAGTTGCGTTGATAGTATATGAATTGGCTGAGAAATACGAAAATTATGAAATGTCACGAATGCATCCACTAACCCCATTGTGATGGCGAAATAGAATGTTCCAGTCTTTGTTTTGCAGGAAATAGGACACCACATGTGTTAATGGCTCGAAAACAAAATATACAACGCATCTACAATGCATGTGCCAGTCGATCAAGAACAAAGAAATGATCAACGCAATGATGGCGCATGCGACGATCGATTAAGGGTTATAGAGATCAACGCATTTCAATCGCATGTGGTAATCAAAACAAAAACACTACATGCGGCGATCGATCGAAGATGTGAAGAGCAACGCATTTGTGGACTATGCTGACAAGTGTACAACTTTCTATTGTACGCTTCTAATAGATTGATCGTGGAGCAGAGAGGAATTCTCCATTACACCATGGCAGGAATTATTAGAATTATACAGTGGGACCACCAATTTAAAGAGTCAAGGTTTTGTCTATAAATAGCTTCTTTGAATTTGTTGCAAAGGAGGCTGGTCTGAAGAGACTTTACAGAGAAAATCTAGGAGAACGACGAGACAAGGCTGAAAAGTGAGTCTACGAGCAAGGAATTCTTCTAATTCCCGAAGCTGAAGCTCTATGCAAAAGGGTCACTTCTACTGGAAAGCAAACCTTAGAATGAAGCTTTCCTCTCCACTTCATCCATACGTCGGCAAGCACAAGTCTCCGATCGGGATCTGTGTCAAGACATTAACACTCTTTCCATATTTGTTTCTATTTTTTTATTCATCTTCCGTGTTCATCTTCTTTGATCTTTCATTCACAAATCATGTATCAAATGCTTATCTTTAGATTTAAACGCTATTATTGTCATCATTATCACCTCTCTGTGGCTTTCCATACATTCATCATCCATTTTATCCATCATGTGTTCTTAATCCCCTAGGTAAAAAGGAAGAATTAAGCAAGTGAGTTAATCTTGTTAAGGTAATCGACTAAGTTTAGCTAAAGCATGCTCGACGACATCTTCACCTGTGAGAGCAGAAGTGAATATGTTATTCCGCCTATCTAGAGAGGGTTGGAAGAATGCGTCAACTAAAGTGAGAAGTATTTCCAGAGATGGAAACAACCTTGCACTTATCACGTTCATCTCTGTTTCACCATAGACGTGTGGGAACGCGACCAATCACTGAAAAGTGTAAGCCAAAGGAAAGTGGAACCTTAGTTGCGTCCTTAACGAGATTAATGAACTTGCAATGTCCTTTCCCTCTACTCATTCTCTTTCTGCTTCATTCACAAGACTTGCCATATTATTCATTAGATTCTTTTGTACAACTTCACAGCCAGTCCTCACCTTGTATCATAGTAGTTTAGAAATTTATTTTACAACGCATCTTACTTTTAACGCAATTTATATTTCTGTCAAACCAAATTCTTTATTCTTTATGATAATCTTTCGCATATACCAAATTAGCATCACATCTAACGACAACAATAAAGAATATAGTATAGGAATAAGGTTGGGTGCATTCATAGTGTCCCAGAACAAAGTGGGCCGCATCTATAGTGTCCCAGAACAAGGCGCCCCTACCTCGAAAAAAGCACAAGGTAAATATGATTTACTAGTTGCTGAGACATGTTTAGTGGAGGATGATACCTCAACCTGGATATTGGATTCAGGAGCCACTATTCATATTTGCTTCTCTTTTCAGGAAACTAGTTCCTGAAAAAGCTTAAAGAAGGCGAGATCACCCTCAAGGTTGGAACAGGAGAGGTTGTCTCGGCCGAAGCAGTGGAAGACTTGAAGTTGTTTTTCAACGATAGATATATCATACTAAAAAATGTTTTGTATGCTCCTAAAATGAGACAAAATTTAATATCTATCACATGTATATTGGAACATATGTATAAAATATCTTTTGAAATTAATGAAGCGTTCATTTTTAGAAAAGGTATTCAAATTTGTTCTGTTATTCTTGAAAACAATTTATATAAGTTAAAGACCAACTAAAGAAAAATTTGTCTTAAATATTGAGATGTTTAGAATAGTCAAAACTTAGAATAAAAGGCAAAAAGTTTCTTCAAATGCCTATCTATGGCACTTAAGACTTAGCCACATATGAGTCTTTTCTTGAGGGAAAAATGACTAAGAGATCTTTTACTAGAAAAGGTATAAGACCCACAATATCCTTAGAGCTCATACATTTGGACCTCTGTGGACCGATGAATGTCAAATCTCGAGGTGGGTATGAATATTTCATCAGTTTTATTGATGATTATTCAAGGCATAGTCATATTTACCTAATGCATCACAAGTTTGATTCTTTTGAAAAGTTCAAAGAATATAAGGTTGAGGTTGAGAACCAGTTAGGAAAAACAATTAAGACACTACGATCAGATTGAGGTGGGGAGTACATGAACTTAGGATTCCAGGACTATATGATAGAATACAAAATCAAGTCACAACTCTTTGCACCTAATATGCCTCAACAGAATGGTGTATATGAAAGAAGAAATAGAACCTTGTTGGACATGGTTCGCTCAATGATGTGCTTTGCTAAGTTACCTGATTCTTTTTGGGGATATGCATTAGAAACTGCTATCTATATTTTGAATAACGTTCCCTCTAAAGTGTTTCAGAAACACCTTATGAGCTATGGAAAGGGCGTACAGGTAGTTTACGTCACTTTAGGATTTGGGGATACCCGACACATGTGTTGGTGCAAAATCCTAAAAAATTGGAAAATCATTCAAAACTATGCCTATTTGTAGGTTATCCAAAAGAAACAAAAGGTGGTCTATTTTACGATCCTCAAGAGAATAAGATATTTGTATCGAAAAAAGTCACATTCTTAAAGGAAGAATACATAAGAAGTCATCAACCTCACAGTAGACATGTATTGAATGAAATTTCCAAAGACGCTACAGATAGAGCTAGTTCATCTACTAAAATAGTAGATAAAACTAGTACATCTGGTTAGTCACATCCTTCTCAAGGGTTGAGAATGCCTCGACGTAGTGGGAAGGTTGTTTATCAGTCTGGCCATTACTTAGGTTTAACGGAAACAAAAGTCGTCATACCTGATGACGACATAGAGGATCCATCAACCTATAAACAGGCGATAAAAGATGTGGACCACGATTAGTGGGTCAAAGCCATGGACCTCGAAATGGAGTCTATGTACTTCAATTCTGTCTAGGAACTTGTAGATCAACCAAATGATGTAAAACCAATTGGTTGTAAGTGGATCTATAAGATAAAACGAGACCAAGCCGGGAAAGTACAGAATTTTAAAGCTCGACTTGTGGCAAAGGGTTATACCTAGAGAGAGGGAGTGAACTATCAAGAAACTTTCTCTCCCGTTGCCATGCTTAAGTCGATTAGAATACTCTTATCCATTGCCACCTTTTATGACTATGAAATTTGGCAGATAGATGTCAAGACAACTTTTCTAAACGGCGATCTTGAGAAGAGTATCTATATGGCTCAACAAGAGGGATTTATTGCATAGGGTCAAGAACAAAAGGTTTGCATGCTTCAAAAATCCATTTATGGGTTGAAACAAGCTGTTCGATCTTGGAAATAAGATTTAATACTGTGATCAAATCTTATGGCTCTGTACAGAATTTGAGGAGCCTTGTGTTTACAAGAAGATCGTCAATTCTACTATAGCGTTCATAGTTTTATATGATGACGATATTCTACTCATTGGGAATGAAGTAGGTTACCTAACTGACATCAAGAAATGGCTAGCAATGTAGTTCCAAATGAACGATTTAGGAAATGCGCAGTATGTTCCCAGGATTCAAATTATTCGGAACCATAAGAACAGAACACTAGCCATGTCTCAAACAACTTATATAGACAAAATGTTGTCTAGGTATAAGATGCAAAATTCCAAAAGAGGTATGTTACCTTACAAATATGGAATTCATTTGTCAAAGGGTCAATGTCATAAGACATCTGAAGAGGTTGAGGATATGAGATGCATTCCCTATGTTTCCGCAGTAGGAAACCTAATGTCTGCAATGTTATGTACTAGACCTGACATATGCTACGCAGTAGGGATAGTTAGTAGATATCAGTCCAATCCTGGATATGATCATTGGACTACCGTTAAGAATACCTCAAGTATCTTAGGAGAATGAGGAACTACATGCTCGTGTATAGTACTAAGGATTTTATCCTTACTGGATACACCGACTCTGATTTTCAAACCGATAAAGATGCAAGAAAATCTACATCGGGATGAATGTTCATTCTGAATGGAGGAGCAGTAGTGTGGAGAAGTGTGAAGCAACTTTATTGCGGACTCCACAATGGAAGCTCAATACGTAGCTGCATGTGAAGTAGCAAAGGAAGCAGTATGGTTGAGGAAATTTGTGACAAATTTGGAAGTCGTTCCAAATATGCATCTGCCTATCACCCTATATTGTGATAATAGTGGTGCAGTTGCAAATTCAAGAGAATCAAGAAGCCATAAGTGTGGCAAGCATATTGATTGCAAATACCATCTTATCTGGGAGATTGTACATCGTGGAGACGTTGTAGTGACCCATATATCTTTTGAGCAAAACATTGTTGATCCTTTTACAAAGCCCCTCACGACTAAAGTTGTTGAAAGTCACCTTCAGAGTCTAGGTCTACGGAGTTTGTAAACTAGGACAAGTGGGAGAACTTTTGGGTATATGCCCTAGTTTATTGTATTCATATATTTATCGTACTCATATGTTTCTCACTTAAATTCAAAATTGTGATACTCCACTAGGAGTTTTAGTCCAAGTGGGAGTTTGTTGGATTTAATGTCCTAAAACACGTTTGTAAATTGATAAACGTATGAATACAATAAACTAGGGCATATACCCAAAACATCCAACTAAGTGAGACCCACCATTTTTAAAGTCTCCACCTATAATCCAACAAGTATTGCAAAGGTTTGTCGGAGCATCTAATTCAGCCCATCACTCATTTTTTTTCTCCAATTGGCTAGCCCATATATATCATATAGCCACCAGTTGAGCTAGCCAATTTTTTGAGCGGAATGGATAACGATAAGCATCCTTCATAGACTTGAACAACATTGTGAATTAATGAGTCCCACATATTAATAATAGGCCTGAAAGAGCCATTCCCTTCAATATTGATGGAGCTCCTAAAGATAATGAATTTGTTATCAACATAGGGGAGTTTAGTTTCCCTAATAATAGAAAAATCTTGATTGGCAGTCGTGATCACTCTCTTTACAATAGCTCATTTATGGGCAGAGCCAATGCCCTCACGTTCCACTTGAGAATCTTCGTATTAGAACTTTAGGCCCCAGATCCTTGCTTCTAGTGCAGAATTTCATGTTGGCTGTATTTACAAGCGAGGAGACAACTCGATAGTTATTTTCCATTAGCCAATCATGTAGTTGATTTAAAAATTCAGCACTTCTACCCAATTGTTTTATTTGCTTGTTTATTTCTTCATTGCTAACTTCATCAAATAAATTCTCCAGATTACTATTTTCAGGGATAATCTCTAAGGATTGATCACTAACTTCATTAATATCTGAATTCTCCGTAGGTGTACTATCCGAGTTGGTGATATTTGTTTCGTTGTATATTGTATAGTCTCCAAAGTCCACGTAAATTTCATCGATATGGTGACTAATGGTCTCAAAATCTCTCGACTCTTTGTTACCAGTATGAATTCGGTCTTTTTTCAGGGGAATTGGGCGTGCATCCTCTTGCAAGATCTGACTAATCTGGGCTTGATTGTCTACAGCTGACTCAACCATATGGGCTTCCTTTATCTATAGCTTCTTGGGCCCGATTTTGGCTAGGAATTATTTCCTGCTTTTTTTAAAGAGGGATACAGCCGGTGCAAGGTTATTATCATAATAGACAATATTATGAAATGGGGAAGGAAAAATACCTTTTTTATTTTTTGATTCTGCCCCTATGGTTCGCGGATGATAATTTCCTTTGTCTTTCAAATTTTGATATGAATTCCTCTAAAATGCAACCAACCACCATAGCTTGGTATGAATTCTGGAGCGGAATGGATTTTAGGATCCAATTTTTCAAATTTAACCGCAAAACCCCCCATTGTGACCCATCCTTGGTTATAGCAGAGCAGTCGAGGCTGTTCGAGATCACATACAAAGATGATTGCTTTATCAGCATGGAAGGGATTGAAAGCGTCAATGGAATTGTTTGCGTTTGTTAAGGCTTGTAATAATCTTCCCCAATCGCCATGGAAACATCTTCGTGATAAAATTATCACAGAGTTCCAGTGGAAAATTTCCTCCTTTGTGTTATCGAAGGTTTCCTTTGTGACATTTAGAAAGGTTTCAGTTTTAGTTGAGGTTAAGGTCGTGGTTTCCGCAAAATCAGAAACGACAGTAGATGTATCACTAGAAGAGACGATTTTTGCATAAGTTTGTGTGTTTTTTTTTTCTCTATTTCTTTTGTTTTTTCTGTTTGTTTCAGCATCGTCGTGTTTCATCTAGTTCAGCATCTTTCAGTTTTCTTTGGGAACAAAATTTCTGAATGTCAACATGTTATGGAACTCCATCCATCCTCTTTTCTCTGGTCCTTCAGGAATCATAATACATGTTCTTTTTACCTTTGTCATATAACTTGTAAATTTCAGCAATAAGTCCTTTCTTGTTTGTTTTCCAATCCATATCGTCAAAACATCGTACCTTTTTTCTTGAAAAAAATTTGTTGTTTTGGGAGTTTTGATTAGCGTTGTGAAAGAGGCCCCAATCCATTCGATTGTATCTAGATAGATCAACGATCGATATTACGAAGGATTTGAAGAATACATATTCCGTTGGACGAAAATTTTTTCCACTAAGCATGTGATCCCAGTCCAGTGTAAATTCTTTCTTTTCTATGGAAATTGATGGATGGAATTGATCTGTGTAGGCCATCCTTCTCAAGTTGATCACATCTCGATGTTGTAGCTTTCTCTCCAAAATAACACCCAAACATACTATTTTAGTAATAACATGATAGAAGAAGACACATTGTAAAAAATTTAAAGATAATTTATATAATATAAGGAAAATTTAAAGACACATAGTAATAAGAAGACACATACCTTGTGGGTGAAAAAGGGTTTTGGATCAGGTGTTGACCATAATGAGACTTAATTATTGCTAAATTGTAAAAAAATTAAAGATAATTTATATAATATAGAGAATTTTTATTTGGTTCCTTAAAAAATGTAAACAGAAGTTCTACGACAACAGTTAATTAGTACCAAATTGAAGCATATACAGTTATTGTATAAAGTGGTGATAATAATATTGAAGATGTAGTAATTACCTCTCTCATGTTTGATGCTTCATCTACAGAAAATATTTCATTTTGCTCATCTGCTTCTTTCATATATTTGTTGAAGGAAGCTGGAAACAAACTTTTCAACTTTGGGCATTTATCAACCAATACTTTCTTTAGATTGGGAAATACCAAAACATCACCAACATCTTTGTTCCACACATACTTTAAACTTGGTAGATGACGTAAAGTTAATGTCCGCTTTTCAATTTCAAATACCCTTTCCAATAACTGACATGAACAGATATACAAATCATCTAAAAAAACAAGTGATGCTACTATATTTGAAGAAAACATGCATTTCAACTTGTTGCAATCTTTAATCTTCATTGTTTGAAGTTTGGAAAGGGAACTTCCGATCGGTCCATTATTATACCATAGCATCTCCAAATTATTACATCTCTCAATGAATAAATCCTCCAATTGAGGAAATGAAACCTGCAATATTATTATAATCTCCTCAGTTAAAAAAAGTTATGATAATTGTCTTAACAATTTTCTTTAAAAAGAATACACAAATTAGCAACTTAAATGTTCCAATTTGATAATAACATTAAAATCTAAACATGTCTCCAAACAAATTTCTTAGTTTTTCTTTTCAGAACCTCCGCCAAATTATTTGAAAATAGTATAATGTTTTCAAAATAAAATTACCCAATAAATAGCTATAAACAAACACAATATTTATTAAAGCAACAAACAGAAGGTAAAGAGCAGAATTTTATGGTACATACCATTTGATCAAAGAATGGAATGATGGTTTGTGGGTTTTGTGCGATGAATGGTTTGGTGCAGAAACTTGTAAGTTTGTTCACATCCCATAAATTTAAGGAAGTCAAGGGAGAAGTCCAACTAGTGGTGTGATCTTCAATTTTTACCGATGATACAATCTCATCCATCATATCACATTGATTGATCTCAATCTCTTGAAAATCTGAAAGACTTTTAAAAATATAGAATGAGAATAGATTCCTTAACTCCTTGCAACTTTCTATTTTTATGACTTTAAGCTTGTTGAAAGGATTTGCTGGAACATGTCTGGGAACGATACTCTCCAACATCATTTTTCTACTAAGACCCAACCAGTCCAAACAACTGACATCATTTATGATCAGATGTGACATTGTTGGATTTCCTTCAATCGCAAGCCACTACAACATGGGATAACCATTTCCATTTCTTTAAAAACATCATTTAGATAAAAACCTGTGGAATCATAATTTACAATAATCAACTGTTCAGTTCCTTCTAATAATATGTCAAATACCGTCCAATCAACTGAACCAATCTGCGATTCCATAATCAATAACAATCTTTTTTCATATTTTCCAGAACTTCTTTGCGATAATTCAATAACACCAGGAGTAAAGTTGATTATACCAACAGGATCAATAGTAAACTTGATTGTACCAACACATATAAAGAATTTTCTTAACTTCTTTAATTTTTGTGAACTCAAGGCCCCTCTGAGAATATTTTTAGCATTCGAAATGTGTAATCTTAAAATAGAAAGATGTAATAGAGAATTCAATTCTGAAAGTTGTGCATTCTGAATCCACGTATTGTCATACCATACTTCTTCTTCCCATTCTTTGAAGCAATCTCGTATGTCTAGCTCTTCTAATTTGGTCATGCTTGATATAATATTTGGGCGAATCACCACCAAATTATAGCATTTAGACACAACTAATACCTTGAGTTGTTTTAATTCAGACATAGCTGCAGGTAACTCCGTGATGTCGTTGCAACTAATAATCTTTAAAATTTCCAATTCATTTAAATGGCCAATTTTATCAATATCTGTACACTCACAAGACGATAGACAAAATGCTCGAAGTTTCTTTAATGACGTCCATAAGCATGATGGAAAATGCATGTCTCTCAAGTCCAAAACCTTAAGATTTTCCATTCCATCAAAAAATGCATCTACTTTTGAGAGTTGAGTATAATATCTTAATATCAACAACTCAAGCTTTGGAAACTTCATGTTAGGAGAAAGGTTATAAGAGTTCTTGCCGTCTATAAAGATGCACGATAAGATCCACATTTATCCTCATCTAGCCCTTCATCATCTGTATATCTACAGTTCAGCGTACACATGTCATTTGTTGTTGATGCAATGTTTATTGCAGCATCACGGACTACATCATGTATTTTAACATCTTCCCCATCCCTTAGATACTTGACCTCTTAAAGTTGAAGCAAGGAAGACGATGTAAGATCTTGAACCAAGTTGACCACCCTATTTCTTGCTTTCTTCCAAGTTTTTACCATTTTCAACAATCTCATGCTCATTGCATACATTTGCAAATCTTTTACCGGAATCTCATAATCATCTGGAAATACACTACAAAGAAGAAATAGTATCTTGCCTTCGTCTCCATCCAAACAATCATAACTCTTTTTCAATTTACTTAAAGCATCATCTCAACAATTTATACGTTTTCCCTTCAATGTTTTTGCAATGATATCAAGTGCAAGTGGTAAGTCTCCGCATTCTAATGCCACTTTCTTTGCAACGTTTTCCATATCGATTCTATCAAACTTATTGCCAATAATTTTTGTAAAAAACATCCAAGACTCTTTTTCATCTAGATAAGTCACCTCAAAATACTTATTTGTATTCATATAATTGGTTAGTACGTCTTGAAATCGACTTGTCATAAGTACCTTGCATCTTTCTTTACTTGATTCTGCACAAGGAATTCCAATCTCTTTTATAAGATCATATTCCTTCCACAAATCATCCAATATAATGAGAATGTTAGTTTTCATTGCCCCCAACGCATTTCATAGAAAGCATGCTCTTCCCACTTTACTCGTTGGCAAGACTTTATTTATGATATCTCCAATTTGTTGTTGCATTTCCATTACACCATTAGATTGACCTATGGTCACATCAATCACTGTATCAAACAATCTTTCTTCCAACACCAATTTCTTGACTTCATTCAGCAAATAAGTTTTTCCAACACCTCCCATACCATATACACCAACTTTTTTGACCTCCGGTCTTGCAAGTGCATCCTTAATTTGTTTGGCCACTGACGTTTTTTATTCTAAAATTTGATAACCTTCAGGAACAATAGTATTCATAGTATTCGGAAGAGGTGAAGGATAACCAACTTCCACAAAGTTGTTTCTTCTGTGTATGAGTTGACGGATATAAGTGGCCTTCTTCTTTGTTTTTCTACTTAGTTGGTGTCGTTGGAGAAAGTTAAAGCAAGATGGATTGGAATTGGATAGCTCATCATGGATTGTTGCATTATCCACATCCACCAACCACCTTCAAACTTTTTCATGGATTGCATATGAATTGCTCCTTGCCTCTTCAACCCTTCGGTGCAGATCCCTTTTAGTAGTCTCAAGATTTTCAAGTTGGTCTTTAAGATCCTTCTTGTTTCTGTTGTAGAAAATAAGGTAACCAAGTTGATGTCCAATAGGTTTAATGGCATACTTTACTATTTCCGTTACAACTCCTGCTGTAACACTTATTAGAAATTCCATTTGTTTGTTATTTCCTCTTCTGCCTTCAAACTCTTCATGCTCCTTTCATTCTCTGTGGAAAAAAAAATTGTGTCCAACCAATTATGCTTTCTTTGTTTTCTTGACTATTATGCATCTAGAGTGTAAATCTCGTAGAACATAGATTAGAGCATACTTGTAGTTTGAAGTTGTTTTAAGATAATTAGTGTTCCTCATTGCATGACTAATCATTGTTAGCAATTTAAAACTAGTAAAGATTGTTAATTAAAATTAGTAAAGATTGCTAATTAACTTTGCTAGAATTCCTAGGTTTAGTTCAATAGGGTGTTAATTTAGATCTCTAAGTCAAGCTAACGAGCAAAGAATGAAATTGAGCATGCAAATAACTTTTCAGTTTGATTAATAATTGAGCATGCAAATAATCTTTTCCGTTCTAATCTAGGCTCTTTTTAATTGAAATAAATCCGAACTTTCATTTTCATGCCATTTAAATTCATTTCAATAGAAAACTCTACACCCCCCTCACATGTTGTCATTAAAATTCAAGTTCATGTTAAAATCATCCACTACAAGAATTTTGGGCTTTAATGTCGGTTTTGTTTTTTTAAAAAATCGGATCTTTAATGTCGGTTTGAAACCAACATTGTAGGTATACATTTAATGTCGGTTTAAAACTGATATTAAAGATCCGGTTTTCTTTTTTTTCCTTAAAAAAAAAAAAAAAAAAAAAAAAAAACCATTTCCCCTCCCCCCATTTTTTTCATTTCCCGCTTCTATCCCTATCTATCCTATCTATCCCTTTTCTAAACCCTACTTTTCCCACCAGCCACCTCCTCCCTAGTCCCACCCATTTTTGTTTCTTACAAAAATGATATTAGGTTACATTTTGTTTCTCTCCTTTCTCTCTCAGATTTCAGACAAACCTTCGTAGACAGCGAAGAGAACTGAAACTGAAAGCTATAAAAAATGGCGACCAAAAATGCCAAAAAAGCCAATCTCTTTGATCATCACTCCCTCAAACACCTACTCGATGATCTATTTCTGAGGTAGAGAAGTAAGAGATATGTGGAACCAACGAGAAATGGCAGAACCCGTAGATAGGTCGGCAATGCCGGTCCATGTAGTACCGATTTGAAATCGATTTTGCATCTTTTGGTACTCCCGATGCCATTGATAAACAAGCAGCGAGAGTCATAGTCGATGCTTTGAGAAGATTTTAACGATGATTGAAAAACTAAATTGAAGAAAGAACAGAGAGATCGGTAGAGATATGAAGGATTTGAATCTGTTTCTGAGGTAATTCAATCTGCAATTTCATTCCCCCTTTTTTAGATCTTTTCCAGGTCAATTTTAATCTAGGCTTGAGCTTTTTCCTTGCAGATTGTCCCCAACCGTAATGAAGGATTTGAATATCAAGGATTTGAATCTGTTTCTAAGGTAATATGAAGGATTTGAATCTGTTTCGAGGCAATGCTATTTGGCTACATTTTAGTGTTTCTGAATATAAACCAGCTAAAAAAACTACAAACTTCTAAGAGTTGTAATGCGATACATTTTTTGTTTCGTCATTCATCTGTACTTCTTAGGGGAGAGAGGAATACTAGAGCATTAGAGATTTGGAGAAAAACTTTATTGATGTTTGATTCGTTGTTAGTTCATGTCTCTCTTGAAAGTGTCAAGCTGAAGAAAAAGAAGAAACACAAGAGAACAGAAAGGCCCAGGTTGGTAATTCTTTTGACATTTTTTTTCTAGCAACATTTGTTACATAAGTGTGCCATATTCAGATATTCCAATTCTGCAGATGGTAGCAAAACTGCATGGAATACTGAGACCATTTCTACTTCGGAGAATGAAATCTGATGTCGAGCTAATGCTCCCTCGGAAGAAAGAAATCATAATATATTGGTTATGATTGAAGGTAGCATTGTTTTTAATCTAATTGTTATATATAGATTCTATAACTTGTGTATCAACTTCTCTTGTTTTCATAAATATTATTTATATATTTAGATATATATCTCCATCCAAATCCCTCCCCTCTCACCCAAATCCCTCTCGCTCTCGCTCATAAAGGCCAAATTGCTCTCACTATAGCTCGTCCCTCCACTCTCGCTACTCTCGCTCTCACTCATGTCTCAACTCTCGCTCTCGCTCTTGCTCATACTTCCGCTCTCACTCATACCTCTGCTCTCGCTACTCTCGCTCTCGTTCATACCTCCGCTCTCGCTACTCTCGCTCTCGCTCATAACTCCGCTCTCGCTCTCGCACATAAATTTCATGGCTGAAAATACAATTAGCTACGTGTCATAGTTGTTTGTTCCACAATAGTCCATGTGTGCTCAATTTGAATTATGCCTTTTTTAGTTAATCCTACTGGTGGCCGCTTTATGTTTATTGTGTGGTGGTTTAATATTTGGCGATTGATCCTTGTTAACAAGAATTATTGGTACAGGAAGTTCACTCTGGAAAATTAATAGTCTTCAACACCATTGTTGTCCTCCTATTTCAAGGTATGCAGTTTAATATTGATCCAGAAACTTCTGTTGCTTTGGATTTCATACTGAAAACTAGTCCTTATGTTCTTGTAGGTTAGTTTTATGCCTAATATCCCCGTACAATCAAGTGTGTGAAGTGTTGAAGAGAGAGCTTGGCATGACACCGGATAAGGTATATTTACTTGGCTAAACCTGTTTCATATAACCAGATTATGCATTCATTCTGTTGAATGGAGATTACTTTTGCAATCTGACAGAAGCTTGTTATCTTGATTGTGTTACTGTTACATATGAGTTGGCACATCTGTTTTCTGTATTCTAATCACATTATAGCATGTTTCAATGTGCATGAAAGATTGAAGTTTCAATAACATTTGGCCTTTCATATGATTATATAAATGTGGCTATGGTTATAATATTAATTTTTCTCCTTGGATCAGAGTCTGCCTGAGGTTAAATTCTTAATCTCAGGCACATTACTTGTTAAGTTGAAGTTAAATTCTAAATCTTTCCAATTCTTCTGTAGTTGCTGGATGAGCTGAAGAAGAAGAATCTTGATAATGAAGTCCATCTCAACAACGTATATTACATCTCTTAATCTCTCAAACCCTCCAAAATTTGTAGACAAATAAAATTGTGTTGCCTTTACACGGAAGATTTTGTTGCCCTTGTAAAATCATAATCTTTGTATTACTTATAATTTGTGTTTTCAAGGCTTGAATTATTGTATGCCTTTTAAATTATAATTCTATAGCAGAATTTGTGGATTAAATGTAATAGATTTACAATGCGTACATGAATAATGTCATAGGCATAGTATTCAATGATGATGTATCATGTTATAATTTTTTATCGAAAAAATGGATTTGGCAAGGAAACTTTAAAAAACGGACAATAATTGATAAAACGGATAGATTCGGGCTTCAATGTCGGTTAAGAATTTTTTTAAAAAAAAACAGGCTTTAATGTCGGTTGCAACCGACAAGCTTTAATAACTAAAGACCTTTAATGTCGGTTGCAACTAACATTAAAGACCTCGGTTGCAACCGACATTGAACGTTGTGTTATTGGTGTTATTAAAGCCCTTTTTAATGTCGGTTTAAAACCAACATTAAAGGGCTTTAATAATACTATCTTTAATGTTGGTTGCCAACCGACATTAAAGCTCTTTAATGTTGGTTTAAAACCGACATTAAAACCCGAATTTCTTCTAGTGATCATAGATTCCCTATGAGATGATCTACTCCTACTATCCACCAGCTCGAAATGGCGGTTTATAAATATCTTTTTTTTTTTGGTCCCAGCAGGCCCTCGAAAAATTTTCAAATAGACTTTGATACCTCCCTAAACGAGCTATCTTAGTGCCTCAACTTTTGTTTGTTTAGATTAATTAATGTACTTAGATGTCTATATTTTTAGGAACCTGAGCATTCCATATATCTTAGAGCGCCATTAGGAACCCGAGCATTCCATGTATCTTAGAGCGCCATGGAAGTTTTAGGAGTTAATTTGGAGATTTTGGGAGCTTAATCGAACATTCGAAGCTTCAATAAAAAACGACGAGAACACCCCTAGGTGTAGTGCTGCACTACTTTACACGACACTCAATGGTAGAGAGGAACACAAGTTGTAGCACTTCGGTGCTACATTAGATTTTTCACCAACCATTCCACCCTTGCAGTACTGCTGGTAGTGTCGCGATGCAATGCTCGATGCCAGTCATAAAATCAGAACAAACAAGAAAGTGATGTGGCACCAAACAACGCTATGGCATGAAGTTTTCATAATGTGCAAGATGGACAATGCCATGACGCTATCATAGAGCGGCACGATGCTTGTTTTCTAAATTTGAAATGTGCAATTTAGGAAGATTCTTGGTGATCAAGTTTTCGATTTTCATATATTAGAGGGTTGATCAGTAGTCTACATTTTTTAGAAAAACCCCCACTTTTACCGCATGAATAAGCGAAAAAATAATAGAGAACTTAAGTGGAAAACTTTCAACTTGGAGAAAAATCACAACCTATCGAAAAGAAACCCATTATTGGAGAAGTTGTTAGAATCACACAGAATAATTCGGTCTACGAGAAAGAAATCCCAATACAAAAGCACTTTCCCAAAGCTTTTGACTACTCAAACCTCTTTTTCACTCTTAAATTAGAGAATATAAAAGGAGTATAATTAGAATTAACACACTAGGCTTAAAATGTTTCTATCTCGGACAACTTGAAACTAGAGTCATAGGCTCTTTTTATAGGCTTGGAGCCCATCCCCATTATTCAATTGGACCAATGTGGGACAACTGCACTTCTAATATTTTGTCAAAGCCCAAAAAATTCCACCTTGGCAAGATATTTGAAGAATCCACAACTTCTACAACATCTATTGTTTTCAATGACAATCATAATTCTCAATTAAATGAACTATAATTCACTCCAACATAAAGAGTATACCACATGGAATACCACCTCCCAAGATTTGTCTTTTTCGTCCGATGCCGATAAACCCTACTGAAATCTATGGTGCAACATCCACCTACATGGCTTACCTGGAAGTCCTTCAACCATTGACACAACTTTCACGACATATCTTGCATATTTGCCATGTCAATGCCCATGTACAAACTTGTGGAACCACTAACATCATATCCTTTATCATGGTAAAGAGAACATACCACAAGGATGATTTTCATCTTTTTCAGAGGAAGTTACTGTCTCCACTAACATGAAAGGCACCGTCAGAATTCGATCCAGAGCCATTTGGTGAATCTACTCTATTTTTCATATGCTCAGACTGTCTTTATACCCATCAGCCTATCTTATACTCGGAGACTCTCCTTTTTAAATCAATCCAGGGATCACTTTGGAAATACACTGGAATACCATCACTACTTAACTTGCACGTGCGTAATCTGGATTGTATCTCATCCTTGACTTGCACTTGCCACAAGCTGAAATTGATCCTTCCATCAAATTTCTCCAAATCATATGATAGGACCCTAATTATATGGCAATATCAAGAAAGAAAGAATATAGGAGAGGTGGTTGAATCAGTTAAGGATGTCTTCCAATGTCGTTGGGAGAGGTGGAGGTTTAAAAGAAGAAGGAAACGAAAAGTGAGGTAGAGAAGTTTGAATATCAATAGTGAGGAAAGAGAGCTCTCGAGAGTGGGAGTTCGGAAGGCACTGTCGTGGAGTAGCCATCACAGTGTGCCGCTCATCGTCTACGTCTGCTAGGCAATTGTGTAGTTAAGCTTAGTAATCTTGTAGCATTTGGTAGACAATCGTATAGCAAAAGGTAGGCAATTGCATATTAATTGGGTAAGCGATCGTGTAATAGTTTGTAGACGATCGTGTAGGAATTAATGAGCGATCCCAGAAGATTTAGTAAGCGATCGTTTAGTAATATTGGGCGATCGTTTAGTAATACTGGGCGATCGTGTAGAACTTGTAAATGATTGTTTAGCGTTTGGTAAGTGATTGGGTGATAACTGTAAGCAACCGATTAATCTTGTTTTATTCCTATAGTCTAATAAATAAGTTGTTCATCGTTCACTTGTTCTTTCTGGAAGATTGTACCTATTGTTACATTAATAAAGAATTCAAGAATCAGTGTCCAAACAAATTGGTACCCGAGCAATCACCTGTGCAAGTATGGATCAGAGAGATTTTGAAGAGAAACTGGAGTTACTAGAACAAGAGATATTTGAATACAGAGTTAAAATATAGAAAGTGTCAACCATGGAGGAGAAGTTGGCATCGATAGCGAAGAGCATTGAAAGATTGGAATTGCAGGCAGAGAAACATCAATAAATGTTCATTTCTTATGTTACGGAAATGACCAACGAAAAAACAAAGGTGACAGAAGAGGCAAAAGGATCAAATGCCAAAAAAGTGTGCAGAACAAACACAGTTAGGTGAAAACATCTGGTGAAGAAGTGAATGGCGATCGGAGTGAAATCAAGAAAGTAGAAATGTCGAAGTTTAGCGGAAGCAATCCAGACGCAATGCTAGACAGAGCAGATCGCTATTTTCAAATTTACAAGTTGACTGAATCTAAGAAGATGATGGGGGCAGATGTGAAATTTGACAGCATCACATTAGACTGGTTTCGGTCGGAGGAAGATAGAGAACTGTTCGAAGATTGGGAACACTTGAAGAAAAGGATGATAGCCCGATTCCGATCTCTAAGAAAGGGATTGATCTGTGGGAGATTTTTTTACTACTACGATCTGTGGAGTATGTTCATTTCGTGCCACTGAAACACCCTTTAAATGTTGGTATGGAAATAGATACATTTTGTTGAGAAATGATTAAACTGAACAGGGTGCCAATGTCTTTTGTCACGAACCAAGACAAGGAGGTTGTGAATTGCTTTTGGCATGAGTGGTTCCGACTGTCAGGAACCGAACTCCATCGCAGCTCAGTTTCTCTACCTCATTCGGATGGTCAGACAGAGGTGGTGAATCGCTACGTGGAAATGAATTTGAGGGGCTGCTGTGGTGAACGACCGAAAGAATGGATGAATTGGTGGCATTGGGCGAACTATTGGAGTAACACTATAGATGCTGCATTGCGCGATTTTAAGTAGCATTTGAGGTTGCTCAAGAGAAAATGAAGATGTTTGCTAACAATGAGCGACATGATGTTGATGATTGGGAATGGTTAAAGTTGTGGCTTTATTGCCAAATCTATGTTCCGCATAAGCAGAATGTGAAATTAGCTCCCTAGTATTATCTCTTTTTGTAGCTAACGTAGGAATTACACGAAAACATAGAAATCGGACTACCGCATAGATGATCGCATGCGGAGAAAAATCTCCAACGCAAAGGCGAACGCGTTCAATCAATGCATGCGTGTTGCGGTAATTGGCCACATGCATCCATCGCATTGGAGTTATGCTCGTTAAGCAATTGTGATCATTGTGTCGAAGTTGCGGTATTAAGCGAATGCAGTCACTGAACGATTGCGGCTACACGATAACGCATGATAAAGGGATCAATGCAAGATTGGAGGAATGGACGCATCAATGCATCTACCTCGGGGAAATCAAAAGATGATGTTGATATTTCACCTACCACGCCGTTAGCAGTAGAGATTCAGAAAGGACTAAACGCGCTGTGAATGTCAGAATCAGAGCAGTCCATTAATGCTGTCGATGATCCAAGCTCTATATAAAGAAGGCGATCAACAGAATTCCAACTTGTCCGGGGATTATCCCTGCAATCCAGACAAATGCATGAGAAAGATGCTTGAGAGTTCTTCACCTCCTTCTTCCATTCTGAGTGACGACCGGAGCTAGATCTTGAGAGAGTCAGCTCCACCACCCTTCCATGGCACCACCGACAACCTTGACGCACATCCACTGGAAGTAAGACATTGCTTCCAGCCGGTCATTTCATTTTCCCTTCTTTTCCTATATTGTATTGTATTACATTTTGTGATTAAGAAATTAATACATGATGTGCTCGATGCATTTCTGTGTTTCCTTCAATTTCATTTTCATCTCCTTTACTTAGCATCCTTAACTTTCATTGCATCACTTAGTGAGATTGCTAGAGTATCGCACACTTAGTCATGTGGACTAGAGATATGAACCATGTAGCAAACCATCGAGAGGTGTGCGTTGTTTGACTGTGTGAGAAAACCTTATTTTCTTGGTGTGAAGCTATAGCAATACCTGCCTATAGGCTAATGCAATACTTGTCTATGAGTAAAGTCAACAACAACCAACTGCCCGAGAAGGTAAGTGGTTAGTCACATTAAGTAATGTAAGTTATTGTTCACTAGAGATAGGAATAATCTTGTGTCAGCCAAGTTTGTGTGGTTACCTTGTCTTATGTATGCGCCCATCACACCTTTAGAGCTGCTCGGGAGAGAGTCTAAAGAAAGAACCTAAGACTCGAGAGAGCTAGGTTAGAATCGATGCTCGAGAGGGCTAGATTAGGTTTGCATAAGCAATAATAGGGACTTAGGAATAAGTTCCATTTGTTATTACACAGCGTATGCACCCTATAGAGAGGACAATGGTTGCGTCCAGGAAGTAGGATATGGTGGTTGTATGCGGTCATCTTTACATTTATGCATATACACCGCATATGTCCTAGATTTAGACTTTTAGTGTGTGTAGCATGATCGCATAGCTTGCATTGACTAAGATTTCCCTTGCGGTCACTCTTAAGAGTTGCAATGAAGTCATCTCCGTATTTTATCTATTTTCCCATTCATTTGTTTCATGTCAAGAGTTTTCGTGTCTCTACCTCTCTTTCATATTCTCATTGTGTTGTCTGTTACCTAGAAGTAGGAGTAGTGTTAGTATAGAAACCTTTCATCCATTCTTTTATTCAACCGCCACATGCACATTACCGCATCCATCTAGCTACAAGTCCCAGAGTTCGACCTCGGATCACTGGAGAAACTTGCGTTCGCGTTATACTTGACGTGAGCGTAAGAAAACTTGTGACGGGAACGCATGGTCATCACATACATTCGTTAACGCATAGTCATTCCAACGCATGACAATCAACGCATACTTTAAGAACATGCATCGCATATCGCGTTTCACTGGATTTTAGTTGTCGAGTAATTGACATCTAATTTTTTCATCATCAGAAAAGTTGTTACAATTACATAGAATAATTCGGCCTACGAGAAAGAAAAAAATCCACTATGTGATAACCACACAGAATAATTTTCTCCCCGATCCCAATTACAAGAGTACTCTCTCAAAGCTTTTGACTACTCACACCTTTATTTCATTCTTAAATTAAAGAATATAAAAGAAATTTAATTAAAGTTAACACACTAAGCTTAACGTATTTCTAACTCGAACAACTTGAAACTGGAAGCATAGGCTCATTTTATAAGCTTGAAGCCCGTGTCGATTCTTCAATTTAATTGATGTGGGTTAAACTGCCCTTCTAATATTTTTCCAAAGCCCAGCAAATTCCACATTGGCATTGTATTTGAAGAATCCACAACTTCTGCAACATCCATTGTCTTCATTGACAATCATAATTCTCAAGTTAGAGAACTATAATTCACTCCACCATAAAGAGTAGACAACTTGGAATACCACCTCCCAAGATGTTTCTTTTTCGTCAGATGCCAATAAACCATGTTGAAATTTATGGTACAACTTCCACCTACTTGGCGCACCTAGGAGTCCTTCAACCATGGACACAACTTCCACCACATAACTTGCATATCTGCTAAGTCAATGCCCGTGTGCAAACTTATGGAACCGCTAACATAACATCCTCTATCATGGTAAAGCGAATATACCATGAGGATGATTTTCATCCGCTTCAAAGGAAGTCACTGTCTCCTCTAACATGAAAGGCATCATCAGCAATCGATCAATAGCCATTTGACGAACCTACTTTATTTTTCATGTGCCCAAACTTTCTGTATGTCCAGCAGGCTATCTTTAGCTCAAAGACTCTCCTTTTTGAAACCTCAACTAGAATCAATCCGAAACTGCACTGGAACACCATCACCATAAGAGGAACACCATCACCACTTAATTTACACTTGCATAATCCGAATTATATCACATCCTTGACTTGCACTTGCAACAAGTCGAAGTTGATCCTTCCATTAAATTTCTCCACATCAAACTTTACCGAACTTATAAAGCTTGATATACATCTGCTTCACTCCTAGCAAATTAGTAAATACTAAACAACTCACAATATTTATAGACACCACAACCTATTTCAAGAATTATTTTCTTATGTGGAAGCTCAGACATAGCTACAACCATAGAGCACACTCAGACATTCAAGAAACTAGAACCTAGCGCTCTAATACCACTTGTTGGGAAAAATCTCCCACAAGTAAAACTGAAAACACAATAACTTATGTAGAAAACTCCCAACTTGGAGAAGAACCACGACCTACCATAAATAAATCTACTATGGGAAATATTGTTACAATCACATAAAACAATTCGGCCTACCAGAAAGAAATTCACTATGTCAAAATTTGTTATAATCACACAAAATAATTCTCTCCCCAATCCCAATTATAAGAGCACTCTTTCAATGCTTTTGACTACTCACATCATTTTTTCACTCTTAAATTAAAGAATAAAAAAGGAATTTAATTGGAGTTAGCACACTAAGCTTAAAGTGTTTCTAACTTGGACAACTTTAAAGACATAGGCATTTTTTATAGATTTGGAGCCCATCCCCATTCTTCAAAATAACCGATGTGGGACAAACTGCACTTCTAATACTTTGCCAAAAACTATCACAAATAACGAAATTATAGAGCCCTAGAGCGAGTGTTATCTACAATGAAGTTAGAAACTGTGAGGAAATAATTTTGGAGTTCGTTGGTGATCTCAAGGTCCTAACTAAGGCAAAATTGGCAAGTTCCAATGACAAAAAACCACTAAGATAGTAGAGTTTTCTCGGTCTATTTCTTTCTTTTTATCTTTGCGTTTGCAAATCTATATGAGAATATGTATTTGAGAACCATGAGTAGCTAAACTCTTTATTTTTAGGGTGTTGCTAAATTTACTTATGAAATTAGGATAGTATTTACTACTTTCAGGGGTGTTCTTGAACTTTAGGGTTTTCAATGTTATTGTGCTTGATTTTTATTGATTGGCTTTGAATTAATGTTAGATTAAACGTTCAATTCAATAGGTTACATGTTTAATCAGATCTATAATATTGAATTATTATTTAATCTTTCATGCAAATACTTAGGATAATAGTCAAAGTTTATGATGACAATGCTTTGGGCCATATATCATAATGTGGTTTCAATAAGTTAGTTATCATTCCCGATTGTACAAGAAAAGATTATTTTTGATAGAAAATAATCTGGATCCTATTTAAGAGACTTAGTATATTGTTCATAGAAAATTCCATGTGTAATCTAAACATGATTTAATGAAGTTTGTAATGAAATCAACACCCTAGAACAATAGATCTCTTGAATTTTTTCTCACTTGTCTTTACTTTCAATCATTATTTCCAAAATCCTCAAATTTAAATTTGGTTTCCAATCTTTAGCTAAAATTGTTACAATTCTAAAGTAATTAAGCAACAAACTGCTACATTTGATATCTAATGATAATACTTGGTCTTTTATGTCATTTTTACTATATTATAACTTAACCACATGTGTTTGCGTGATCGTATCATTTTTGTTTGCATTTAAAGATTTTTCAACATCAAGATTCGAGTTTTGATGACCAACTAAGCCTGAAACACCAATTTTGAGGTTTGTTGGGCAATGTCTTTATGAATTTTGTGAGATTTTGAATGAAATTTTCATGGATTTCTCTGATTTACATGTTTCTGTTCTTTTTTTTCCCTAATATGTGTGCAATGTTTGTTCGTTAATGTGATAAATTAGTCATCTAAGAACATAGTTTGATTTATCTGTAATTATAATGAAAGCATACTTAATTTAAGTAGCAAGTAGGTTGAGTAATAGTTATAGCTCAATCTCTTACATTACCAAGGTTATCATAATGACAGATAACGAGATCTAAGGAATAGAAAAACACTAGGTTCGATTTGGGAAGTTTAATTTATCATCTTTATCAATCCAAGAGGTTGAAGTGATTAGCTAGGTAATATGGAATCCATAACCCATATTTAGTTAAGTTAGAATTTGATTTTCACCAGTTGATTTTCTATCAAGGGAGTCTGACCGACGCTACTAGATCATTTGATGAGGAGTTTTATTATATACCTCGATTGAGATGATAAATCAATGAACTATCCATAAATAGCCCATTCAGATGTTCATTATAGTAATGAACCAATCCATAATGAATTAGGCTTAGGGATCCCTATAATTTAATTTCAGACACCTTAGTTAATATATTGCCATCTTGATTGTTTTAATTCTTGATAGTTAGTACTTAAGTGAGGGGAAAAAGAAATTGTAGTTTCATTTAAAATCAATCTACATTGTTAGGGTGTAACTGGAAGCGCTTTGAACTAACTCATGCATGAATAGATCTAGAGTCAATTTTAAATTGTGCTTCACTTATTGATTATGAGTTGTTTGCACTGTTGATCGCAAGTTTAATTCTAGAGACTATTGAAACTTAAGTAACAAACCATGAAAACTAACTGAACATTATCTTGTGTGATTGTGTGTTTTATTCTACCTTTTTTGAGGACAATCAAGAATTAAGTTGGAGTTATGATAATGCTTAAAATATGCTATCTCATTGATAGCACAATTTAACACTGCTTAGTTCGAGATTGTTCTTTGATTTTATGTGTTTATTTGGTTATTTTATAGATTGTGAGTACCTAGGAGGCAAAATAAGGAGTTAGTCACAAATTGGAACTAAAATAGTAAAAAAAAAAATTGGCACTTAATTGCATCAACTGTGAAAGAGAAAGCAAACATTATGGAAATGCCCCTGAACACGGCGTTTCAACCCTCCCCTTTATGCTACCTTTATGCTAGAAGGAAGTAGCATACAAAGGAAGGTGAGTTGCGACGCTGCATTGGAGCTTTGGAATGCTTCACAGTTTTATAGACAAGAAGGCATGTGCTGATTGCTAAGCATAACGTTCAACGTCGCATCGCTAAAGCATTACGTTGTGGCAAACTTAAAGCTAGCATAGCCACGTTATTCCTCAACAATATAACGCTCTACCAATTTTATAAATACTTTCCTCTTTGTCGAATTAGGTTACGATCGGGATACCAGCTGACTCCTACATGATTTCTCTCCACTGTTCTTTTATTTTTAGTCTTAGAATGTATCAAGACAATTTCTAGACATTTATCACGAATATTATGGGCTAAGGTACTTGTTTCTAGCTTGGGTTTTAGGATTCGTCTACCTATTTCGATGTATTTGTGAGTTTTTGAACCAAATTACTATAATTGTTAGATTCAATTCTATTTTTAATAGATTATTATTATATTATTAGATGCTTGTGAATTTTATAATTGTAACTTTTGATTAACATTTGATATGTGACAAATAATCTTGTGTTAATCACCTAGAAGCAATAGATTTGGTTAGCTTGCAAATCAATTTAGATGTGTACTATTCTAATAAACTTAGAATTAAATCAACCGAATATTTAACTAGGGGCTTGAAAATTAGATATTCAACATAACTTTGCCCTAGACCTTGATGCAATTAGGCCAAATTGAATTTGCATGTTATTCATCCATTTGAATTGGACTAATTTATTGATTTGGATGAATTAATTGTCTTTTCCAATTAATTTTATTAGGTATAAACAATTACATGATTCTGGTAATGAGTATTCTTTTATAAAATATATTGAATAGGAGACATCCTTAATAAACCAAGCTAGGCTTTTCGCATAGACTTTCGACACTATAGTTTCTTTTTTATTTTATGCAATTTAATTTTCTCTTGCATCCAAAAAATTTAAAAAACCCCCTTTAGTTACCTTTGGACTATAAACACTCTGATAGGGAAATTCGGGGGCTCACTTAGATCAACCCATGGCACCACTTCAACATTAATTTTAGTGGAAATGGTTAAAATTATTTGGTCCACATTTATACTACGAAATCCACCCAACCACTCAATTTTCTTAACTCGAGATTATTCTGAGATTTTATGTATTTTTTTGATGATTTTATAGGTTCCAAGCACCTAAAAAGTAGAAAGGAGTGTTAACGATAACAAAGGAGCTAAAATGGACCAAAACAGAGCTAAAATAGAACAACTAAGCAAGAAAAGGCCAAATTACCAAAATGCCCTAGGGCCAAGGCACCACGCAACACTGGAGCATTATGCGCCGCGCTTAAGAATAGTAGCTGAATATGCTTTTTAGCTAACTCTTTCATTTTATTTTTCTCATGAGTTTCATTCAGAGTTAGCTAGTCAGTATCTACCACTAGTCACGCCATGTGTCACATAACACCTGTATGTGATGCACTTTGTGTGTTGCGGCAATATTTATTTAAGACAAACTGATGTTATTTTGGTTGTCTCTGCATTTGGCTTATCTTGTTGAGAATTGTTCTCTTGAAATGATGTTTATGCAAAATACTTTCCCTATGTCGAAAATCTTATATGAAGTATTGGTGTAGATCTTTTCCTTCTTCGTACGCAAGCAGTTTTGGATGTTAGGGTTGCTCTTCTATGTAATTATTGTGCTTATTTAAAGACACTTAGTCTTTGGATTAGGATTAATCAATTGGGTGAAAATATTTGGAGTGTCATTTGTCTTGTGAAGTTTTTTTATCGCAAATGTTTTCTCTGTCAATCTTCGAAGGCATTGAAGATTGTGTTGCTGTGAGGTTGGAGACATACTCCAAACCATTCATGTTTTTCATCAATATTCTTCTTGAGAAGGGATTCTCAAGCTTAGAGGGAATCTAAACAAAATAAGTGAAATGGTCTTTGCTTTAGAGGGAAAGATAAAATTAAAGTGAGAGGGAGTCTCACCAATTAAAGGGGAAGTTGAGTCTAGCTAAGAGGGAGTCCAAGTCATAGGGGAGCCTAAGATATTCTTTACTAATATCATTGCTTAGGAGGAGCCTAAGTATTCGACAGAGGGAGTCTCACGTCTAGGAGGAACCTAAGTGAACAGTTGAGTGGTTAAGCTCTATAAAGGTCACTACAGTTGTGTAGTCATTACATATAAGTACTATGTTGTAATTATTTATCATCAATATTAGTGAAGTTATCTTTCCTGACCATACTGCCTCTATACGTAGGTATTATTCATTGAACTAGATTAACAATATCTGGTGTTCTTTCTATTTGTTATTTTTTATTGTTGAATATTCTGTAAAATGTTATGACATTATTCATAACATCATTTGACGTGTGATAGGTACTTCCATATTATTTTTAGTTGCTATCAGAGCAGGTCATCATTATCTTTTGTATTACTAGGAATGATTAAAAGAAGGCAACCCTACCTTGCATCCACCCATGTTGGATGGCACAAATTATGCTTATTGGAAGGAAAGGATGGTAGCTTTTCTGAACACCATTAACAACAAATCTTGGAAGTTTGTTATTGTTGGTTGATCTAACCCTCAAATTACCAACGAGAAAGGTGAGAAAGAACTCAAACCGGAAGTAGAATAGTCTGAAGTTGATGATGAAGCCACTGGGGAACTCTCGTGTTTTAAATATCATATTCAATTTCATTGACAAAAATATCTTTTGGTTGCTCAGTATGAGTGTTTCTGCTAAAAAAAAAAAAAAAAAAGCTTGAAATGTTCTTGTTGTGGCTCACGAAGGAACATCAAATGTCAAAATGTCAAGACTTCAGTTGTTAGCCACAAAATTTGAAAATTTTAAGATTCAGGAAGATAAGATCATAGTTGAGTTTAACGTGAGAATACTTGATCTTGCTAATGAATCCTTTGCTCTGGGAGAAAAAAACTCTTAAGAGAAACTGATCAGAAAAATTCACAGATCACTCTTCAAGAAGTTTAACGTAAAAGTCGCTGTAATTAAAGAAGCTCATGACCTCTTTGTACTCTAATCACCTTTTAAATGTCTTTGATTGACAGGAATGGAAAAAAGAGTAGAGGCATTGTCGTACAATCTGCTGTTGAAGAGAAAGAACGATAACGTATAGAAGATTCCAAGGGAAATCTTGTTGATGCAGTTTCACTTATGTCAAAACAATTCTCACGTGTACTTAAGAAATTTATAGAAGACCAAGCATCTTTCCTTCATGAAATTCTAAGGCACGAGGCAACAGAAGTTTCGGTTCACAAAAGATTTAGAAGACAAAGTATGATCTTTGAATAAAGAGAAATTTGTTTGATGTTGAGAGTGTGAGGGTTTTGGTCACTTTCAAGTTGAATGTCCAACCTTCTTAAAGCGGCAAAACAAAGGGTATATACTGACTCTGTCTGATGAGGAGTCTAATGAGGGCTGTGAATCTGATAGGGATGTAAAAGTTTTAGTTAGTTGCATTCTACTGACAGCTCATAAGAAAAATTCCAAAAACATTATTTTCTTGTTTTCATTAGTGAAGATGAAGCTCCTGATTAATCTATTACTACTACCTATCGTGACATGCACAAAAAATGGTTTGAAGATGGCAAGGTTCTAGATATACAAAATTCCAAAATAGTCTTTGATTGGTGACAATGCAAGACTAATGTTAGTTATATCTTATCTAAAATGGGAACTGAATAACATCAAGGCTGAGAAAGAAACACTGTGCAAGTATATTCGAATTCTTAATTCAGGAATATATAACCTTTATCAGATTCTCTCTGTTGGTGAAAAGTCAAGAGATGTTCGAGGCATTGGATGTTCAGGATCCAGAAATTCAAATGGGAGGTAGATAACTGACAAAGAGAAGCAGCAAATTGTTTTTGACAAAGAACAAGAACCATGGAATAATAACCATCCTGTCTTTCAAGGGTAATTGAGAACTTCATCTGTTTTTCACCATTCTTTCTTCGGTGTAATTTAAGTTTTTATTGAATGGAATTTGATAAGTTGAACTGACAACTCAACTTTTTTATATTTTTTGTAAGCACATTTTACACGGTGTCTTTGCATAAGTGTATAATAGATTGCAAAAATTAGGAGTCCTTGATTTAGCTAAGACTTTTTCTCAACTTGAACTTGTATGCCTTAATTTAATGTCGCCCAATTGAATCAGGCTAAGAATCTAGGTTTTCCAATACATGTGGTGTCATAATAAAGTAACCCAATTATGAATGCAAATTAGGAATAAACATGAATCTCAATCTCACTTAGAAGGAAGTGTTTGAGACTAGTTTAGGGTCAATTGGATTAAAACTCTTAATTGGCTAATAAGGCTACTAGGTTTTACTAATAGGTTTTGGAGTTCATGATTTTGCATTACTTTTTGTCTCCAATTTTACATATTATGCATGGTATCTTGAATTGTTTCTTTCACAACAAAGCCCCCTCCCCCCTGTCCCCCCTTTGCATGAATTCTTGAATGGGCTTTTCTAGTTGCAGTTTTCCCGAGGACTCGACCTCGTATTTACTACTTGTACGAACCTTTGTAGTGTAGGTTCTAGGCTCAGTGTGAACACACATTATTTACTTTGTCAGAAGTTGCAGGCGACATCGATTTAATTTGGCTAACAAATTGGCGCCATTATGAGAGAAACTTGGCAACTAGGTTTAGACAAATCTTGAACTCTAAATAAATTCTCTTTTTTTTTTTTAAAGAAAAAAGAAATTGTGTGTGATTATCCTTCCTTTGGTGTATGACCCGCTTAATTATTTGCATAAATCACTTGAGAGGAAAATCAAATCTGAAGACAGAGAAGAAGAGAAATACTACAAGAAGAGGATCATCAAGCTTTCGACGATCAAAAAGAAGAAGAGGATAAAGCTACCGTCAACGAAGTCGAAAAGAAAATTGTTAGAGAGTTAGCTGAGCCGAACATAGCTCAACAACCCCTAGATAGATCTTTAAGAGAGTGTATATTCTACGTTAATTCCATCAAAATTGTGTTATTTATTTGCTTTTAGTGTTCACTTTGTAGGTAAAACAGTCTCAAGAGTGATTAGGAGTCATTTCAAGAAAATTGGGCTAAAAAGGATAAAAAATAACCAAGAAGTCAACAAAATTGAAGAGAATCAAAGTAATTACCAAAGTGTAATCAGACCCAACGTCATGACCCTCCCAGAAGCGTTGAGTAACGCTTAAAGATAGAAAGCACCCATTTGCTTCAAAACAAGGCAGCGTTGCAACGCTTTGGAGTTTGACAGAATTGTCCACATGCACATGCGTTCCCCTTGCGCAACAGAGCGTCACCGCAGCGTCAAGACCCTTGCCTAAGGCTTCTTGGCTTTTTTATAATTCAGCACTGCGACACTACACCTATGACTATAAAAAAATATATATATTTTAGGCAGAAAGAGGAGGCAAATTCTTCAATGACGAGTTTCTCTCTTCACCAGTTCAACTCTTTGGTAACTTTGTCTCTAATTAGTTAGATTTTATTTTTCTTTCTTTGATTGTAAACATTCTAATGGATTTTTTCATAGATTTGTCAATGGATTTGTGAAGCAACTTCATCAATCTTTTTTCTAGTTTCAAGAATTCTTGTAATCTTCTTGAGTTTTATTCTTTTTTTTTTTATAAATTGCATTTTGAAATTATGGATTCTTGGATCGGTTTGAAGTTCTAAAAGCATGTTTAGGAAATTTTTGTCTTTTAAGCATGTTAAGCCAAGATTCTTAGTTATGCTACAATTGATTGGATATGTTGCTAGGATGTATTCATGTATAAGAATGTCTCGATAGAGTCTACCAAGTGGCATTGATTAATTTTGTATTTGATGGCTATTCGTAGAATACATAAATTACTAAATTGAAGGAAAAATTCGGTTAATTGAATATGGCTATCATGACAACTTGACGTAATTGAATTCTAGAATTTAATGCATATGTTTCCTATTCTATATGGATGCTCTCGAACCCAATAGGACTAGAGGCATATAGATTGATTAGGGTTAGGCCTTTCCAACTTTAATCAATATTTAGAACGCTTTCTTGATTTGATTTTGGTCAACTATCCGATTTTGTAGTGGTTAGCCTAATCGAGTCAAACGAGTAATTGTATGCCTAATTCGTTTGCATGATTAATTTGTAGAAATCAATGAGAGAGATTGCATTCAATGTCTAACTTGAACTAGAAACAAGATTGAACAATACTTGTTTGTAATTATAATTCCTCTTTTTATTTTCAAGTGTGTTTCTTGCTTTATCAAAACCCCCATTTTTATTGCTTTCATAGTTTAATTTAGCTTAAGAAAAGATTAAAGAAGCCTTCCCTATGGATCGACCACGTGTTTGCC
Organism: Benincasa hispida; assembly: GCF_009727055.1. NCBI lineage: Eukaryota > Viridiplantae > Streptophyta > Magnoliopsida > Cucurbitales > Cucurbitaceae > Benincasa > Benincasa hispida. The sequence continues at coordinate 39,559,185 of NC_052358.1, forward strand.
ACTCATGCTACTTAATAGTATAAGATGTAGGTTTCAATGATTTATAATTTTTTTTTTGTCTCGATTAGAGTCGAACTAACGGCATCAATTCGAGCATAAGCACCTAATGTCATTTTTCTAGAGACTATTGTGGCCTTCGAGCTCAAGCCTAGTCTATAGATTCGACAGTGAGAGGAGCTCTTGCGAACAAGACACTAACGAAGCCTCAAAAGTTGATTTCGCACACGGCAGAAAATGACAAACTTTGGAACCAGAGATACTGAGTTTGACCCATCTACAATACACGAGGACATCCTCTACTTGTAAAAGGACTCCATCCAACTGTCACAAGAAACCAAGTCTTTGTAATAGAAGACGAGGAAGGGATTTGCAAATTTGGGTACTCAAGATACCCAGTCAGCAACAGTGGTGAGCCATCTTTAGGGCAAGGCTTTCGGGAAGTTACTTGTTCAACCTGACCATGCTAATATTAGCGTTATCATATTAATGATCAAGAAGGAGCTTCCATTTCCCACCACCTACTTAATTTCCCTACACCACCTGTTTCTCCTTATGTTAAGTCTTATTAAGAAATAAGACAAGAAGAGTAGAATGAAGCAAAATCAGAGGCACCACCACCGACCCCCAATATATAAGGGATTGAGCTTAAGGCTCACCCTAATCATCTGAAGTACGTGCATCAAGGACTTTTCAAGATTGCTTTCCCTCTATCCACCTTATTACAAAAAGATGTCCAATTTTATTTTGACATAGAGAGCCAGAAAGTTTTTGACACATTGAAGGAGAAATTGACTACCACCCCAATTCTACAACCTCCACGATGGGAAATTTTGTTCGAAATTATATGCGATGCTAGCAACCTAGCAATTAGAGCAGTTTTGGGGTAGAGGGTCTATAAAAAAAAGCCATATCATTTGTTTTGCGTCAAAAACACTAAATTCGATTTAAGTCAACTACACAATTATTGAAAAGGAGTTTCTTGCTATTGTCTTTGTGTTGGATAAATTATGTTCTTACATTCTTGGTTTTTCTGTTACAATCTATAATGATCACTCTGCTTTCAGGTATCTTATGACCAAGAAGGTGTCCAAACCTCGACTTGTTAGGTGGATTCTTCTCCTTCAAAAATTCAACATAATAATCAAGGAGGAAGGGAGCAGAGAATTTAGTAGTAGATCATCCGAGGAGAATAGTGCAAGAAGAAGATTTAACACTAATGAGAGAGAACTTGCTTGACGAGCAATTATTCCAGGTAACCACTTCCATACCCATGGTATGTAAACATGGTAAACTTCCTATTCACCGGTAAGTTCCCTCATGACATGCCTTCTTCTAGGAGAGCTAAACTACGTAGTGACTCTAAATACTTTGTTTAGGACCATCCTTACCTTTGAAAGATTTGTTTCGACCTAATAGTTAGAATATGTGTTCTAGATGAAGAATTTGAGTATGTACTATCTTTTTGTCATGAACTAGCATATGGTGGACATTTTAGTCCTAAGAGAATTGTGAGGAAGACTTTGGATAGTGACTTATTTTCTAACTCACTGTTTGCTGACTGTTATGCATATTTTAAATCTTCCGAGAAATGTCAAAGGTGGGGATCGCTTTCTAAGAAGAATGAAATGCCCTTGAATTCAGTTCTTGTCTATGAGGTTTTAGACGTTTGGGGAATGGATTTCATGGGAACTTTTCCCTTATATTTTTTATATTTGTACATCTTGTTAGTAGTTGATTATGTATCAAAGTGGGTTAAGGCTATCCTCACTTGAGCTAGCTAGTCTGCTGTTGTTTTAGGTTATCTCAAGGCTAACATCTTCTGTAGGTTTGGCATTCCGCGTGCTATTATCAGTGATCAAGGTTCCCACTTTTGTAATCGGACCATTGAAGCACTTCTGAGGAAGTATGGAGTTCATCATCGTATGGTCATTCTCTACCATCCTCAAACCAATGGTCAAGCAGAGATATCCAATAGAGAGCCAAAGAGTATTCTAGAAAAGACAGTCAGCCTCAAAAGGAAGGAATGGAGTATGCATCTCGATGATGCTCTATGGGCATATAGGATGGCTTACAGAACTCCCATCTGGACAATGCCCTTTGAGCTAGTCTATGGAAAGGCATGCCACTTACCAGTTGAGATCAAACACCAGGCATACTAGGCGGTCAAACAGTGTAATACGAATTTAGCTCAGGCCGATGAAGAAAGAATTATTGAACTACGAGAGTTGGAAGAGTTAAGATTTGAAGCCTGACGAGAACTCTAGGACAGACAAGGAGAAAACAACATTCATTCATGACAAAGATCTCGTAAGAATGGACTTCAGGGTTGGTCAAAAGGTTTTACTCTTTAATTCATGCCTCCAATTCATGTCAGGTAAGCTTAACTCTAAGTGGCTTGGATCGTTTGAAGTTATGGTGCACAAGATGTTGATGCTTCTGCTATGAATGTTATTCATGTTTAGTGGTTCTTTCTGTTTTGGTTTTTTTTTTTTTTAAGCATGCCAAAAGGGGGAGAAAATTTTGGTGGTTGTTTGGTGGCTAGTGGAATTTTTTTTTTTTATTTGCTGATAAACTTATGTTTTTGTTTTTTACTTGACAATTTGGTTGAGATGTTTATTGGGTTTTTTTCTCTTCTAATTTGTGGATGTTGTTATATTTTTCATTGCTTAAAAAATATTATCAAAAAGGGAGTTTGTTGCACTTTTTATGTTAGCAATATTTATTTAAGGTAAACTGATGTTATTTGGGTTGTTCATTTGGCCTATCTAGTTAAGGATTGTTTTCTGGAAATATAGTTTCTGCAAAATACTTTCCTTCTTCATATATGATTATTTTTTAAACTTAAGGTTGCTCTTCTATGTATCTGTTGTGCTTATTTAATGATACTTAGCCTTTGGATTAGGGCTGGTCGTTTGGACAAAAAGATTTGGAGTGTCATTTGTCTTGTAAAGTTCTTTTGTCATGAGTGTTTTCTTTGACAATCTTGGAAGGCATCAAAGATTATTTTTATGTGAGGTTAGAGACCTATTCAAAGCCATTTGTGTGCTTCATTTGTATACTTATTGAGAATGAATTCTCAAGCTTAGAGGGAGCCTAAGATAAACGAGTGAAGTAACCTTTGCTCGATAGGAAAAGATAAAATACAAGTGACTCACGACATTCTTCATTGATATCATTGCTTAGAGAGAGCCTAAGTATCCGAGAGAAGGAGTCTCACATCTAGATGGACTCTAGGTGAATGATTGAGTGATTAAGCTTTACAGAGGTCACTGAAATTGTGTATTCATTACAGATAAGTACTATGTTGTAATTGTTTATCATCAATATTAGTGAAGCTTTCTTTCCTAGACATACTGCCCTCCCAGACGAAGGTTTTATTCACCAAATTGGGTTAACAATCTCTGATGTTCTTTCTATTTGTTATTTCTGTTTCTTGAATGTGCTGTGAAATGCCGCAACATTGTCCATAACATCATTTTTACGTGCCGTAGGTACTTCCATATTATTTTCAATATGTACATTTATTTAGAATTTAAATTGTATCTTAAGAATGTTTTATGAAGAACAATGTAGATGCTATGTTCATGAAAGAACAAATGAGGTTAAGTTTGAAGATAAGAAATGTTTTGACAGTAGATTCTACAAAACTTCGAGTTAATGTAAAATCTAAAATATGCTCAAACTTTATTATTTGAGGTAAAATTTAAATGTACCAAAAATTTATTTTAGGTAAAACTTGAAGTATTCTCAAATTTTAATTTTAGAAAAAATTGAGGTCTCCTAATTATGCTTGATGGATAGGAATCTAAATTTGAATGATTTCGATTTGCGATAAAAATTGGAATAGGCCCAACTTTTGACTTTAAAACAAAATTAAGGTCTTATCTACAATTTATGTGCTTGGAAGATAGGACCTTCCAAATTTGGAGGACTTGAATTTGAGATAAAATTTGGAATATACCCAAATTTTAATTGATACAAATTTAATGTGAAACCCATAGTTTAATTTAAATTTGGGTAAGAATCTAGATTTTGCTGAGTTGAATTTGGGATACAATTTGTAGTATACCGAAATTTTAAATTTACACAAGTTTAAGTGTTGCCTATAATTAATTTGGTGCAATGAACCTTTATTTAGATGAGTTGAATTTGGGATAGAATTTTGGATATACTGATTTTCATTTGAAGCAAACTTTAGGCTTCCCACAATTTAGTTAAAATGAATTTTGATAAATAATAACTCCCAAAATGAGCTATATTAAGGCCTCTAATCTTACTCGGTTATAATGTTTAATGTGTTTAAATATTTATATCTATAGGAACTCGAGCAATTCATACATTTTGGAGCATTATAGGCTACTTAGTGTTATTTTGGAGCAATAAGGTGTTGGGAAACATGCCCTAAACGAGTGATCTGTAAATTCTAAATAGATTATTGAATAAATAAAATGTTGTTTATTTTAGTCTAAAAAATAAAGTGTTATTTGAATAACTCAATTCTAATAAACTAAGATCCAATGTTATTTAATGTAATTTTAACACTATGTAGTTGACATGTAGATAACTTTCCTGCAATTACAAGGGAGTGGAAAGTGGGTGAGGGAGTTAACTCCCCCTCACTTATTTCATTTTTGTAGAAGTAATTTGCAATAAAAGTGTGAGTGAGATTTCTACTTTGGTAGACTTTTTAAGTGAAAGACAGAAGATTTCTTTTACTCTCAATCTCACTCGAAATTCTACGAAAATTTTACAAAGAAGAGTTCTCTAAAAACATAATTCACCATTCCCTTCTCTTTTAAATGGTTCTCACAAACACTCTTTGTCCAAAGAAAAGTAGAGAAGATCTACTGGTGGAAGATTTGAATATGAGTTCTTCAAAGGTAAATTCTTATTTCTTTGTAACCCGTAAAAAGCATGCTTAATCTCTCCGGTTTTTTCCATTATATGATTTAATTCATAAACTTAATTTGAACAAAGAGATCAAATGCTTTCACATGGGATTTGATTCCTTTATTAGGAGCATAATCGAGCATTTAAACTTCAATGCAGAGTAGAAGGACAAGAATGCCCCAGGGAAAAGCTCGACATTATGAAGAATCACTGACACAATTCGCAGCGCAAATGACAGAACGCACCCAAAAGGCACGATGTTATACTGCTACCTGAAGTGCTGTAGCACCTTCGAGAAGGCAGCACGAACATATGAGCATGGTGCTACGGTGCGCTACCTGGCACTGTAGCACCATTGTGAATTCCCTAGCGCTTTATGGCAAAATGTACTTGTTATCCCAGATGGAAAGATCTTCACATTAACGATCACAAAACACTCAGATGTAACGGTCAACAACAAATCAAGAGTCAAGGGAGGTAGTATGATGAGGCTTAAAAATCCTTTTGTCGTTTACCAAAAGAGAGCACGATTGTGTAGATGATGCTCCAAGAACTAAATAATATTTTAATTATGTAAACGATTGGTTGAAGCACTGGATGATCGTATAGACGACAATTGACTGGAGCTAGATGATCGTGTAGACGAAAACTGAGGAGCTAAACGATCGTGCAGACGATTGAACGCGAAGCTAAACGGTCATGTACACGATGCGATAGGAACTACACGATAACGTAAAAGATACTTTAGCAAAATCTAAACGATCGTAGAGATAAGAAGAAATGACATAGGACTTTAAGAAGTTTGGCCAAAGGCCTATGCCCACTGTGCAAATTGAGAGGTTCTCTTTTATTACTCTTTAAAGTATTACAGAACGAATGCTTTGCTCTCTTGTTTCCTTATTCACTCTTACATTAATCTCACATTCGATTTCCTTTATATATGCAGGTGATTCAGTCAACGATGAAGCTCTAGTGGTTATAGCAGATAACAGAAAAAGGCCGACAAGGGTTCAACTGCGAGCTATGATCTTTTTCTTGATTTCGAGTCTTTCTGTAACAATCTCCACTTTTGTATGCATCAAGAGTTCCTTCCCTCTTTGCTTTACTAAGCTGACTTGAGCTATCCTTTTTTAGGTAACTCGAACCCGAGAAGGTCCAAACATCTGCCAAGCTTGTTTATTGGAACAATTTTGGTTAGCATATCAGCTTCATTATAAGAGCTATGAATCTTCACTACCTCGACTTCCCATTTCTCAATCTCTTGTCTGATGAAATTATATTTAATATCAATGTGCTTGGTTCTTCTATGAAACTGCTGATTCTTAGATAGGTATATTGTGCTCTGGTTATCACAATAGATTTTGACTTTTGTTTGTGTTATGTCGAAATCGTTTAGTAAACCTTTCAGCCACAAATCTTCCTTCGCAGCCTCAGACAATGCGATGAACTCAGCCTCTGTTGTAGAAAGGGCCACAACAAGCTACAAAGTAGCCTTTCAATTGATCAAATTGTTCCCCCATAGGAAAACACAGCTTGATAGAGAATGTCTCCTATCCAAATCTCCTGCATAGTCTGCATCTATGTAACCATAAACTTCATCATTCGATGACTCATTCTATCTATATAAGACTCTTGCCTCCTTGGATGAATGTAGATAGCTTAGTATCCACTTTACGGCCTCCCAATGTCTTCTACTAGGGTTTGCCATGTACCTACTGACCATACTTGTTGTATAGGATAGGTCTGGTATTGTAGAAGTCATACGGTACATTAGTGATCCCACTACTTCGGAATAAGGGATAGCCTTGATATGGTTCAAATACTCTTCATTTGTTCTCTTTGAACTATTGGCAGCTAAAAGCTTGAAGTAAGGTGCAAGAGGAGTGTCTACTAACTTAGCACTCTCCATCTTGAACATCTGCAATATCTTTGAACAGTATTCATATTGACTAACAAGCAATCTGCCCTGTTTTCTGTTTCTTTAAATCTCAATTCCTAGGATCCTTCTTGACTTCCCTAGATCTTTCATATCAAACTCTCTCTTAAGAAGTATTTTCACTTGCCTCAATTCTTCTTTGGATCTCCAGGTCAGCAGCATGTCATCTACATAGAGAAGTAGATAGGCCAGTTCTTTGAAGCTACTAGAATTTATGTAGACACACCAATCATTTGAGCTCCTTTTGAACCCCATCATGGAGATCACTTCATCAAACCTCTCGTACCAGCATCTCGATGACTATTTGAGACCATATATGGACTTTTTTAACAAACACACTAGGTCTTCTTCTCCACTTTTCATATAGCCTTAAGGTTGCCTTATGTAAATGGTCTCATTCAATAACTCATGTAGGAAGGTTGTCTTTACATCCAACTGTTCTGGCTCCAAATCATTTTGCACAACTAAGGAAATAAGCAGTCGATGGAAGTATGCTTCACAACTCGAGAAAATACCTTATTGTAGTCATTGCCTTCTTTTTTAGTGAATCCCTTAACAACAAGCCTAGCCTTGAACCTTGAGTTTTGCACATCTGAAATCTCTTTTTTAAATTTGTAAATCCATTTGTATGACATGGGTCTGTAGCCTTTAGGAAAAGGTTAAATAGTCTCCAAGTGTCATTTTAGTTGAGGGACTTCATTTCATCATTCATTGCCTAGCATCCGGGCTGTTTGTTGCTTCCTCAAAGCTGGAAGGTTCATGTGTTCTAGCTTAGATGGCTACCCTGTCCACCTCTCTTCAGAAGTCTTCAGCTCTATGGATTGATGAGGGCATCTATTAAGAGTGTATATGGTGTAAGTGATAGCTTCAACCCAATATCTTTCAAGCAATAAGGCATTGGACAGCTAACATCTTACTCTTTCCAACACTGTTTTATTTAATCTTTTAGCAACTCCATTTTGTTGAGGTGTGTACCTCAAGGTTCTATGCTTTAGTATGTCATGCTCCCTGCAAAATAAATTGAACTCCTCTCCACAAAACTCTTAAACAGTTATCAGTTCTCAAATGTTTAATTTGTTTAGAGGTATGCTTCTCAATCAAGGTTTTCCATTCTTTAAATATACTAAATACTTCATCTTTGGATTTTAAAAAGTAAACCCAACTCTTCTTGAGTAGTCATTTACAAATGAAAGAAAGTACCTCGCTCCACTTAGAGATGGAGAGTGAGCTGGCCCCCACAAGTCTGAATGCACGTATTCAATGATTTCCTTTGAAGTGTGCTGTCCTTTGGGGAATTGTTGTCTTGTTGTGTTGCCCAATATACAATATTCACGGAATTTAAGGCTATCTCCAACACCCCTTGGAAGAATCCCCTATTTATATAGCACTTGCAACCCCCTCACACTGATATGAGAAAGCCTTTTTGTTCCACAACTCATCTTCAGTAGGTTCTTCATCAGTTGCCAACAAGGCCGAGTGTTCCATTTGCACATCCTTGATGACATAAAAACCATTTACCATGGTTGCCACCAAAACTACTTTAGAATCCTTAATAATTTCAAAGGTGCCTCCCACACCCCCATATTCATAGTCTATGGCATCAAACATCCCCAAAGAAAGGAGATTCCTCTTCAAATATGAACATGCCTTATGTTCCTAATCAATTGGACTGAAATATCATGCATTTTCAAGGACACAGACCCTATTCTAACAGCTCTGCAAGTGTTATTGTTTCCCATAGAAAACATGCTTAAACAGAATTTAATGGGTTTCATGACATACCTTTGAAGACTCATTGAAATCTTGATTTCCAACTGCAAATTCCTCTAAATCTTTATGCAGACCACCATAAGATCTTCCCTATTATTCCCTTGGTGCTCTAGATTGAGTTGTGGGACTAAAAAATAAACTGGAGTCGAAGAAAATTTGGAGAAAGTTCACTGCAACAACCCAAATGAAGAACATCTTCTTCTTCAAGAATTTTCAGCTAAAATTCTTTTGGTTGCATCACTTCAACTTCACTCCAATCTCTTCAATATATTGCAGGTTATCATGGAAAGAGATTTGCTGCATGTGATGCGGCTCATGCTTTGAGTAATTAAAGGTTGAAGATCATGGGTTCTTTGTGAGCTATTTTGAAGATGAAGATGGAAAAATCCAATTTTTCCTTTTGTGTTTTTGTACTTCCAAAATCCAAAAATTGATTTTAAAATCATATTTTATTTCTAAAATCAAAATTTATTAATTTTACAAATTAATTTCATAAATTAATTTTATAATAAAATTAATAAATAATTATTTAAACAATTTAAATAATTCTAATTAATTTAATATCCAATATTAAATTAACTTTACACAAATCCATCTTCATATATTTAAATCATATTTAAATATATATTCTCCAATTTCAATTGATTCTAATTTGAATATTTTAAATTAACTTATCACGCTACTCTAGAGCTAATCCATTTTCGAGCTAGTATGGGGACCTCGTGGACCTACAGATCATGGCTCTAACGATCCGAGATTAATCGACTAAACTCATTAGACCGATCTAAACCCCATTCGTTAACTAATGGGTCACTCCACTAAAACTCATAGTTGAACTCCCCTCGCTGTAAATATATTATGTCCACTTGATATAACCATGATTAGTAAGTCAACCCTTCACAAGTTATTCGTAGTAACGACTTGGTCAAATCTCCGTTTTACCTCCGAAATTATCTCTTGGTCCTTAAGTCCCCACTGATCCCCTAATGAACAATTGTTTTGTGATCTTATCAAGAAAATCGAGTCCTTCTCGGGTCAATAAGAGGGTCGGGCCCCTTGTTTAAGACCCAAAATCAACACTTAAGGAAACAACCTCTCTACTATCCCTAAAAGCGGATAGGAGTGAATTCCATCTTGCACCCTATGTCCACAGCTATCTATCTGGTCTTAAGTCGCTTAGGTCGCTTTGAAATAGTCAGTCTTAAACAGTAAACAACACTATAAAGTAAGAGTAATTGATTTTGTGGTCTGATCTTGTACAAATCCTTTTGCACAAGGATACCCCCACTCCTCACGTCCCAACATTAACGCATTAGGATCACTTCATTTGTAGCACTTTACAGCTCCTTGTAACAACTACAAAGCAGGTTGTATCTAATAATGTTACTAGAATAAGGTACTCAACCTTATTCATATACTATAGATCATTTTGACTATTTACTCAAACCTAATCCACCTTCATGTCTCCACATAAAGTTAAAGTACTCATCCAATAGTCAAGGGACTTTTAGGTTTATTGGATTTCTCATAAGTAATACATCTATTCAATAAATTATTGAATTTTCAGAATAAGTTCCATTGTTTACTTACCACGAGGTTTTAGGACATAAAACCCAACAGAATGCTTGATGGTATTTGATTACCCCATCAAGTTTATCATGGATTTGCCAAAATGAATCATCAATCCAACGACATCCAACGCCTTCCCATCATTTATCCAAACAACAAGGTATATATAGTGATCCTCAAATCATCCGACGACTTCAAAACAAAGTTTCGAATACCCAATCTAAACGGTTTTAAGTGAAATCATAAGTATTAAGAAGAAGACTTGATACACTACTTTAAATTACTTTAACTTTGTATCTAGTGTTGTGGTTCTATAATTGGTTGGTTAATTTCCCGAGAAATCTTTGAATCTTGTGTTTGATGTCCAAAAATATTGGAAACATAAGGTACCAACTCTAAAATCATGCCTAAAAGTGAAACTCGAAGTTTATATCACGTTGATACTCAAACTCTAAGGTATCAACTTTCATACTTTATTAACTTCTAACAACAACTATGATAATTACTTATACCATTAACGACAAACATGAAGACTAAAGATGGAGATTATCAACAGTAAAACAGTTACATTCTGTTTATTAGTTACAACAATTTATTTGTTACATTCTATTATAACAATTTATTTGTTACAATAGTTATGATTCTGTTTGAGTTTGTTTGTATTTTCCAGCTGTAAGTTAGTCAAGCAAATTAACAGGTTCTTCTATAAAAGGAATTTGAAGTATGTAAATACAATAAGTGAAAGTAATAAGAAAGTATTTCCACATACCTTTTCTCTCCATTTGTTATGGTATCAGAGAATTTCCACAAGAGAGAAAATGAAAAACCCACCCGAACGCCATTACCCTCGTGCAGTCCTATCATGACGACATCAGAGAGTTCAACGTCTGGCAACTCTTTGGGACTCGACGACCAAATGAATCCCTTCATCCTTCATCATTCAATCATCCTAACCACCAATCTGGTATCTACACCACTTGCAGGATCAAGCAACTACTCTTCATGGAGCAGAGCAATGAAACTTGCATTATCAGGGAAGAACAAGATTGGTTTTATTATTGAAACGATTGAAAAACCATCAGAAGGAAGCTTACAATCAACATGGAGATGTAATAATGATGTGATAACCTCATGGATTATCAACTCAGTCTCAAAAGAAATTGTTGTCAGCTTAGTTTACAGGGGAAGCATCAAAGAGATATGGGATGAATTAAAAAAAGGTACCGTCAGTCCAATGGGCCACATATATACCAGTTGAGAAAGGATCTTGTAACTACTACACAAGGAAACCTTTCAATGGATGTATATTACGCAGAAATCACTACGATATGGCAAGAACTTGTTGAATACAGACCAACGGATGAATGTACTTGTCAAGGGTCAAAGAAGATCGAATTCTTGAATGCAGAATTTGTAATGACATTCCTTATGGGCTTAAACGAGTCATATGCACAAATCAGAGCACAAATTCTATTGATCGACCCTTTGCCAACAATAAACAAGGTATTCTCTCTTATCATCCAAGAAGAAAGGAAAAGTTCCATTGGATCCACACCTACAATTGAAAGTATAACTCTAATGGCTAATGCTGAGAAAAGGTTTACATCTGAGAAATCTAAGAAGAAAGATACTAGGCCAGTATGCACTAACTGTGGATATAGAGGTCATATTTTGACAAATGTTATAGACTACATGGTTATCCACCAGGGCATAGACTAGCAAATAACAATTCAGTCCATCAACAAAGGCCGCAGAACTATATGCAAACTAGTAATGAAAAGCCATTAGAATCTCCTAAGAGCAATCAGTCTGCCTTCTTTGCCAGCCTGAATAATGACCAATACTCACAGCTCTTGAACATGCTGCAAACACACTTGAATATTCAACAAATTGATGAGATCCCTAAGACAGATACTACCCACATAGCAGGTACATGTCTTTCTACTTCACTCATCGATTCTTGTTGGATCATTGATTCTGGAGCCTCTTCTCATATATGCCATGATAAATCTATGTTTAAAGAACTACACAGCACTCGAAATATTTTAGTTATACTACCAACTAAAGCTCGTTTGAAGGTTGAGTATGTAGGGGACATTCTAATAGAGAAACAGTTGATATTGAAGGATGTTCTATACATTCCTGATTTCAAATACAACCTGCTATCAGTGAGTGCTTTACTTAAGGATGGAAGATATTCTATATCCTTTACTAACACCAATTGTATCATTCAGGACAAGTCAGTTTCGAGAATGATTGGGAGGGCTGAACTAATCAGTGACTTATACTTACTCAAAGTAAATGATGAAAAGAATAAAGACTTGTCTATTGAATCTATTGACTGGCCTATTGAATCTGCTGTGTTTTTGTGTAAAGCTTCTGCAACTACTTGGCTTAATCGTATGGGACACCCTTCTATTAGTAGAATAAAAGAATTGTCAAAGATTATAGAGATTTCTGATTTCTCAAATTGTAAACAATTCTGTTACATTTGTCCTTTAGCTAAACAGAAGCATCTTTCATTTTCTGCCTTAAATAATGTTGCTGAGAATATTTCGACCTTGTGCACTGTGATATATGGGGTCCCTTTAAAACCCGAACACATGCAGGTCACACTTACTTTGCCACCATTGTTGATAATAAATCAAGGTACACATGGATACATCTCTTGAAAAATAAAAGTGACATTCTACAAGTCATTCCCAGTTTCTTCAAACTTGTTGAGACTCAATTCTCAAAGAAAATCAAAAGTTTTCATTCTGATAATGCTTCTGAATTAAATTTCAGAGAATTTTTTGCCAAAACAGGAACTACTCATCAGTTCTCCTGTGCATATACTCCTCAATAGAATTCAGTGGTTGAAAGGAAACATCAACACCTCCTCAACGTTGCAAGAGCACTAATGTTTCAGTCCAATGTTACTCTCACTTTTTGGGGAGAATGCGTCCTCACTGCAGCATACTTAATCAACAGAACATCTATGGTTTTACTATCCAACAGCACTCCCTATGCTGTTCTGTTTAACAAAACTATTGACTATGGCTTCATAAAGACATTCAGATGCCTTGCCTATGTTTCTACACCAACAGTCAACAGGTCTAAATTCAATCCAAGAGCAAGACTATGTGTCTTCATGGGATATCCATCAGGTATAAAGGGCTATAAGATATATGATATGACTAAAATGACATTTTTTATCTCTAGAGATGTCTTATTCTTTGAAGAAAGGTTCCCATTTCAGTCTGTCAAAGAAGACAACAAGCCCATTTCACATGATTTTATTGATCAGTTCCTCATACCAAGCCCACTATTTGATCACTTTGAAAACAAAGGTATTACTGAAAATCTTGTTGTTAATACCTTAGAACGCTTATGTGAGGATAACCACGGTATTAATCATTCACAACCTCATATTGAAACCTCAGAAGAAACCAATCATACCACCCAAACAACCATTCCCACACCCCCAAGAAGGTCATCGAGAGCACATTACCCACCCTCCTACCTAAAAGACTTTCACTGTAACCTCACATTCCACAGAAAATCACCCTTTCCTCTTCACAAATACCTCTCATCTAATACTTACAACCAAAACCATAAGCCATACATCCTAAATGTCACTTCCATCTATGAACCCACCTATTACCACCAAGCCGCGAACCACCAGATTTGGAAGAAGGCTATGGCAGAGGAAATAGAAGCCATGGAACGAACTAATACATTGACTATTGTCTCTCTTCCAAAGAATCATCATACCGTAGGCTGTAAATGGGTTTACAAAGTCAAGTACAAACAAGATGGAACAGTTGAAAATAACCTATTTTAACTGTGTTCACTACAATTTCTAGTTTCAATTGGTCCATATGGATAAGTAGGTAAAATAACAATACTTAAAATTAGTTATTTGCTTACTTGAAAATAGACAGTCGAGTATTTAGCTCTAACATAGATAATGCAGCTTGCAAACATATGACAACCATGTGAATATTGGGAAGAATACAACAAAATTCAATAAAATGTACAAAAACTTGAATTGACAATAAGCAAATTATGGTGGAGACATTTAACTTAAGAACTCATGAATCACCCAAGCAAAGATAGTATATCAAACAAAAAACATGTATATAGAAAACAAAAAAGTGAGATATTTCCATGGATAAGCTAAACAAAATTTTCCAAACAAACAAGTGAATAAATAAGAAATACAAACCTTATTCGTTATTCGAACGCTATGAAACAATAATCCATGTTTGTAGGCCAAAATGCGGATACATACAAATTAATTGGCCTGTGTATTTAGTTGAATCACAAATTGATAATTTACCATCATTGTAACTTATATTTTCAACCATGTAATGTCGATAACCATGTTTTGCATATCATAACTCATACGTTCCAATAGCTAATCAAAATCACAGTTGTTTATACCTTGCATTATTTTAGTCTCCCTAAAAGTGAGTTCACCAATAATAATTATTGGATGTTGTTGGGCTAGAAAGGGTCAATATTAGGCCCACGATTTCAATTCAGCTGGCTGAGGAAGTGGTTATGAAACAGCCACGTAGCTTCAGAAGTGATCGAAGCAAGCTTCCTCATCTTTTTCTCTACTGATCAGTGGAGGCATGCATGGGCAAGGTATTTGATACCTTTCTCTTCCTCTCTACCACTTTTCTTTCTTTCTCTTCACAGACTTTCCAAATCTTTCTGTCACTATTATTCGAATATTTGTTTGAGAAAATTATGCACAAATGAATCATGAGGTAGAAAAAGAAAGAAGCAAAAAAGAAAGGACAAGCAAATATACGTGGTTCAGCTTAGAAACCTACATCTATGGGAGAAGAAGAATCTTTACTTTCTTGGAGGATTTACAGATAAGTCTCACCGCTCTCTTTTTCTCTCTTTCTTTTTTTACTCAACATCATCCTTTATATAGAAATAGGATGTTACAAATAGAGTAAGTTTTAAAGTGTAAACGTTGTTTTCACACAAATTCTATTACAGACTTTACAAATCTCCACCTTGAAAATAACATTTATGGTGTTTAAGAGTGATGCTTCTTCTCCTAACTATGTTTTTGTCATCCATTGCCAAGTAGCTCGAAGTTGATAATGTCTAGGCATTTTTGTAGCTTAAGCTGAGGGACTGTCTTGGTGAGCATGTCTGAGGCATTGTCTAAGGTATGAATTTTTAAAACCTCCACATCTGTATTTTCTATATGTTCTAGGATGAAATGATATTTAATGTTGATATGTTTGGTCCGATTATGAAATTGAGGGTTTTTGGATAGGTGTATAGTACTTTGGTTGTCAAGTATATTTTCATTGTTTTCTGTTTATGTCCAAAGTCTTGTAGGAGCCCTCTTAGCCAAAGAGCTTCTTTAATTGCTTCTGATAAGACTATAAACTCAGCCTCGGTTTTGAGAGAGTTATGATAGGTTGTAGGTTAGCTTTCCAGCTTAGTAAAAAATTTCCATATAGGAAGGTATTTCTAGATTGTAATCTCCTTTTATCCAAATCCCCTGTATAGTTTGAGTCCAGAAACTCAAATAGTTCTGGTTCAGAGTTATTGGTAGGTTGATACAAGATTCTTACATCTGTAGTACTCTTTAAGTACCTTAGAATCCACTTGGAAGCTTCCTAATGTCTCCTACCAAGATTAGCCATATACCTACTGACAAGGCTGGCTACATAAGCGAAGTCTGGTCTTGTAGAAATAATTAGGTACATTAGGCTTCCCATTGCTTAGAAATAGGAAACTATTGACATCATTCTCTTATGCTCAATGTCTGTGTCTTTAGGAGAGTTAGCAGTTGATAACTTGAAGTATTGTGCCAGAAGTATGGCCTCCTCCATATGGAATATTTTCATCAACTTTCTATATTAACGAGGTTGACATATTTATAGTTTTGACTTGTCTCTGTATCTTTCACTTTCAACTCTAGGAATCCTTTCTTGGGTTTTATGTCCTAAAACTCGATGTTTGTAAACAATAAAAACCTATCCTGAAAATTCAATAAGTTGTTATTTAAAATATCTATTGCTTATTTTATTTTAGAAATCCAATAAACTAAAAGACCCATGACTATTACATGAGTACTTGAACTTTATGCGGAAACATAGAACTTTGCCAGGTTCGAGTAAACAGTCAAAATAATCTATAGTATATGAATAAGGTTGTGTGCCTTATTCTAGTAACACTATTGGATGCGACCCACTCTGTAGTTGTTACAAGCAGTAGTAAAGTACTACAGACGTTGTGATCCTAATTCATACATGTTATGACATGAGGAGTGGGGGCATCCTATGCGAAGGGTTTGTACAACATCGGACCACAAAATCAGTCACTCTTACTTTATAACGCTATTTACTATTTAAGATTGACTATTTCAAAGCGATGACAAAGGTAACTTGACCTTAATCTTGAACTAACTATGAACTCTTGTTTATTCGGGTTTATCCTTAGATTTGTATAGGTGATGGTTGACTCAACAACGCTGGCTCAATAAACCTCCATTTCAGGGGTAAGACTGGGTAGATAACTGGGGACATAGGGTGCAGGATGGAATTCACTCCTACCCACTTTTAGGGATAGTAGAGAGGTTGTTCCTTTAAGTGTTGACTCTGAGTCTTGAACAAGGGGTCCCACCCTCTCATTAGCCTGAGAGTGACTCAGTTTGTTGATTAGATCACAAATCAATATTTCATTAAAGGATCAATGGGACTTAAGAAAGAAGAGGTAATCTCAGGGGTAAAACAGACATTCGACCCAATCGTTATTATGAACAACTTAGGAAGGGTTAATTTATTAATCATGGTTATAACGAGTGGACATAATATGTCTACAGTGAGGGGAGTGCAACTATAGGCTTTAGTGGAGTGACCCATTAGTTAACGAATAAAGGTTGATTCTGTGTAAAGAGTTTAGCCAATTGATCTCGAATCGTTGGAGCCCATGATCTGTAGGTCTACAAGGTCCCCCTACTTGCTCGTAAATGGATTAGCTTTAGAGTAGCATGTAAGTTAATTTTGAAACATTCAAATTAGAATTAAGGGAATTAGTAATTATATGAGATATAATTACGCTTTTAATTTTGGAATTAAACGAAATTGGAGAATTTAATTAATATTTAAATATGTTTTAAATATTAAATTCATGAAGGTTGAATTTGTGTAAAATAATTTAATATTTGAAATTAAATTAATTAGAATTAATTAAATTGTTTAATTAATTTTATTAGAAAATTAATTTATGAAATTAATTTTATAAAATTAATAAAGTTTTTCATTTTTTAAATTAAAATAGATTTTGGAAATCAATTTGAAATTGAAAAAGATGGAAAAACAAAAATTTGAAAAGTTGCATTTCTCCACTCACTTTCAAGTTGCTCATAACAATCCCACTTGCTCTTGCTTCAATTCACCAAGCATGAGCTACATCTCATATAGCCTTCTTCTTTGCATGAATGTTTTACAATAAATAGAGAAGTTTGAAGTGGAAATGAAGCATACATTAGTTGAGTTTTTGTTGAAAAATTCGAGTTGAAGAAAGTGTTCTTCAAGTGGGTGCATCAGTGTATTATTTTCCAAATTTCCTTCATTCAAGCTTATTTTGAGTCCCATAACTCAATCTATAGCTTCAAGAGAATAGTAAGGAAGATCTTGAGGTGGTTCACGAGAAGAATTGGAGAATATTTGCATCTGAATTCGTGATTCAAGAGATTCTACAAATGTATTACTCGAAACCCTTTTATTATTGTATGAGCATGCTTTAGTTACAGCCAAAATCAATGAATTAGAATGCTTATTGATCCTTGTTGCTTTCGTTGTGATATTCTCCTACAATTGGTTTCACAACATTATTTATGCATTCAATTTTGTTTAATTTTGGTGTTGTGGGTATTTTTCAGGAGATATATGAAAATGGTACACTGATATGGTTTTTTGAGTTTTGGCATTTAAATTCTTGTTGATTTCTTGATTAATTTTTTTAATTGGCTTTTGTTTATTGAGCTTATATTTGTGCTCAAGAGTCTATAATTTATTTGGAGTCATTAGAGTTTAAATTAAGTTGTAATTGAAGAAATAGTTGAAGAAGACCGAGTTGCAGGTTCCAGATTGTGAGCTTTTGCCTAGGTAGCGTTCCAGCGAAAGCAAGATTTTTGTTTGAAGTTAAAGCGAGATTTCTATTCAAAACCAGCGAGAGCGAGATTTACATTAGATAGTGCTACAACGCTGCCCTTGAGCATTGCAACGCTACTCACAATTCAAGCGAGATCGATTTCGAACAGCAAGATTTGATCAAGTTTCAAGCGAGATTTCATTTCGAGCGAGATTTTGATTCAAGTTTAAGTGAAGATTTCTAGTTTGCGCGAGATTTTAACAGAATTTCAAGCGAGAGATCAAGTTGAGTGAGATTTTGAATTGAGTTCGAGTGAGATTTCGAGTTTGAGCGAGATTTTTTAACCGATTTGACGAGTTTGACCCGTTGACTGAGCAAGAACCATCAAGGATTGACCTATTGGACCGGTTTTCTTCGAACTTGACCCGGTTCACCATCAAAGGGGTTTTGATTGGTCGGTTCAGGTGGTTCACATCCAGTTCAACTTGTTTGGGTTTGGTTTGGAGCGGTTCGAGTGGTCCGAAAGTTGTTTGGTGCTGTTTCTTGCTGTTTTTGTAAAAATTAGGCATTTGTTTACTTGTTTATGCCAAAACTAAAATTTTATCAGTATGTGTTTAATTATTTATGCATGAGATGTATGTTATAAATAAATAAATTTTGTATGTGCATACAGTATGCCATGTAGATTTAAAATCCCACCATATGAAGCATGTTACATGCATTGAAAGTATGTTATAAAGTGTTATATATATAGTATGTATGTTAGGGTTTCTTTTATTTAATATAAATGTTATATTAAATATTGAATGCCTTTGATGTATGTTGTGGATATTTAGTATGTCTAAAATTTTGTAAGCTGTTGTAAAATTGGGTTAGACATTTAAAATTCATATCAAAGAACAATAGCATGCTCACGTAAGTTAACCACTCGATTTAACAATTAAAATATGTCAATAAACTTGTAAAACTCGAGTTACAAACTCAACCGGTATATAATCCTGTCGAAGTTTGTAGGTATTTAAATTGACGGTCTACGGAACACCTCCTACCTGGGGATTATGACCAAATTATTGAGCATTGTTAACAAGTTTTATGAATAATATGTGAGCGATATGAGGTTTTAACACTAGTTTATCACCTAGACATTGTAAGTTAAATCCAATTATAAACGTTATACTTGGATAAACACCTAGACTTAGGTTGTTTAATTAGCCGGAACAAACCTAAGAAACATGTGCCCCGTTTAATCGTTAGAACACTTTAGTGGGAGTTTAATAACATATATGATATATTATTAGAACACTTCAGTGAAAATCAAATAGTGTATACTATATATTAGAACGCTTCAGTGGAGATTAATAAACATATACTGTGAGATTCCTATATTGCACCTGCTTGTCATCTTTAAATTGGCCTCGCTAGTTGTTTAATGACAGCTATCCTCTATGAGGGTTTTAACATAGGATTCAGAACAACTCAAACTCCAGAAATAGATAGGATTTCTAAAGTCGGTTTCAACTTTAACTTTCCAACTTCGACAGCATCGTTGGAATCAGACTTCTGAGGTCTAAAAACAGAGGACTACACTTACAAAATTACTAAAGAGTTAGTCATTTCTAACTAAAAACGGTAGTTGAATGACTATCAGAATAGGAGCTATTTTGAAGATAGTGTTTAGTCAAGAATGTCTTGCTGCAGTATCGTTGTGAAAATGATCTTCGATATATTATTGTTTTGTTAAAACATGATTGGGTTTAAAATCAATTCACTTATAAAATTTGTTTATATATTTTAGAATGACAAGTGTACTAGTACAATTGTTGGCATCTAACAAGCTGATAGAGGATATTATGCAACCTCGGAAACAAATTTGAATACTATACTCTTGATAAACGATTTATGGTTTGTCTTAAACAGAGGATTGTCCTCCCATTCCTGGCTCTAATGTAAATCGAACTGTTCGGGATGCATACGATAGATGGATTAGGGTGAATAACGAAGTTTGTGCCTATATCCTCACCAGTATATCTAATGTTTTAGCGAAGAAACATCAGGATATAGGTACTGCCAAAGAGATTATGGAATCTCTACGTGGGATGTTCATGCAACCGTCCTTCTCCGTAAGGCATGATGCTACTAAGTATGTTTACAACTGCGGTATGAAAGAGAGGGCCTCTATTCGTGAACATGTCCTGGACATGATAGTCTACTTCAATATGGCGGAAGTAAATGGCATTGTCGTTGATGAGAGAAGTCAAATCGATTTTATTTTAGAATCTCTTCCAAAGAGTTTTATGTAGTTCTGCACGAACGCATTAATGAATAACATGTTACTACCACTGAGAAGAGAGGAACATCCTCCAAAAAGCCCGTTGTTGCTTCCTCTTCACAAAGTAAGAGTATTCATATTCAGAAAAGCAAAGGGAAAGGGAAGAATACAACCACTGGGAGAAAAGGAAAGGCTAACACTACAGACAAAGGAAAGTGTTTCCATTGCATCAAGAAAGGGCACTGGAATAGAAACTGCCCTCAGTACCTTGCTGAGAAGAGAGCAGAGAAAACAAAACAGGTAAACTAGTTCCTAAAAATTGTTAGTTGTCCTCAGATTGACCAATGGAAGATGTTGTTGTTTGATGGTAATCTTATCTACTTTTGCTGTCTTGTAAAGATAAATTTGTATATATTTTTGTTGTAAATGAAATGTTCATTTTCGAAAATTATGTTTGTTCTATCACATAGAAACTTCTGTTAATAACCAACCTAATTAAAAGCCATTTGCAAATATTCATATATTTAAAACGACTAGAAATCAGTTAAGGAAAATAGTTATTTAACCTAAATGATAAAGTTTAGAACACTAGAAACGTTCAAAGTGTACAAAACTTGTTAGGTAAAATGAAACCAAAATACTTCGATTGGATCAAAGTATAGAAAGTTTAAGATTTATAGGTCTATTTGATAGAATATGAAATCCAGTGACAAACTTTCTTGTTGCCTTATATTGTTTTCCTAAACATCATTCCAAATATTGGAATATTGTTCTAGATCACCTTATATTATTTGTTTCCATAAAAACTTTCACAAATCAATGAAGAGTTATTGAATTAACACTCTAAACAAGAGTTGTTTAAATAGGTCAGATGTGTCTCACTCAAAGAGTTGAGAGTACCTCAATGTAGTGTGAGGAACTCAACAACACAGGATGAAATTCACTCCTTCCCCAAAGAATGGGTAAGTAGATAAATTGCTCCCTTAAGGGCTGATTCCAAGTCTTGAACAATGTGGCGCCACACCCACTCTTGGCCTGATAGAGGTTCAGTCATAGTGGGACTATGATCTTTAGTACATTAGAGGGATCAATGGTACTTAAGGAGTTAGGTGTAACTATAGGGGCAAAATGGTAATTTGGCCCAACTGTACTTACAAGCGATTTGTGAAGGGTCTTCATACTGTTGATTGGTTATATCCAATGGACACAGAAATATATCTGTAGTGCGAAGAGTGCAATTGTCGGTCTTTAGTGGAGTGTTCGACAGTTAACGGATGGTGGATAATGTGATTAAAGAGTTTAATCAGTTATTCATATACCGTTGGAGCTTCAAGCTAAAGGTCCATAAGGTCACCTTGGTAGCTCAATGAATTTAAGTTGAGAATCAGTTTTTGGAATTAATTTAAAATGTTCAAATTAATAAGAGGGAATTTGATTATATATGATATAATTAAATCAATTAAATTATATATGATATAATTGATATAATGTATTTGATACATTAATGTTTGATTAGAGGAAATAATATTTGAATATGATTCAGATATATTTTCTATGAATAAGATTCATAGTTATTAAATTTAATATAAATATGAATTATACTAAATACCATAAAATTAAAAAAAAAAAGAATTATACTTTATATATTGTATATGATGCAATATTAAAATTATAGGTTATAAATATAATATGATAAGTTAGTTATTATATTTATTTAGAATTTATTAATAATATGATAATTAATTTCTTTTTCTCCGTAACCACCCTTAGTGGGTAGTTATACAGTTTTATGGAAAATTGGGATAAACAAAATAGTTTTAATTATTCCAAAGAAGTGTGTGTGAAAAAAACGACACGACTGGTAATCGAGAGGCTATACGATAGCCTTAACATGTAAACGATAGAGTGCATTGTCTATGCGATAGACTTAGTTCTTCTACATGACTTCGTTGTTCACTACACGATCGTCTCCTTCCTCCACACCAAACCTTCCCTCAAACCAAAATAAGCCAGAGCCCACCACTCTTGGATTCTCATACTGAGAATACCAAGGTAACCTAATGGTAGTGTCCGGTTGCTACTTGTTATTGTTTGAGGGTGTTTGTGTTGTTTAACACGTTGGTGAACGGTCGAGGGATTTACTTGAAGAAGAGTCCTTCAACGGTATAATCTCTTATCCTTTTCTTTTCATTTCAGAAGCATGCTGTAATTTATGTTTTGTGCATAATCGGTTCTGTATGACTGTAAATGTATGACTTCATTCACAATGGGATTTAGACGACCTACTTCCGCTCAAAGGTCCTCTGTAATTAGAGTTTCTTCACAAATATGTTATGCTAAACTTGAAAATAACTTGTATGTGTTAAAACCAACTAAAGAAAAAACTAATTTAAATATTAAGATGTTTAAAACAACTGAAACTTAAAATAAGAAACGGAAAATTTCTCCAAATTCCCGTTGTTGGCACTTAAGACTAGGGCACATGACTCTCAATAGAATTCAAAGATTGGTAAAGAGTGGACTACTGAATCAGTTAGAAGATAACTCTTTACCTCCGTGTGAATCATGTCTTGAGGGAAAAACGACAAAAAGATCTTTTACAGGAGAATGTCTGAGAGTCAAAGAACCTGTAGAACTTATACATTCAGACCTATGTGGTCCAATGAATGTTAAAGAACGAGGGGGATCAGATATTTCATTAATCTTATTGATGATTATTATAGGTACGACTACATTTATCTAATGCATCATAAATCTGAAACTCTTAAATAGTTCAAAGAGTATAAAGTAGAGGTTGAAAATCTATTAGGTAAAAATATTATAAAACTTCAATCAAATCGAGGTGTGGAGTATATGGACTATAAATTCCATGACTACACGATAGAATGTGGAATTCAATGACAGCTCATAGGGCCCGGTACACCATAACAAAATGGTGTTGCGGGAAGGAGAAATAGAACCTTGTAAGACATGGTTCGTTCGATGATGAGTTATGCTCAATTACCTAATTCACTTTTGGGGTATGCATTACAGACTGCAATATATATGTTAAACATGGTTCCCTCGAAAAGTGTTTCAGAAATTTCGTACAATTATGGAGAGGGTGTAAAGGTAGTTTATATCACTTCAGGATTTATGGATGCCCAGTACACGTGTTGGTGCAAAACTCAAAGAAATTTGAATGAAGTTCAAAAGTATGCCTATTTATAAGATACCCCGGAGAAACAAAATGTGGTCTTTTTTATGATCCTCAAGATGATAAAGTGTTGTATTGACAAACGATACATTCTTAGAGGAAGAGCGTATAAGAAATCACCAACCTCGTAGTAAACTAGTATTGAATGAGATGTCCAAGGAAACTACAAATAAATCAACAAAGGTTGTTGATCAGGTTGGTCCTTCAACAAAGGTTATTGATGAAATTGGTCCATCATGTCCTTTTTCAAGAGCTAAGAATACCTCGGGAGGGTTGCGCTCAACCATTACATCGATTTATCAGAAACTCAGGTCGTCATATCTGATGATGGCTTGGAGGATCTGTTGACCTTTAAATAGGCAATGGAAGATGTGGATGAAGACTAATGGATAAAAGCCATAGACTATGAAGTGGAGTTTATGTACTTCAGTTCATTCTAAGAACTTGTAGATCAACAAGATGAGGTAACACCTATTGGCTACATATTGATCTACAAAAGAAAATGGGACCAAGTTGGTAAGGTACATACCTACAAAGCTAGACTCCCAACGAAAGGGTTTACCCAATGAGAAGAGGTTGATTATAAGGAAACCTTATTTCTAGTTTCCATGATTAAATCTATTAGAATACTTTGTCCATTGTTGCCTTTTATGATTATGAGATATGGAAAATGGAAGTTGATGACATGCAGAAATGCATGTCATCTTAGGCCTTTTACTTAGAATTATGAGGACTATTAAGCAGAATATGTGGCAATTATGCTAGGAATTCATGAGAAAATGAGCTTGCATTGGTCAGCATGATGAATCTCGGTTAACCCAATATTATGCATTATTATGCGTTCAATATTCTATTTTTGTAGCTAACGCAGGAAGTGGATACAAACGTGGAAATCTGACCACCACATATACGACCACATACGGAGAAACTCTCCATCGCAAAGGCGAACACGTTCGATCAACGTATGGGTGTTGAGGTAATCAGCCACATGCGTCCATCGCATGGGAGTTCCATTCGTCAAGTGATTATGGTCATCGTGTAGAGTTGCAGTATTAAGTGAATGTGGTCACTTAATGATTGTGGCTACACGATAACACATGTTAAAGGGATCAACGAAAGTTTGGTGGAATGAACGCATCAACGCATCTACCTTGGGAAAATCAAAAGTTGATGTTGACATTTCACCTACCACATCGTTAGCAGTAGAGATTCAGAAAGAACTAAACGCACCGTATGTCATAATCAGAGTAGTCCATTAATGTTGTTAGCAATCTAGGCTTTATATAAAGAAGCCGATGAGCATAATTTCAACTGGTCTAGGGATTACCCCTGCAACCCAGGGTTTTCCCTACGATCCAGACAAATGCATGAGAAGAAACTTGAGAGTTCTTCACCTCCTTCCTCCATTCCGAGTGATGACTGAAGCCTTCGACCCGAGCTAGATCTCGAGAGAGTCGGCTTCTCCGTCCATCCATAGCACCACCGGCAGCCTTCACACACATCCGCTTGAAGCAAGTCATTGCTTCCAGCCGGTCATTTCATTTTCTCTTCTTTTCTTATATTGTATTGTATACATTTTGTGATTAAGGAATTAATACATTTTGTGTTCAATACATTTTTATGTTTCTTTCGATTCCATCTCCAGCTTCTTTACATAGAATCTTTTACTTTCATTGCATCACTTAGTGAGATTGCTAGATTATCACATACTTAGTCATGTGAATTAGGGATATGAAGTATGTAGCAAACCACCGAGAGGTGTGCGTTGCGTGAGTATGTGAGAAAACCTTATTTGCTTAGTGTGAAACTGTAGCAATGCCTGTCTATAGGTGGACGCAATGCTTGTCTATGAGTAAAGTCAGCAACAACCAACTGTCCGAGAGGGTAAGTGGTTGGTCGCATTAAGCAATATAAGTCATTGTTCACTAGAGATAGGAATAATCTTATGTCAGCAAAGTTCATGCAGTTACCTTGTCTATGAGTGCATCATTCATCATTTAGGCATACTTGAGAGAGTAGTCTAAAACCCAAATGTAAGACTCGAGAAAGCGGATTGGAACACATAGGTAAGAATGGGAAACTTAGAGATAAGCTCCGTTTGCTTTCACACAGCATATGCAGCCTACAGATAGGATATTACATGTGTCTAAGAAGTAGGATATGGTGGTTGTAGGCGGTCATCTCGACCCTTATGCATACCTACCACATACGTCCTAGATTTAGGCTTTTAGTGTGTGTAGCATTATCACATGGCTTGTGTTGACTAAGGTTTCCCTTGCGGTCACTCTTAAGGGTTGCAATGAAATCATCTCCATATTTTATCTACTTTCCCATTCATTTATTTCATGTCATGAGTTCTTGTGTATCTACCTCTCTTTCATTTCTCATTGCGTTGCCTGATAGCTAGGAGTAGAAGTAGTGTTAACTTAGAAACCCCTCAATCATTCTTTTATTCAACTGTCACACGCACATTACCGCATTCACCCAGCTACAAGTCCCTGAGTTCGACCTTGGATCACCCGAGAAACTTGCGTTCACGTTATACTTGTCGTGAGCGCAAGAAAACTTGTGACAGGACGCATGGTCATCACATACATTTGTTAATGCATAGTCATTCCAACGCATGACCATCGACGTATGAAAATCAACGCATACTTCAAGAACATGCCTCGCATATTGCATCCAAGGGATTTTAGTTGTCGAGTAAATTGACATCTAATTTCCCATCATCAGATGTTAAGATAGCTTTTCTGAATGGCTATCTTAATGAGAGTATCTACATGTCTCAACTAGAGGGATTCATCGAACAGGGTCAAGAGCAAAAAGTTTGCAAGCTTAAAAAATCCATTTATGGTTTAAAACAAACATCTTAGTCTTTGAAAATAAGATTTAACACTGTGATCAAATTTTATGGCTTTGAACAAAATGTTGATGAGCCTTGTATTCACAAGAAAATTGTTAACAATGTAGCTTTTCTGGTACTGTATGTTCATGATAACCTACTCATTGGGAATGAAGTAGTATTTCTTTTTTATGTTAAGAGATGGCTAGCATCGCAATTTCAAATGAAAAATTTGGGAAATACACAGTATGTTCTTTGGATTTAAATAGTTCGGAATCGCAAGAACATGAGGGGTACATTACCTTTTAGACATGGAATTCATTTGTCTAAGGAACAATGTCCTAAGACATATCAAGAGGTGAGGTTATCAAACGAATTACTTATGCATCAACAGTATCATCTCATTAGAGAGATTGTGTAACGAGGAGATATGATTGTCACACATATTTCCTTGGAGCACAACGTTGCTTATCCATTTACAAGACTCTCATGACTTAAGTTTCTTAGGGTCACTTGGAGAGCATGGGTCTACGAGATATGAGTCGCTTGATCTAGAGCAAGTGGGAATTGTTGTTGGATATATTGTATGCCCCTAGTTTATTGTATTATATTTGATACTATGCATCCTATTTTTTGTATTTGATACTTTATACTTCACTTATTCATTGTATTGTATTTGATATGATCATCCCTTTTGTTTTAGGACAAGTGGGAGATTGTTGCAGTTAATGTCCTAAATCCAGTGTATCTTGTAATTTGTAAAGACAAATTATATTCTAATAAAATAAGAGGTATTTTATTAATGTTTAGACTGCATTAATTCAATCCAATAAACTAGGAACAAAAGTTATTTATGAAACTTAAACATGTATGTAGAGATATATAGGTGCATCATGTTTAAGTAATAACCTAAATGGTTTGTAGTGGATGGATAAGGCTGGATACCTTATCCTTGTGACACTACAAATACGTCCTGTTTTGTAGAAGTTACAATTGTTGTAAAGTGCTACAAAAGATCTGATCCTGATGGTTCATGTGGAGATATGCGAGCAGGGGTATTCTATACAAAAACTTTGTATAAGATCAGACCGTGAAATGAATAGTTTCTCTATATAACAACGTTTCTAGAAGAGACTTACATTTCACTAGGATGACCACAGGTCACTTAACCTTAACTTCACTAGTACCAACTCGAAGAGTCAACTTTCCTTCTTGCAACGTTTGTCAGGAACTAAATCCTTCGTAGGAAGAACTAACGTGATTAGTAGCACCTGAATCAAATATTTAGGCAGAATAATCATTCTCTACCAAATACGTCTCCAAGACAAATAAATTACGTTTACTGTCTTTAGACTGCTTCCTCTTCTGGATAGTAGTAGGGTCAATATCAGAACCTAAATAATCCCAAAGTTCTATTTCAGATAACACTTCTCGTCGTTGAACTTTTCCACAGTCAGCAACACTTGCTTTCTCTTTTAGTTCATTGACATTCTAGAAAGACCAGATGTAACTTTGGGAACTGACACTACTGGTTTCTTTGAGATCCATCCCTTTATGCTAAAAAAGTGAGAATTGACGTTCAAATAATTCATGCAACGAGTTCATGATCACACGTGTAATGACCATGTTTTCAACCTTTTTTTGGCCAATGCATCAGGTATGCTAGCCAAAATGTGAAGTCGGGCCAACCAGTTAGCCTTCATCATCACCTTATATGCATTACGAACATTTCGCGGTGCATCAAGGGTTAGGTCTTGAGGACACTCTTCAACCATGAAAAACTCGAGGTCGTTTACCACGAAATATGTTTTAACAGACTCTTTTCAATGTATGTAATCGAGAAATGTAAAAGAGGCAACTAACAGAAAATAATTCATGTTACTGAAAAAGAAACACATTGATCTATATTAAATTTTAGCAAATACTCGTTGAAAAACAACATTTAATACGGTTTAGTAAAACTGAAATGAACCCCATGTGACATCTATTTTCGCAATGACACTTTAAAGGTTTAGGGAAAAAGCCACCGAAGGGTAGTCAATTTATACCTCCTCTAAATTGAGATATTCTCAATTAGTCATTAACACCAGAACAACTCTTGCTCCTATAATGACTAGCCAGCATTGATTTTTTCAAGAAATCATTAACTTGCTTAACAATTTTTCGTTATTGTGACCCTTCAATTTAGGCCCTAAAGTTCTGCCCCAAGCAGTCAATCCGAAGGGAAAAAACCCGATTGGGGCAAAAACTAAAGCGACCCTATCCATTTCTAGATTTTGCTTTGATATTGACGAACCACACAAAAGCCATCAAAAAGGGGGACGCTCCCAAGGTGCCACGAGGTAGTGCAAGAAGATCTCATGGTGCAAACCAATGAAGGAGACCGCAGGACGTGTTAACACACACCCTTCATCCACTTACTATAAACACTCTCTCCGTTCACCTTGATATTGACTCATGAAAACACCATCCGAAAGGGCATGCTCCCAGGGCACCACGAGGTCAAGCATGAATCTCACGGCGTGAACATTCACAGAGAAATGTTAACGGAATCATTGACATATCATATATCTCTTCCTCCCACTGAGTAGGGTTTAGTTTACTTAGAAAAAACATGGCTAAGAATTTTAACTAAGTGACTTTTTAGGTTTGCCTAAAAGTAACACTTACTTTGGAAAGTTGAACAACTTTTGATCATCATTCATTAAACTCTTTAATGAAGTCTTTGATCAACTGTCGCATGCTTATAGCAAATCTATCTAATTTACCTTTCCAGGTAGGTTTTTAGGTAGGAGTGTTCTGTTTCCGTCAGCTTAAGTACTCCAGCCTAGACAAAATACGCCTTAGACAAAAGGTCCCTTATAGATAGATTTAATATAAATTTAATCTTTTATGGAAATCAATTTAATCCTATTAAATCAATTCAAAAGATTTAACTTACGTATCTAATCTCATTGGAACCTTGAACTTAGGTCTATCTCAATCCAATTTTAAAACCTTTTTATAACATGAGTTTGCCTAAGTTCGCATGCAACTCTTTCTTATCGATTTAGTTCTAATTTCCATTATAACGCTTATAAACGAAAACAACAAAAACCATCCACAATGCGAAGCTACACATACGAGGCATTCATAACTCTTTTAAACAAGCCTAAGTGTCATGCTCCATGCATTGTTCATTAATTGCTACTTTTATATAACACTTATATTTAAAGCAAAGAACCAAGCATACATGCTTTCATACACCCTTATACTATAACTCTTATAATATAAAGATGGTGCATGAATATGCTTAATGCATGCATAAATATAACTCTTATATTTCAGATGTATGCGCATTCTTTCTTGTAATTTCATCCTGCCAGAAACTATGTTATAACAATTATAATATATGACGCATGACTAATTGCATAACCTAAGGTGGGTTTTAAATCTATATGTCATACACTATGGCACATAAAAAAACATACATCTCATGTATATTAAATAAAAGTTGATGAACCAGGATAATTAGCCTCAAATCCTCAAAAAAAAAACAAAAAAACAAAAAAACAAAAACAAAAAAAAAACAAAACAAAGCTAACTATTACAAAGCACAATGAGTCTCCGATTCAAATAGGCGAATCGGGTCTTGAACTGTCCAGGCGAAGAAATGTGTCACCTTGATCGTGTACCAAATCCTTATGATCGCCTACACGAGAGAGTAAACTCTTTATTCAATCATTTAGCAACGTTGTAAGAGCATAAATGATCATGTACCTTTGACTATACAATGAAGCATGAAGACACACAATCGTACAATGCGCATTTTGCAACACAAGTCTTAAGCGATCAACTAAACGACAATGATTGAGTGAAGTATAATCGTCTAAACGATCGTTGAGCAAGCACAAGGTATCGTATACCAGGTGATCGTGTAGTTAGTGACTATTTGATGAAGCATGCTAACTACACGATTGTTTAGTGCGCATCTTTTATTAAATGATGAGCATCAAATGCTCTACGCGATCGTTTACCTCTAGTGTCCACACGATCGACCAACCAACGCTACGTGATAGAGCAAATACTTTACTCTATCATTTAGCTTACCTAAACGATCGTTTAGTAAATACTACACTATCGTTTAGCCAAATCTCAACCATCTTTCACCTTAGGTTACACGATACGACCAACCTTTGGTCTTCTTCCTCGATGAGAACTGCATATCCATACTTTGAAACTTCATCACGAACAACTTAAACAACTTCAAACACTTTGAATACAAAGTTGATTGC
Organism: Benincasa hispida; assembly: GCF_009727055.1. Classification (NCBI taxonomy): domain Eukaryota; kingdom Viridiplantae; phylum Streptophyta; class Magnoliopsida; order Cucurbitales; family Cucurbitaceae; genus Benincasa; species Benincasa hispida. The sequence continues at coordinate 39,590,049 of NC_052358.1, forward strand.
TTGTTAATTATGCCCAAAAATGCAGGGGCCCTTACAAATGAACACTTTGTAAACTTAAAGAAAGCTTTAAACAGAGGCAACCATGCCGTAAACATTCATCAACACATCGACAAACACATTTATCTCTTAAACACAATGCATAAAACTTAAAACCCACCACAACTGTAAAATAAGTTCAAAACAGGAATGGTAATTTGGAATATCAATACAACCTGGCTTTGATGCCAATTGAAGGAATTCAAACACGAGGATTTCTTTGAGCAACGGAAGGGATCCTTCCAAATTCCATTTGAATTGAACATATAAAATTACAGTCTTAAAATGGAAACTAACAGGTCATGCAAATATAGAAATTATAGCATGCAAAATGATGATACAAGGGATAGAGGATGCAGACCTTTGAAGAAACATTCTTAAAAAATCCATCGAAAAATCTACAATGCATCCAAAGACATCAACAAATGAACGCAACGATCACCACACAAATAAAACGAACAGGTAACAACTCCTCGAACCCAATCGAGTCTAGCTCGATCCACAAACTGGGTGAGGACACCACTACAATGGTGACCTTGGTATTCTCGATGTGAGAATCCAAGAATTATGGGCTCTATATGATCTTGGCTTGAGGAAGAGACTGGAGGTTTACGATTGAGTAGATGATCGAGAAAGTGGGAGATAAGAAGTTGGTCTATCGTATAAACGATGTGCTCAATCGTTTAGTAAACAGCAGGCTATCGTATAGACTTGGCCACTCAGTCATGTAGTAATGATCAGCTGATTAACTATCGTAAGTTAAAATTAAACGATCACTTAGCTGATCGTGTAGTCTCTCAACACTATCACTTAGTGAGACTCTTTTACTTGATAGCTTGTCTCTGTGAGAACTTTCTGTAAGAAGCAAGTTCTAAATTTTAGGGAAAAAATTTATCATTTATCTCACAGTTACCATAAAACTATCAATAACCTCCCACTCAATCGGTTATTAGAGAAAAAGAATTAATTATCATAAAATTAATATATTATAAATAAACATGATAACCAACTTACCATATTATATTTGTAACCTATAGTTTTAATATTTCATCTCATCAAACATATAATCCATAGATCTTTTTCTGATTCCACATATAATTGAATTTCCTCTTGTTAATTTGAACACTTCAAACAAACTCCAAAATATGATTCTCAACTTGAATCCTTTGAGCTACCAAGGGGACCTTATGGACCTGTAGCTTGAAGCTCCAACGATACGTGAATAGCTGACTAAACTCTTTAGTCACGAGATCCACCATCCGTTATCTGCCGGGCACTTCACTAATGATCGACAGTTGTACTCTTCGTACTACAAATATATTTATGTGTCCATATTAACCAATCAACAGTGCGATAACCCTTCACAGATCGCTCATAAGTACAGCTGGGCCAATTTACTGTTTTGACCCTGTAGCTACATCTAACTTCTTAAGTACCACTGCTTCCTCTAATGAAAAATAAGTCATAGTCCAACTATGACTGGGTGAAGAGAGGATGTGGCCACTATGTTCAAAACCCGGAATCAGCCTTTAAGGGAGCAATCTATTTACTTACCCCTGCTTCGCAGAAGGAGTGAATTCCATCTTGTGTAATTAAGTTCTTAGCTCCCCAATCAGACAAATCCTCAAAAAGGTAGGATTATTGAGTTTGCAATCTTACCACTCTCACCCATACTAATCAATGGACCGCTCTCATAGGCAGGAGTTCCCAAAACACTAAGAATTAAGGTCATGTCACCTATGGTCATTTTAGTGAGATATAAGTCTCAATTATCAACGGCGTTATATAAAGAGACAAATCATCTCGTGGTCCGGTCTTATAAAAATTCTTTATAAAGGACACCGTGCTCGCATGTCTCCACATGAATGGTCAGGATCAGACTATCTGTATTAGTTCACAATACTTGTAAACTTCTACAAAGCGGGCCGTATCCGTAGTACCACCAGGATAAGGTATCCCTCATTTATCCTTATACTAAAGACCATTTAGGTTATTACTTAAGGCATGATCTACTTGCATATCTCATATACATGCTTAAGATTACATAGAATAACTACGGATCTTTGTTTATTGAATATGAGTAAATGCAAATAAAATAACTATTGTTTTATTAATAACAGTGTGTGCAAAGTTTACAAACTACGAGACTCCAAGAGAATTAGGATATCAATCCAAACAAATCTCGAATAAACAGGAGTTCATAGTTAGCTAAGGATTAAGGTCAAGTTACCTAGGTTATCACTTTGAAATAGTCAGTCTTAAACAGTAAAGAGTGTTATAAAGTAAGAATGACTTAATTCTTGGTCCGATCTTATACAAACTTATTGCGTAGGACGCCCCTGCTCCTCATCTCAATACATGAACAAATCGGGATCACTTCGTTTGTAGCACTTTACAGTAAATTGTAACAACTACAAAGTGGACTGCATCTAATAGTGTTACCTGATTAAGGTACCCTGCCTTATTTGTATACTATAGACCATTTTGGCTATTAACTGAACTTGATCCACTCGTATGTCTCCACATAAAGTTCATGTATTCAAATAATAGACATGGATCTTTAGTTTATTGGATTTAGTCTTTATAAGTCAAATTCACATATTCAATAACAGTTTGATTAAATAAACGTCAATAACATCTTTGTTGATAGTAGAATATGTTTAACATTACAAACTGCGAGTTTTAAGACATACAACCAACATTTTTGCAGCTGCTGGATTTCCTATTGAAATTTTACGGAGTTCTCAACCAAGGCTTTAACGATATCCTCCAACGTCGTACCAAAGGAAGATGACGATGGCTAATTGGAATGAGTGAAACCATCATGCCCATGTCCCTAGCCCCGACCTCCCCATTTGATATTAGGGTGGTCACGCCATCCTGGATTATACATTGGATCTGGTAACCCCTAACTGGATTAACTTGGGCTTGAGGACATGCTTCGAAGGTGTGTGCTACTATTCCACAAGCTCCACAGGTCTTCACTTGAGCGACTCCTCCTTGGGCCATCTACGTCACAAGGGAAGTTAAATAAGATATTTTAGATCTTCATTTTTTTACTTTTGAATCAGCAATTAAATCAGATTCAGTAGCCCTGGCTAAAAATTTTGGCTATTTTCAACCATGCGTGAGATTAATTCTTAAGCCTCTCTAGGCGTCTTATCAATAAGAGCGCCTCCAGCAACTGAGCCAATAGAGATCCTCTCACTGGAAAGAAAACCACTATAGAAATATTCAATCAACTATTGGTCCGAAATCTAGTCAGGGGGAAAACTTGCACATAAACGTTTGTATCGTTCTCAATATTAAGACAATGATTCACCAACAAATTGTTTAATCCCATAAATATCCTTTCTTATTGAATAAACTTTAAAAGCCAAAAAAAAATTTCAAGAAATTTCTTTTTAAGTTCATTCCAAGTAGTTATCGACCCTGGAGCCAAGTAGTACAACCAATCTTTAACGTCATCCTATAATTACAAAAAGAAAATCCCTAAGGTTTAGTTATTCTTCTCTAACTCAATGGGGTCGCATACTCACACAGACCATGTGGAAGTCCTTGATGTGTTTATGGGGGTTCTCCCATGCATTCCCTCTGAAGGTAGGCAATACATTGATCAACCTTGGCTTGAGGTCAAATAGTATAGTGGTAGGTTGAAAGGCGAGGCACAGAGGCTGCTAGTCCATATTTGGCTCTGCCAATACCCTTGGAGTTTTCTCACGAGCTTCCTCTCCCATTTCTCTTATCATATCATCAGAAACTTGTTGGTTTCCTTCTTTTGGTATTTCTCCTCTGCATCTCCTTCGGATTCTCCTCTCCTCTTGGTCAATATTTGTAATAAAAACGAAATATGGATTCCATGGGAACAGGTCATCAACCAAAAGTAAGCAGTAATACACACATTCTTTATTATTATTATTATTATTATTTGAAATCCAAAAATTTTCTTAGACTAATTGCCAAGTCTCCCCAGTAACGGTGCCAATTTATTCATAGGTCGGTCACGACCCCGAACAAAGGAAGTTTTTGTTTTCCACTGACTCAAGGCTTATACCACAAATGCAGTAAAGTAGTAAGAACGAGGCTGAATCCACAGAGAGACTAATGATTAGCTAGGATAATCAAAGAGTTCTGGGTAATGGGGGTTGGATGGATTTGTAAATCAATTAACAAGCAATCAAAGAAAACAAGAATGAGTGCGAAAAAAAAAAGTTTAAATTCAATTGATGAAAATACCTTGGGATTAGTTAATAGTACTAATTTAGTGAACCCCTAAACCTATTAGAAAATCTAATAGCCCAATTAACCAATTTTGATAATAAATCAAACTAGCACTAATTCAATTTAGGAATCTTCCTTCTTAGCAACATACAAGTAATTGAATTGCTTTACCAAAGAGTTCAATTGTTGAGACATACCATAAACCGAAAAAGTCATATCTTATAGTATGATTAATTGGGAAAGATTGTATTAAGGCATACACGAGTTTGGCTAGAAAAAATCTAGACCCTAAACATACGATCCGAATATGCCCAACCTAATCAATCAATATATGCTTAGGCTATGATAATTTTGCAAACAAGAGTTTTGATAAATTAATTTGTCAGATCAATTCATAGACGTTCTATTAAGAATCAATTAAATCTTTCCAAGGGTTCATAACAATTAACTATATCAATGAGTGGACCTCCAAGAATCAAAGCATACTACTAAACCGAAGAAAATTTACCTAGCCTCACATCGACATAACGTAATTACAATGATTAATGGAGAAATGGGGCTAACTATATGAAAAATTGCACAATAATTCAACTGAAATTGCTCCAAAAACGGACTAACTCTTAAATTTGTTCACACCTTTAGCTCGAACCCCAGATGTTCTATTTATAAGTTTGTCGCAGCATCGCGATGCTAGGGAGAGTGTTCCAACGCTGTGGCGGCACCATCCAGAGCATTGAGGAAGTGTCACAATGGTAGCCTAACGCTCAGCTACGTGCACACGGAGGGGGAAGTTTGTCAAAGTCCATAGTGTCACGACGCTCTAGGGGAGCGTTGTGACGCTACCTATTATGCCTTATAGTGTTGAGAAGAGGCGTTGGGTTAGTGTTGCGATGGTGGCATTGTCAATCTTCGGAGCGTTCAACGCTTGGAGTACCATTGTGACGCTGCCCAGCACCCGAGTCTACTGTCTTCAAGCATCGAGTGAGCATTGGACTTAGGCTATTGATGGGAGTTGCAACGCTAAAACAGGGATGTTTAGTCTTTTGTCATCTCAGCTCCGTTTGGGTGCACTCAACTTCCGATCTTCCATCCTTTTTACTTGATTCTTCAACTTTGCAACGTAATTGCTCCATGGGTTAAATTTTCCTATAAAATAAGACAAATAGACACAATAACTACCCGAAAATAGTAAAGTTATGATCATAAACTTAGCTCTTTTTTCGAGCTAACAATGTCGTTGATGATTGTTCAGTTCCTTTTACTTGAAATTTTGGAAGGTTAACATATTATGTAAAACCATCTAGCCTTTCTTTTTAATTTCTTCAAGAACCATAATCCAACATTTGCTATCTTCCATCTACTTTGTATGTTTCATCAAGATACGCCTTTTTGTTTGAGGTTTTTCTCAATCAAAAGAACATATATATCATATATCTTTTCTGGGAAGAAATTATTGTTTCTTAGAGCAAGTGGAGGGATCAGGATATAGATGTTAGACGACATATAATTAAATTTATCTTCACCTATTAGTTTAAATTTTTTGGTCAAATGGTGATTTAAGATCGTATAAGAAAAGGTGGTTTAGGGAGGTCCTATGTTCAAACCTTAGGAATGTTATTTCCTCTCCAATTAATATTCACTCCCACTTGTTGAATATATAATCAAATTTTCTTTCACCTAAAAAGTAACACTAGTATCTGTGCTTTCTAAACCTTCACCTATTAACTTAATTTTCTAGGTCAATTGATGACTTAAGAATAGAAACATGGAGAATGATTGGTAAGATCCCATTTCAAAAACACGTACATTTTTTCCTCCAGACCTTTGATCACTGTCCAATGTAAATTCCTTTTGTTTAGTGTCAATCAATTGTTGCAGTTTCTGTAGCAGGCCATTAGGCCGTTGGCAGGAAGACACTCCGGTGGAAGACATTCTGCGACAATTAGCTTCGAATTAGACCAAAAAAAAGAAAATTGTCCATAAGCCAATCTTAATGGTTATCTATAAAATCTTAAACCAAAAACTTATATAAATACTTATTAAAACAGTCATGTACATGTGTGTAAGAGTAATATTGGCAGAGAAACAACAACCCAAAAGATTAAACAATTAAATACTATAAATCTTTTTATCGAAGAAACAAACATATATTTTATGCTAGGTAACTTAGATTCGTGTTGATATCATAAATAATATATTGTAGTTATACATTATTATAGATCATGTATAAAAATTAAACATAAACAGGCTATTATTCATTGTTATAATTTATAAACAAGTGAATTTGACATCAGAGTTTGGAAATAGGGTGTTCATGTGTTAGGTTGAAACACCTTTTAGATCCAACCCAATCATTCAGATCGTAAATTTGTTCAACACAAACAATCCTTATTAAATAAGAAACTCATAGTTGGGTTAGGTTGGTTTGGCTTACTCGAGTCATTATTTGAGTTTTTGTTTTAAAAAGAAGTAACATGTTAATATATAAAAAAAATTATTCAATGAGATTAACAAATTAATTTTATTATGAAAAATTTATTTCCGTACTGTTAAAAAATTATTTTAAATAATTGGTGGATAATAAAGATTCTAAAAAAAGTATGAAATTAAATAAAATTAAAATAAATATATGTACTTATAATTATATTGAGGCTAAAAACAAGTACTTTTAAATATTAATGATAAATTCGGGTTAGCTCAGTTTGGTTCGGGTTATTTTTATTGAACCCATGAACCAACCGAATTCATAAAATTTTCATTATTTGAACCTAACCAATGGTTGAAAATCCAATCCAAACTGTACGGGTTGGATTGGATTGGTCGGACGGATCATCGGATTTTTTTAACACCATTATTTGGAAACTAGCTCCACTTCTTAATTATTATTGATTTTCTATAAGTCAAGGGGTTTAAATCCACGACTTCATTGTAATACCTTGGTGGAAAATTTTCATCCACAAGATTTTGATGGCTTCAAAATTACAATCTTTTTTTAGAAATTAGTTACATTAACTCACTTCATGTTTTTTCAGTTTTATGATTTTCATTATATGGAATTGTATAATTTGCCACGTTAATATATAATTTCACAAACAAATGTTAATCCTGATGAAGGATGAACCTTTGTCAATGTACTACTTTTCATTAATTTCAAACTTTCATTTTTCAGTTTTGAGCTTTATTTTCAATCCAAAACTTCTTTTTACAAAGAATTTGAATTTTAAAAAAAAAATCACAGAAAAAGAATCTATATTTATTTTTTGTTGGGAATGTCCTAAAACTCGCAGTTTGTAAATATTAACATATTATATTCATCGATAAAAGTATAATTGAGTATTCAATTCAATAAATTGTTATTGATATTGCATTCTATTATAAAAATTGAATAAACAAATCCATGGCTATAATATAAATACTTTAACTTTATGTAGAGATATAAAAGTCTATCAAGTTTTAGTATATAGCCAAAATGGTCTATAAGTATATGGTTGAGATTGGGTACCTTATCCTGATGATACTTTTGGATGCGGCCCATTTTGTATATTGATAATGATGTGATTCCATGCATTCACGTGAGTGGAGACATCCTATGCAATGAGTTTACATAAGATCGGGCCTCGAAATAGTCACTTTTCTTGATAACGACTGTTTACTGTTAAAACGGACTATATCAAATTCGATGACCTATGGTAACTCGATCTTAATCCTAAGCTAACTATGAACTCTTGTTTATTCGGGATTATCCTTTGATTTACATAGGTGAGAGTAGTCCAACAACACTACTCAATAAGCCTCCCATTTTGGGGATAAGACCGGATAAATAGTTGGGAATATAGTTCTGCAAGATGGAAGTCACTCCTACCCGACTTAGGATTAGGAGACAGTTTGTTCTCTTAAATGCTGATTCTTGGTCTTAAGCAATAGGGCCCTGCCCTCTCATGATCGAGAGGATCATGGTTTAAGAAGAAGATGTATTTATAGGGGTAAAATGGTAATTTTAACCTAGTTGTAAATACGAAAAACTTGTGAAGGATTGACTTATTGATTATGGTTAAAATGGATAGAAAAATATCTATACTGAGTAAAGTGCAATTATCGAGCTATAACAAATATTGATTAATTTGATATAAAGAGTTTGGCTAATTGATCTCAAATCGTTGGAGCTGATGATTTGTAGGTTCATAAGGTCCCTCTACTAGCTCGTAAATTATATCTTGGATATATCTTGGATCAGTGAATTGTACGGATTTCAAATGTTCCAAATCAAAATTAGGGTTTTGAATTTAAAGTGTTCAAATTCAATTTAGGGTTTAAATAATTATATTTGAAATAATTAAATATTTAACTTATAAAATTAAACATAAATTTGAGAGATTAAGATATTAAAATATTGATTTGAATTTGATTAGCGTGAATAGGAATCATGTATCAAGTAGGTATTTAATTAATTTAATATTTTATAATAAATTATTTTTTTGATTATTTAAATATGTTTAATTAATTAAAAATTTAAATAAATCATTTTAATTTGTTAAATTCAAATTCAGAATTGAATTTATGTTTTTTTGGTCTAAATTGATTTTAGAATAAAATCAAAATTAGATTCAAAATCAAAATTAAATTGAATTTTAAGTTGGAAGTGGAAACCCCACAAATTTGATTTATAGTGGAATTTGTTCATGAATTAACATCTAAGTTCTATTTGTTAATGGTTTATGAAGGGTCATTAAGCTGATTAGCAAACTGCTTGCATGAATTACCTCTTTAAAAGATTGTTTTTTTTTCTCTTGAATCTTAGTGGTCATGTAACTGATTTTGCTAAAATTATCTACTCTCTCAAACCCTCTTCTCCCTCTACCTAATTGACCTCAATTTGAGATTCTACCTGGCAATTAAAGATATAGGATAGTGGAGAAGAGTACAGTAATGGTCCATTGCTGGTTTGAGGATCCAATTTGAGCGGAACTGTGATTTAACATAATCATCAAAGGTTATAATTCATGAAACCCTTTATCTACAAATCTGTTTTTAGCGTGTTTTTAAACTCAAATTAAATGTAATTAGAGTGTTTATTGATTTTGATTTCTTCCGTAGTATATTAGTTTACTCTATCAATTGTTAACCCTGTTCAAACTTTGTCCATTAAATTTTCAAATCATTTCATCTCAAAATTGAATTTATGTGAGTTTTGTTTCTTTTATCATCCAAAACTTTCATTTTCACATCATTTCATCTGAAAATATTCATAAACCTCATATTATTTTTTAACTATTTTCCATCTTTTTTTTAAATTCCTGTTCTTGCATCGACATTTACGATATACACCTAAATATTGTCTTACTGAACGAGGATTAAAAATTGTCAATTATAGTACAGTTAAGACAAAATTAATGTTTCGTTAAATAGTTATTACAACTTCCATCAATTTTTCATAAAGTTTCCTGAAATTTTCATGAACTTCAATTTTTCAATAAAATCAAGACCTCCATATTTCCATCAACATCGATATTTTGAGCCTTGCCTAATACTATATATAAAAAAATAAAAAACAAAAAGAAAAGTTTCTTGTCTGGGATAATCTATGATTGATCATATGCATGGAGTTGAAGTCGTTAATGGTGTTGGTTGGTGACTAGGCTATGGCCAACGCCTGGGCTTGGGCCGGAGTCCTTTATACCGCCAAGATCAGCAACAACATCATCAATAAAGTTGAGGCCGCCGCCGGAAGGGCTCGGACCCGAGTGCTTGATGGCTCCGAGTAGTAATCCGCCCAAGAAATCTTCGGTAGCCACGGGCCCAACCATATGGATTGGCCTTGCAGCTTCTACAATTCCATGCAAACTTCCATCACTCACAAACCAAACAATCAAAACCAAACTCAAAATCCTCACCATCATAATGCTAACAAAACACAGATTTAATTCTAGTTACAGAGACAGAAGAGAGAAGAATAATCAAGTTCTTATAATCTTTCTTTGACCAACAATGGCATAATCTTAAGGGTATTTATACACACAAATTAAGAAGAAGAAGCCACCAAAAGGGATTTTGTTTCTTCTTCTTTTATCTTTTTATAATTTAATTTAATTTAATTTTGTCTTCATCTTTGTTCTTCTTCAGTGGCGATGTTGAGAAGGCAAACCATATTCAAATAAGAGAAGTATCGAGGAAGGTTTCTTGGGGTTGATTATCCATGCTAGTTTCAACAAAAGAAGTGATCTATTTTTCCACCTTTGAATTGATGAAATAAATTGTAATTGGAGGTTGCGAGTCCAAGTTTGGAGTATACTGAAAAGGAAAATTTTGGAAGTCGTGAATTAATGGGTAATTAGAATGAGAGTACTTTTAAAAATATTTTTAGAGAATTGGAAATATAATAATTTTCTCAAAGCTCTATATTTATTTTATTTTTGTTCTTATTATACTTTTATTTTTCTGTTGAGTTCAACGTGTAGGAGATTCTATCTTATGACTTCTTGATTAACATTGAGATTTTTCATCTCAATTTTGTCATTTTTATTTCATTTTCTTTATATTCCCAATTTCTTCCAATAATATTCTTTAGTTATACATCGTTTTTTATCGATGTTTCTCTTCTTTACAAGTTCCTGTCCCCTCCTTTTTTAGTTATTTTGTTTGTTGTTAAAGAACAATAATGGTGGGATTCGAACTTTCGACTTTTTCTAATTAAAAGTCCAATCTAAGTTTGTTCAATATTGGCTCCTATCAATGTAGATTTATTCGTAGTTAGAAGTATATCATTAATAGCGTACTTTTAATTTACAACCTAAATCTATCAACGATAGACTATTATGACGGATAGATTTCAATCACAATGCACAATAACATGTATTCTATGTAGGTCTGTTTGAATTGACTTAAGAAAAAAGTATTTTTCAAAAAACTCATTTTTAATTAAACATCTTTAACAAAAAAATGTTGAAAACATACTTCAAAAAGTATTTTGAGTAGTTACCAAGTATTCCAATTTTTTTCAAAATGATTTATTTTTTAAATTATATGCTTGAAAATGCATTTCAAACTCACCGTAGTCTATCATTGATATATTTCATATAAATATTTTTCCTTCTTCTTTCTCCATTTCCTTATTTTCTTCTTCCAATTTTGTTTTCTCAAATCTCTTTCATTGATAACTCAATAAATTGTTCAATGTAATTTGATGCAACCTATTTTTCAAAGCAACTATATAAGAACTAGAAACAACTAAACTATCTATGATTAAAGTCCACTAGTATGTAATAAAAGTATACAAATAGCCTTCTATATAACTAATAGATTTCTATATATTGTGTGAAATCTATAATTAGCTATGGTTGGATAGATTTCTCATAATATAAGTCTATAAGTCATAGACTTTAATCATTTATACATCATATCACTAATACATTCTATCGTTGATACATCATATCATTAAATAGAGTCTACCCATGATAGAGTATCAATGATAGACAGTATCGTTGATACGAGTCTATCGATGATAAACTTCTATCAGTGATAGATAGCAAAACTCTATCACTAATAGATTTTGCTATCAGTGACAGAAATCCGTTCTTGATATGAATCTATCAGTGATAAACGTCTATTACTAATTATTTCTATAAACTTTATCATTGATAGACATTGTTATTGGTAGACTTTGAGACTTGACTCTAAATTGTGTTGTATCTACAAATTATTTTGTATTCTGTTATATCTGTTAATACTTTTGAATTTGATTCTACCTTTGTCATTAGTCTTAAATTAATATTTTTTTTAAAAAAATATTTTATATATTCTCTTTTTCTTTTAGAGTCGTTTTATTTTGATTCTCGTACGTTTAAATATTCAAAATTTTTAAAGAGTAGAAAGTGTTTATTAGTCCATCCTAACTTTTTAAAATCACACTGTATACTTTTTTTTAAGATAATTATTACCATTTTACGAAATTTGACAAAAATTTAATTTCTATTTCACCATAAAACTAATTTAAAATTTATTTAAAGTACATTTTTAATTGTTTATACTTTTTATTAAAACAAAATTACACATTAAAAAATTTGCCATTGGAAAACCATGTATGTTTGACAAGAATTTGTTCGACTTGTAGAACGTTCAAAGAGTTTGAAGAGATCACTTTGTTAGGCTAAGTAGATATTCTTTAGTGGCTTATCTTTGCATATATTGTTGACTTACTTTCTATTATTTAAAGAGTTGTTTCAATTTAGTTGGTCATATTTTTTTATAAAATATTTTTTAAAATTTATATGTGCTTAGTAGAAAATTTTGGTCGAAATTTTAAGATTTCGATAGGGAAAATTTCGATTTCTCCCCATATCTTGGAAATTTCAAATTTTCAATAGAAATTTCAAGATTTTTCTTAGCAATTAGCCATGCCAGCTCAATGGAAAAGTTATTTTTCCCCTAATTTTATGGTCTTCTCTTCATTATAGGAATTGTATAGTTTCACATGTCGATGTATAATTTCATCTCGTAATTCTATTGATGTGAGTTTGGAAGATCAACATGACAAACCTAGAAGAAGTGAATAGGGTTTATTAAAACTAATGAAAACTTTTTCTTAATATAGACCAAATTAAATAAACCATCTTTTTTAAACGAGTAATTTATGTAAATAATTTCACTTTAAATTAAATAAAAAATTAACAATAACACTATTAAGCACTCTATTTAGTTCTAATAGTAAGAGTGGTAAATGATATCCAAATTTAAGAACTACAAATCAAATAAACAAATATGCGCCATTGTTTCAAGAAATAAAAATTGCAATTAATTTAATTCATGCAATATCTTATAATAACATAAACTAATTGCAAAAATAAATTAGGAGTGGGATATAAAACTTGACACCATGATTTTATAATGGTTCGACTCAACCCAGCCTATATCCACTTTCTAAGTTCCTGTTGGGTATGTCACTCAAAACTTGACTCTTTCTACCACTTAGAGTTGAACGCCACTACAATTTTTCTTTTTTTTTTCGAACATAAGAACAAATCCAAACTTTTTCATGGTTGAGAATCAAACCGTACAACGCTCTTGTTATGGGTTCAAGAGTGACAATTTACAATAGATTTAAAATGAAGAACAAGATAAGAAAAACTCTCTCAAAGATTATATTTACAAATTTGAAGCATTCAATGGATTAATCCTACCAGTACAATATTTCTTTCCAAAAAATTAGATGAAAGAGAGAAAATTGAGAGTTTGAAGAGATAACAATGATGGCTTTTAACAAATTGGATGATTGGTAAAAATGTAAAATTGTAGTTTTTATTTTGAAGAAGATGGGAGGATTTAAAAAGATAGAAATTGATTGAAAACTACGTTTAATTTAGATCATTGGATCTTGTTAAAAGAAGATGGAAGTGTTGAGTTAAATGATTTAAAAGAAATAAATATAAATATAAAATTTAAATATTTATATGTACGCCAACGGTCACTTGCAGAAATGTAATGATTACTTTTTTTTTTTTGTTATTCTAATTTTCAACACAGTTTTTTTTTCTTTCGATTAAGCTTATTTCAACTATTTTTTCTTCCTTTGAGCTTTATGTTATGATTCAAATTGTATTGAATCCGTTTTTTCCAACTCTACCCAATGGACATTTTAAAATACTAACATTATCAGTAAATTAATCCAGATTTTTTATCATCAAAATATTAATTAATTAATTAATTAATTAATTAAAATTGATTAATTTTAGATTATGGATAAAAAGCCAACAAAGTTTTATTTCTTTTACCCTCCAAATTTTGTATTTTCAAGAAATCACATATTTATTTTTACATTATTTTCACTTCAAAATTTAATTGATATGAGTTTTGTTTCTTTTACGATCTAAAGTTTTCATTTTCAAGAAATCAAAATTGAGAAAGATAACATCTATTTATTTTTAACTTCATTCAAACATTTTCTATTGAATTTTTAAATCATTACCCCTCAAAATTAAATTGAGTGAGTCTTTGTTTCTTTTATGCCATCAAACTCTTTCATTTTCAAGAAATCAAATTTGAGAAAAAGAACATAATTTATTTTTAACCTCATTCAAATATTTTCCACTGAATTTTCTCATAATTTTATTTCAAACTTGAATTGATGTGAATTTTTTTTTTCTTTTACCATCCAAAGTTTTCATTTGCAAGAAAAAGACTTTGTAAAAATAAAATAAAAACTCATAATTTACCTATAAATACCGCTATAATCATATTCTTTCAATCACTCTCAAATCTTAAATTCTCTATTATTTCTCTCATTTTCTCTAAAACTCTATCTACTCGTAGAGTTTTCTTTCTTTTAGTTCTTTTCCATTGTGTTGTGTTATGTTTAATGTTATGCTTTTTGTAACACTCTTATGTTTAATGTTATGATTTTTATATCATTGTTATGTTATGTTATGTAAGTTTAATGTTATGATTTTTGTATTCACTACATTGCATAATAAACAATTTGTACAATTATTTTGTATGCAAATATTTCATTTCTTTTTAATTTTGTAATTAATTATCAATATGATATTATTTTGTAATTATCTCTCCATTTCTTTTTTAAATTTGTCATTCTCGCATTGACATTTATACATATATTTACAATATATGTCTTACAGAAATCGTGATTGCAAATGGTCAAATAATTTTAAAATGATTTAATTATTTCTCATGCTCAAGATGGGAAGTTGTCTGTATTGTCATTTCCATTGAAAAGCTTGAGATGGTACTACGTGTGAGTTGTTATCTTGATATCTACAAAATCGTTTACATGGTTTTGTGAGAAGAGATTCTCAATCCTAGGGAGAACCTAAGTTCATCACTTGAAGTGATCTTAACTTGAATAAGGAAAGATAAGGTCTTGAAGAAGGAATCTTACATTAAGCGAGAACATAAATGTTTCTTCACTAATGTTCACATATTTAAGGGGAGCCTAATTTCTATAGAGAAGAAGTTTTGCATCTACGAGGAACCTAGTTCGTTATTTGAGAAGTTAAGCTCTACGGGCAATGTTTCCTCTTTTACAGATAAGTACTTCATTGTAAGTACTTGACATTATTATTAGTGAAGTTATCTTTCCTATGCACACTGTCCCTCAAACGTAGGTGATTTTGTACCGAACTGAATTATCGAACTCTAGGTTATGTTTATTCTTTTCCTTTCTTTGTATTTATTATTGTATGTCTTTTAAATATTGTGACATACTTAACAACAATTGAGTGTGAGTTAGGTAACCGTTATTTCACTAAATCTGTGATCTACTCATAAAAATAATTAATAGGGTAAATCAAAAGAATAGAGAGAAAGCGATGACATTAGCAGTTTTTATAGTGATTCAAAAGTTCCTACTCCACGACCACTCTGCTACAAATGAGAAAAAACCAATCAACCACTACTTTTTACAAGTTTAAGAGTCAACTCCCAACTTATCCTTTTGCAGCTTCAGGATCCAACTAATTTCAATCTTTTTCAACAAGTCTAAGATCAAACTTTTAATATCCTTTAAATGAATTTAGGATTAAATGACTACAAATTCTTTTTCGGGTTTAGGATTAATCAACAAAATACTTAATTCCAAACTACACCCATACCTTAATAAAATAAAAAAAAAATCAAATAATGAATGTGAAATGATGAAATTGAATTCTCACAAAAAGAAAGCAACTCTCATAATAGTACACTACAAGAAAAATTAGCTCCCCTAACGCCTAAATCGGTCGTCGGGAGATAGGGTGTCTCCCGATGCCGTAAAGCACCGTCGATAGTCTTTTTGGGAATCCCCAACACCTTAAGTCTACCAAGGAACTCCCGACTGGTTCTCCCAACGCCCGTCGGGCAGCGTTGGAGATGGGATCTGGTAAAACTAGATCCCCTTCTTTTTTTAACACGAAACCTAACCCTCCCCCTCCTCCCCCCAAGATTTCCTCTTCCCTACTGCTCCCCCTTCACGCCTTTCGCGTCGCACCACCCTCATTTTCCTTCTTCCCCCGCTGCCTCCCATTTTCTTTCTTCCTTGCCGCCCATTTTCTTTCTTCCCTGCCGCCCCATTTTCCTTCTTCCCTTCACGCCTCCGCCACTACCCCGCCTGTGTCGCCCCCTTCACACCCGCGCCGCCACCTACCCTTCCCCCATCGCGCCACCACCCGCCGCCTTCTTCTTCCTCTTTTGTGCCGCCATCCGCCGCCGCCTTCCCCCTTCATTACTTGCAAAATTGTTGTTTATTTTCAAACTTTCAACAAGGTTCGCGCACATCCATTTCATTTATTTTCTCTTATTTTGTATATTAATTTAAGCCATTGTTTTCAGTTTCTAGTTGGTAATATAGATAACTAATGTTGGTAATGTTTAATTTCTAGCATGTTTGTAATCTAATGTGAATTATGAATTATGGATTGTGGATGTTATTGTGGATTGAGTTTTTTTTTTTTTCCTTTTAATTCATAAGGTTATGGATTACTTAATTTACTTTAAAAGATGTTATAATTTCTATAATTTGGTGGATTATTGTGAATTGTGGATTATGGATGTTATAATTTATGCAATTTGGTGGATTATGGATGTTACAATTTACATAATTTTGGACTTAGTTTAGGGGAAAAAAATCAATAACATTAGGGGCAAAACAAGTCAAATCACCTATTAGAAATTATTTAAAATTTTAAATTTTTCGAACAAATTTAGAATTATTTATTAAATTAATCAAAATTCATGCCTAATAAAGGATTTGTATTTTGTCCTCTAATCCAGGTTATTGTTTTGGATTACAAGTTGGTCAGAAAAGATTTATTTTTAAGGATGAATAAAGAATAGATTAAACTAAGGAATAAGTTATCAGTGGGATATAGAGAAGGAGTATCCTAGTTTTTTGATATGGCGAAGTTTCATGTTAATGATTCTGGACGAATAAGATGTCCATGCAAGAATTGTATGAATTCAATTTGGGAAAAAATAGATATCGTGGAATGACTTCTATTAACATATAGAATATATTCCTCATATTGTGAATGAGTATCATGGAGAGCTAGTAAACTTATCTAGAGATTTTGAAAGTCATACAACTCATTCAATACAGAATGTTGAAGTAGATAGTATAGAGGGTAATGTTGTCGAAGAAAATGAGATGTTGATTCTTATAAATGATTTACAAGTTACAATTGAAAACGAAGATGCAAATGAAGAAGGGATTTAGAATAAAATATCCTCTAATGGTCAAGAAATGGATACCACAAACTTATTCGAGGATTTAATGACCGAAGCACGTAGTGAATTATACCCTGGTTGTTCGCAATTTTCGTCCTTGAACTTTTTAGTGAAGTTGATGCATATCAAAGTTCTCAACGGCTTGAGTAAGAAATCGTTTGACATGTTGCTGGAATTGTTAAAAGCAGTGTTTCCAGCTGGCACCGCTATAACTACTTCCTTTTATGAAGCCAAGCGAAAATTGTGTGATTTAGGCCTAGATTATGAGTTTACTCATGCATGCAAATATGATTGTGTATTGTATTGGAAAAAGTTTGCAGATTTGCAACAATGCCCTATTTCCAAAGGGTAAAAGAGTATCACATAAGGTATTGCGTCATTTTCTATTGATACTGAGATTAAAATGATTGTTTGCATCAAAAGAAGGCGCTTCTGACATGAGATGACATAAAGATAAGCGAGTTGAAATGGAGGATATATTGCGACATCCAGTTGATGTAGAGGAGTGGAAACATTTTGATCGTGAATTTCCTCATTTCGCTTTAGATCCCCAGAATGTTCGTTTAGGATTAGCTTCAGATGGGTTCAATTCATTTGGAAATATGAGCACTTCTTATAATATGAGGCTTGTGGTGATAATTCCTTATAATTTGCCCCCTTGGAAATGCATGAAAGAATTAAACATCTTCATGTCTTTGCTCATACCTGGTCCAAAATCTCTTGGAAAGGAAATTGATGTTTACTTGCAGCCGTTGATTGAAGAGTTGAAAGAGTTATGGACAATTGGTGTGCGAACTTATGATTCAGTCACTGGTGAGTTTTTTCAACTATATGCTACCTTATTATGGACGATTAATGATTTCCCTACATACGGTGACCTATCTGAATGGAGTATAAAAGGTTATCAAGCATGTCCAATAAGCATAAGATAATTCATCCTTCGGGATAAGAGAAAAATATCATTTATGGGACATTGACGTTATCTTCCAGAGAATCACAGTTAGCGTCGAAGTAGGCAATACGATGGAAAAGTTGAACATAGATCTCCTCTAGTTGAAATGAATGGAGAGGAGATTTTACAACAAATAAATATGTTAAACTTTTTTGTGCTTAGCAAACATCCATCGAAGCAAGATAAAAAAAAGAAAACGAATTCTAAACTACACTAAGAAAAGTATTTTTTTTCCAACTTCCATATTTGTCCAGACTATTGTTACGCCATCAATTGGATGTAATGCATATTGAAAAAACATATGCGACAATTTTGTGGGCATATTATTAAATATTGAAGGAAAGACAAAGGATACAACTACATGCAGCATACACATTAACTAATCAGATTAACTACGTGCAACATACACATTAACTAATGGTGAATGGATTTCATTTTGTAAGTATTTGAAATCGGTGAAATTTTCTGATGGATTTGTGTCTAACATATCACGATGTGTAAATGACAAAGATAGAAAAATATCGGGGCTGAAAACACACAAATGTCATGTGTTGCTTCACAGACTACTCCCTATTGGTATTCGAGCATACCTACCGCAGAACGTATCCACTGCTATTATTGAATTGTGTACATTCTTTCGCGACTTATGTGCAAAGACAATACATGTAAGTGATTTGAACAAACTACAAGCAGACATCATAGTCATACTTTGAACTTATAAATTAAAAATATTTAAAAGACAATTTTCAACTAATGAAGGAACTCCCTATGCATATTTTACTGTATTGGGAGTTCATGTGACTTCCAAAAAATAAAACAAACCGTCGGGAGTTCTCGAACTCCTAACGCATGAAACAAACCGTCAAGAGTTGTCGAAGAACTCCCGACGCATGTATAGGGCGTCGGAAATTCCTCAAACTCCTGACGTCGTATTTAATGCATTGGCAGTTTGAGGAACTCCCGACGCCCTATATATGAGTCGGGTGTTCCTCGACAACTCCCGACGCCTTTGTTTCATGCGTAGTGAGTTCCTCTCCTGATGGATTTTTTCTGACCAAACTCCCGACAATCCATTATTCATCGAGAGAGCCTCTCCCGATGTATTTTTCACCCTTTCCCGGTGAATTGTGACGTTGGGAGAAGTTCGATTTCTTGTAGTGGTATAGTACACAAATTTTTGTACACTTGAAAACACTCCAAAATTTTTCTCACAAAATAAAATAATCAAGATCAAGAGACTATGAGAGATTTAAGATTTTTGGTTACCTTTTTGAACAAAAAAAAATGACAAAGTTTGTTGAAAAATGCTTGAAAGAGGTGAGGAAAAAGATTAAATTTGGTTAAATTATAAAATGGAAGGATTTAAAAAGCATCATACATTTAGGTTAAAAAGGATGAAAGGTGGTGGATAAAATACGAAGGGATATGTAGTGATGATGATGATAATAATAATAATTAAATTTTAAAAAGTGATAGTTGGTTACAATTTTTTTTCATCATTTCAATTTATCTGCTCACTACACTATTTTTTACTTTAGATGTGAACTTGCATTTTATAAACAATGATAAATTGACTTTATTATATTAGCTTTGAAAAAACGCACTTGTTTTGGCAGCAAATTTCGTAATTTAACGAAAATTCCGTAAAAGATTACTGACAAATCCCTACATAAAGAAGTTAACAATTGCCATCGTAGATAATGTCATCGTAAATATATGATGTCGTAAGATTTTAATGGCAGTTCAGAATCGTCATCAAAGATAATTTGTCATTATGACTGAGAAATTCCCATATAAAAGTTAGCAATTGCCATCCTAGGTAACGGTCATCATAAAAAATTTTGCATGGCAAGCCATCAATATTTGTCTTCCACCTATGAATTTATCCACAAACAAGAATTAATATTTCAAATCCATTACATATACTCATCAAATATGAAATAAACACACTAATCACCGACATTTGTGTAACAATAACACACTTTCATATAATACTTACGCCAAGCCATCATTTCTCTCATTAACAAATATCAATTAGTACTTCCATGAATACTTAACACCAAATATCCCATAAACACAAAAATATTATACATAAATCTTTCAATAAACAGATCATAGATAAATTTACATACATTCTAAGCTAGCATTTACATTCTATTGAGACAAAAAAACAAGAAGTACATCCTTACACAAATCGGCCAACAAAACTTGTCCATTGGGTTTGAATTATGTCAATCCTTCCTTGGATGTATGCATTTTTTGTATTGAACTACAAAGAGGAAAAAAAAAAAGAAGATAAATTCAACATAAGTTTACATTCATTTCTGAACTAACATCTGTGGTGCAAGTTTTGGCTAATATGCAGGTTCGAATTTTGCATGGACTTGAATACAGATATTGTTCTTCTTGGGAATTGGCTGGCTAAACATCGTTGCCAATGCAATATCAGTCTATCCAAATAGGTATTTCTTTAGAGCATATAGTTAGGAACTTTCTAATCGCTCTAGTGAGTTTGTGCAGTAACGTCACCATTACTACCAAGACCCCATCAATTTCTAGTAGGACAACCTCTATTTCGAATGTGAGGTCAGAGCTAAAATTCAAAATTTGAGTGACCAAATAACTCAAATTGCTGAATCAGTTAGGAAATTGGAGGAGTCTCATGAATTACCCTCTGAGGATGCTGAGGTAAACAGTGGTGATGTGAGCATCGAGGATCCCGCAGAACCAATGGTCCCTCAAATTTCTGAGCAAGGTAAGGCGTTGGATTAATTAATATGTGAATGTACTAATGATTTTTCTAAGCGCACAAGAAATCATTTAGAGCCATCCCGCGTCTGTGGCACTGAGCTCGACATTGTGATAGAATATATGTGGACCAATTTTGACGATGATGTTTATCTTCTGCCACAACAAGAACAAGTTAGTGAGGTTAAGTATGAGAATAGGCTTAATTTAGAAGAATTTAAGATAAAAGAGTTAGAGGCTCCCACGCCTCGCCCTGTTCTTAATACCGGTATTCCTCTTATTTTTTTTTTCAATTTTACTTGCATTCGCCTCACGAGTCAGTTGAGTCGGAGTCTTTCTTTTCAGTTGAGTCAGTTTTAGAGTCATTTATTTTTCCACACTTTTAAAAAATAAAAAATAAAAAATTTGACCTGTCTGGTTCTTTTCAGAAGATGGGAACCCTTATGTCCGTACCAGGCCATATCGACTCATCCTAGAAAGGACCGGAGAAATAGGAGAATTTCTTTCTACCTTGACAGGGGACGGGTTACGTCGAGCAACCAACGTTAAAAATTTGTGCTTCCTAGAGGCAACCAGACTTTAAATTTTTTACTTTTTCATTTTAAGATAGATATTATTTTATTTTATTTTATTTTAAGCCTAATGTTTGTTTAAAAAAATCAAAATTAGGGTAGATATTTTTTTTTTGTTTTTATTTTAAGACTAATGTTCGTTTAAAAAAATCGAAATTAGAGTACAACATCGCAATGTTGTAATCGCAACGTTGTAACTCTACGAGTCAGAACAACATTAAAACACTGCAACTGTCTCCTTTCTTCTTCATCTTCTTCAAATTTTCTCTCAACCCCGAGCTAACTCTCTCACTTTCCTCAAATCTCTTCACTATTTCTCACCTTCCACACGTTTTGGCCCATCCCTTTATGATTTTCCCTTGAATCCATCAAAAGTTTTGTGGATTTTTCATCCATTCAAGGTCTAACGAGTTATTGAGCTTTTTTCAGATTTCGTCACTTTAAAGGTAAAAATCTTTGGGCATTTTTGTTTCTTGTTGCCTATTTCTAGTGTATGGCTATAAAGAAATTTTTTTCTGCTTGTTTGTTGCTCGATTCTTGTATGGGTTTGAGATGTTGAATATTATATTAATATGTTGGGTTTTTCTAAGTGCAAGTTGAAATTTTGGGTAATTTTTGGAAGTTAGGGGTAGGTTTTGGTGAGTTTTAGAAGAAGGGTGTTGGATATTATCTAGGAACCAAATTTTGTGAACTTTTTTTTTGAGAAAATCTATAATGGGTTCTAGAAGGGTATGAATAAGCGAAGCTAGCAATAGTGGGCAAGACCTCGCGCAACAACTCGACCATCCTAGGTTTAGTTCTAGGGAAACCCTAGATAGATATAATTACATTGTCTCTTCTAGGAGGTTAGATCCCGAGAGAGCACTGAGCCTAGAGGCTAACTATTACCCTCACAATACTGAACAGATCCATGAGCTAGAGTGGGAATCTTTAGTCGACCGTCCTGGCGAGGCTGTTATACCCATAGTCAAGGACTTTTATGCCAACATAGATGAGTATAACTCATTAGTTAGAGGTGTTAGGATTCCCTTTTCATCATCACGCATCAACGAAGTCTACGATTTACGTGACTTCAATGATGAGTATGACAGGATTTGCTCCGGGTAGTTCCCGGAAGAGGAGGTTATTCATACCTTGTGTGGGCCAGGAGTTTAGTGCGCTAAGTTTCGAGGGGTCGTTGTGAGGTTTAAGAGCATGGATATTTCCGTCTCTGGTTAGATTTGGCACGCCTTTTTGTGCTCTAGATTGATGTCAGTGCCTGACGAACGTTAGGAGGGACTGCGTCAAACTTCTTTATTGCCTTATTCAGGGGATGTCCATCAAAGTCGATCTAGTCATTAGGGCCTCAATCCGTCATTGTGGGTGGTGTTCCACAACCTGTAGCTTAGATCACCCGAGCCTGATTACCGATTTGTGCTAGAGGTTCAGTGTGGAGATCTCTGACGACGAGGAGAAGATGGGGGGTCATGCTCCCATCAATAGGTCGTCGGTCTCAGCCTTCTGAGGGAGAGAAGTAGACCAGCCATGATGATGATGATGACAGGAGGACGGAGAGGGATGAGCAGGCTCCAGTGTAGAGACACCTTATGCTGGTCCTGAGGATCAGACCGACATTCCATGGAGCGGATTCTCTACAAAGTAGGCATACAAGATGTCAGCTGAGGCACTCCAGGTAGGCGAGTGCGTGAGTCACTACGAGTGAGTCAGCAGACCATTCGTCGAGCGAGGCGTATAGAGAGAATGGTAAACTTCATTGGTTGTGGCCTTTGAAAGAAACATCCTTTATGCACTCGGTTTTCCAGAGTGGCCTTTAAAAGGGACCCCAAATCTCCTAATTTTGATTGTGGCCGTTATTCTTCCTTACTCTATTTATTTCTTTTGCGTGTTGGGTTATTTCTTTTTCTCTTTGCCTTTTCCTTGTTATCAACATTTTAGTTTCATTTAGGTTTTATGTTTTGTAGATTTCTTGTAGTTTTTTTTTTTTTTTTTTTTTTTTGTTTTTTATTGTTTTTTTTTTTTTTTTTTATTACTTTTTGTTTTTACTTTTACTGTTGTACTTGTTGATGAGGGCGTATTTCTTATTGTAGCAGAGTAGGTACTCAAGTCATAGACGCGATGGTAGAGGTGCTGCATAGTGCAGACTGAGAAAGGAAGAGTCATAGCTATCAAAACGCACACGATGCGATGCGAGACATTGGTTATCAGGGGAGGTTTTTTTGTTCCCTTTGTTTTCAATTCTTCTTGACTTACTTAGAATACATTGTAGACAATGTATGTTTTTAAGTTGGGGGTCGGGTACTCGTTGGGTAGTTTTTCTATATATTGCTTTGAGTTCTTTGAGCATTGTGCTCGGACTATGTTGTGTACTTTTATTGCTTGCTAGACTGTTTGCTCTGTTGTTATCAGATAGTCTACGATGCACTCTTTCTGTAATGAATTTGCATGAAGTAACGTTAGGATTGCATGATCATGATTTTTTAGCCAATTATTAAAATCTTCTTGTCATTTGCATCTTTAAGTCATTGTTGTGCGACATTAAGCCTTGCATGCTTAGAGTTAGGTTATCTGGTCTGTATTTATGTTGTCACCCTGAAGGTCCACCTTTGACTTAGGAGTAACTGTCCTTGTTTTAGAGAAAAAGTAGAAAAAAAGAGGGAAAAAGTGGCCTATGTGTAAAGAGAGAGAGAGAGAGAGAGAGACAAGAAAAGCAAACTAGTTGCATTTTGAAAAAATATTAAAAACAAATAGAAAAATCCAAAAAATGAGGCCTAACCGGTGTGCCTGCAAAAAAAAAAAAAAAAAAAGGTATACGTGTGTGCATGGATAGAGGTGAAAAGAACTACCTCCGCTGTGTTTTGTTAGGGCCCGTGAGATAAGAGTGATAGTTTCCCAGGGGCCGAGTGTGGAAGCTAGACCTTTAGGTAAAGGAAATGCTCTGTTATGTTTTGTTTGTGTGAGTTTATGCACCCTTGTTTAAATGTTGCCCTTTTTTCACAAGTATGGTATGTCCAAGGTCGATAACCGTACCAGATTATGGGGAAAACGAGATGAGGACCGTTTAAAAATTTTTCGAGCTGTGCAAGCTTAACTAGAAAAACTCTTGGCTCACTTATGCATGTTTAGATAGATAATATTCTTAAACTTGTGCTTCATTGATTGATCGCAATTGAATTTCGTTCTTAAGTACAACTTTTGTTTGATTTGACTGTTGAGACTGAAGTAACAACTTTTCAAATTAAGCTAGCATGTCTTTATGTGTTTTATACAATGTTTAATTGTTTGTCTCTACCTTGTTCGGGACGAGCAAGAATTAAGTTGGGGGTGTTTGATAGCTCTCAAAAAGAGCTATTATTCCTAGCTTAATTCGAGCTCAGTAATGAGTTTTATGTGTTTATTTCTCTATTTTATAGGTAACGAGTAACCATGAGGTAGAATCAGGGATTTGAAGTTGAGCGGGACTAACTTGAAACGATTTGGAGTAGATTTGAAGTCTCCAAGCTTCAATGGATGTGAAATGACCAAAATACACCCATCATCACCGTTACAACGTCGTGCAACGCTTCAGCAAGTTGTGTAGCATTGCAACAATCCTTTAGACTATCGCGACGCTACAACATTTAAGGACGGATGAGAAGCGTGCGCGCAAGTGAGCGTTGAAATGCTGCCCTGATTTTTCTATAAATGTCTCCTTTTGCTAGGTCAATTGAGTTCTGAATTGTATAGAAAAAGGCCCTAAAAATGTCGAACTCTTCATGTAGGCCGAGGAGAGGCCTTGATTTTCTCTTTTTCCTCTATGTATTCAATATCATAGGTTTGATTTATTTTTCCAGATTATGGTTTTGTATTGGATTGTATCAAAATTCTTTGTCTATGAATCAATGAGGTAATTTTTTATTAGATCTTGGACTAAATGTTCTTTGTAATTTAATGAGTTATATGTTCAATTTTGTGCTTCAATTAAGAATTGTGTTTTTCTTTAATCTCGTATGATTAGACTTGCTTTTGTGTGTTGGACTGATGAGCCTATCATGATTGCATACCCTTGCTAGTTAATTTCAGACTCACACGTACCCTTGTAATCGTCCATGCTTTGAATATACCCATGTAGCATAGATTAGATGAGTATGCTTAGGTGTATAGGTTAACCTTGAATCTTTGCATCGTACATTTAATATAGAATTAAAGAAATACTTTGATTGTTTGAACAAGTCTTTCCTGATACTTAATCAATATAGTTGAATCCTTGATTTTCATGCATGCGTTTCTAGTTCTTTATGGCTGTGAAGGACCCAATTGCATCTAGAAGCATGTAGGCTACTTAGGGCACGGTCTTTCCAACCTCAACTGCGGATTAGGACGCTTGATTTGGTTTGGATTAGTTGATTTCGGCCTTTGTAGAGATTGATTAGTTCTTATCAAATTAAGTAGCCATGTTATGCATGCATAATTCAAATATTAGTGTTGAAAATAGGGTTTTTACGCTAGGGGTATTTTTGTAATTGCTTCTAACCCTAGGGTTCTCTACAAATCTATTTATTCACCCTGTTCTCATGTATTCGGTGTATTAGTTTTATAATAATAAAAGAAAAGATCTGTACTGTGGTTTTTCTCCCTGGTCTAAGGTTTCCACGTAAATATTGTGTTTTTTCTCTATTATTATTATTTTTATCATGGTATCAGAGAAAAGGGACGAAATCCTAGCAATTATGGAAGAAAACCATCCACAATCGCCTTCCACTGGTGGATCTTCAAGTTTTGATATGCAAACCCCTATTAGGGTTGCGGTTAAGGAGTGTTTTCAGGCTGGCCTACCAGACTTAATCTCCGCCGTCCGATTGCAGGCAACCAATTCTTCAGGAACTGTCTCTTATACACATCTAGATGTGTATAAGAGACAGCTATTAGGGTTGCGGTTAAGGAGTGTTTTCAGGCTGCCCTACCAGACTTAATCTCCGCCGTCCGATTGCAGGCAACCAATTCTTCAGGAAACCATCTGGTTGCAACAGGATCACAGTCGTTGATCAGGAACAACCCAAGAACATCAACAGACAGAGGCGTTTCCAACGTGCAGACGACTGACGAGCTTCCGCTCCTCCTCGGATATTTGAGTTTTCGGTCCTCGATTATGGGGTTTTGTCTTCTGTCGAACCCAATTTTCCGATCGATGAAGCAGCACTGCCTAGGGTTTCATCTTCTACCTCCTTCAGAAACACGACCACACCATCGATGTACACCTAAGAAGTCGCGACAGGCCCGGTGAGTTACTCCGTCCGGTAAGGAGAGAAAAATCTCTCTGATTCTGTTCTCGGTTCATTTGACTAGAGGGATGAGAGATTTTCCGGCAACCATCTTGAGCAGCGCAGCCGACCGGGGCCCTCTCATTTATCGGCGATCTCTCAACCAGCTACCAGTGCCCCGCCGGTGACCATGGTGACTTAGTTTTTCAGCCGGTTGTAGTTCAGTTCATTACTTCGATGATGTGAGACATTGGTTAGCCTTTTTGCATCAGCAGATTTCAGATACAATGTTGGCACAACTTCCCAACCGCCTACTGGTCAAGAGAATCCGGTAAACTCGTTATCTATTTTGCCCAATACAAATTACTTAACTGGTTCAGTGGGCAATTCTGCAAGAGTTCTGGTTGGAGAAAAACTGAATGGGGAGAATTACTTCTCATAGTCTCAGTCAATTCCAATGGCTCTAGAAGATAGGCACAAATTCAGATATCTGATAGGAGAAATTCCGCAACCCATCCCAGGTAATCCTCAAGAAAGAATCTGGAAAGGGGAGGACTCTTTGATACAGTCTACTCTTATCAACAGTATGGAGCCCCAGATTGGCCAGCCTCTTCTATATGCAGCAACTGCAAGAGATATCTAGGAGGCAACCAAAGACTTGTACTCACAACGACAAAACGCATCCCGGTTGTACACTTTACATAAACAAGTCCATGGATGCAAGAAAGGAAACATGACTGTTATGTCTTACTTCAATAAGCTGTTAGTTTTTTGGCAAGAAATGGATTTTTGCCGGGATATTATCTAGAACTGCGCACAGGATAGGGCACAGTATTTGAAGCTTGAAGAGGCAGATCGGGTTTATGTGTTTTTGGCCAAATTAAACCCAAAATATGATAGTGTTCGAAGTCGCTTATTGGGTTAACGACCTATTCGTCTCTCCGAGAGGTGTGTTTCGAGATTCATCTAGAAGAAGACCGATCACAGGCTATGAACAGTCCAGTGATAGCCTCTGTTGATGCATCAGCATTTGTCTCAAAGGCGTCCAATTTCGACAGTGACAAAAAGCCCATACCTGTCTGTGAGCACTGTATGAAGTCGTGGCATACGAAGAACCAATGTTGGAAGCTGCACGGCAGGCCCCCAAACAGTAAGAAACGATAGTCCCATGATAGATCAAACTCCGGACGTACTTCTGTAAGTGATCTTGTTACTGAAAATTCACAGCATCAGTCATTAGCCCATAGTAAGACCAATGTGAATGCCGTCGGAGTAAGTGCCATTGCTCAATCAGGTACATTCTCAGCTCTTGGTCTTGTTAGCATTAATGGAAAGAAACCCTGGATCGTAGATTCAGGGGCCATAGATCATCTCACTAATTCTTTAGAATTATTTGTTACTTATTGCCCGAGTGCGGGTTATGAATGTATCAGAATTGCAGATGGGTTTTTTGTCGCAGTTGCATGAAAAGGGAATACTTTTCCTCTTGATGGTTTTATTTTATGTGATACTCTTCATGTGCCACAAATATCATATAATCTTTTACCGGTCAGTAAAATTACAAGAGATTTGAACTGTAAAGCTATTTTTTCACCAGACTCTGTTGTGTTTCAGGATTAGAAGTCGGGGATGACGATTGGCACTGCCCGGCATGATAGGGGGCTCTACTTTCTTTCTGACAGGACTTTTTCTAGGGAGGATCACACCACTGGTTTTATGTTCATCATGGAGTAGCCGTGTGCTTATACTCCTCAACAAAATGGAGTAGCCAAGCGTAAAAATCGCCATCTGGTGGAAGTTTCCCTGTCTTTAATGTTGTCTGCTACTCTTCCATCCTACCTATGGGGAGATGCCATTCTTACAACAGCTCACCTCATCAACCGTATGCCTTCTCGTGTCCTTGACTTTCATAATCCCTAAGACCTTTTCAAAGAATCTTTTCCGGCTACTCGTCTGATTTTCGATGTACCCCTCCGAGTCTTCGGCTGTGTCGCTTTTATCCACTCTCATGGCCCAAATCGCACAAAATTTCACCCTCGTGCTAAAAAATGTGTCTTTGTTAGGTATCCCTTTCATCAACATGGATATAAATGCTATCATCCATCCTCTAGAAAATATTTTGTCTCCATGGATATTACCTTTGTTGAAGACCAACCTTTCTTTCCCGTTAGTCATCTTCAAGGGGAGAGTCCAAGTGAAGAGTCTAACTGGTCCACCTATGCTATTCCCTTAGGGGATTCCACTATGATCCCTTCCACTAGTTCTGAGAGAGCCTGCCCTGTTCTCCCTACCAACCAGCTTCCTTGGATAACCTACTATAGGAAGAATCATTGAAAGGAAGAATTGCCACCTGTTAATTCGTCAGCTCAGGTCCTCTCTCGACCTTCTGATAGCACTAAGAAAAGGTACTCACTCATGTGCAAAGTACTCTATGCACAGCTACTTGACATATAATAACTTGTCTTCCGAGTTTAAAGCATTTACCACTAGCTTGGACACCATAATAATTCCAAGCAATATCTGTGAAGCCATGGAGAACTCTGAATGGAAATTGGCTGTTATGGAAGAAATGAGGGCGCTTGAGAAAAATGGCTCATGAGAATAGGTGCTTTTATTAGAAGGACACAAGACAGTTCGTTGCAAATGGGTTTTCACTTTAAAATATAAATAAGATGGGACGATTGATCGGTATAAGGCCAAACTTATTGCTAAAGGTTTTACCCAGACTTAAGAGTTGATTATTCTGAAACATTATCTCCTGTAGCTAAACTCAATACTATTCGTGTGTTGTTGTCAATTGTTGTTAACAAAGATTGGCCACTGTATCAATTGGACGTTAAAAATGTGTTCCTTAATGGTGAACTTGAAGAGGAGGTCTATATGAGCCCGCCTTCTGGATTTGAAAGTCAGTTCAAGCACAAGGTTTGCAGACTGAAGAAATCCTTATATAGACTGAAATAATCCCCAAAGGCTTGGTTCGATAGGTTTACTACATTTGTTAAGGCACAAAGTTACAACTAAGGGCACTCAGATCATACACTATTTACAAAACGATCTATTTTCAGGAAGGTTTTTGTTCTCATAGTGTATGTTGATGATATTGTTTTGTCCAATGATGATGAGAGTGAGATCATGAGGCTTAAAATGAGAATGGCCAAAGAATTTGAAATTAAAGACCTTGGTAATCTGAGATACTTCCTGGGAATGGAGGTAGCTTGATCAAGAGAAGGTATTTCAGTATCGCAAAGAAAATATACACTTGATTTACTCAAAGAGACAGACATGACTGGATATAAACCTGTTGACACACCTGTGGAGTATAATGCAAAACTTAGTGTTACAAACAACGGGGTTCTTGTGAGGAAAGAAAGGTACCAAAGGTTGGTTGGAAAGCTGATCTACCTATCCCATACCAGATCAGACATTTCATATGCAGTAAGCATGTGAGCCAGTTTATGCAAGCTCCTATGAGGAACATATGAATGTAGTTGAGCATATCCTTCGATATTTGAAGGGAACCCCCGGTAAAGGCATAATGTTTAAAAAAATCTGGGAAAAGAACGATTGAAGCCTATACAGATTCTGATTGGGCAAGCTCTGTTATTGATAGAAAGTCAACTTCTGGATATTGTACCTTTTTCTGGGGTAACCTTGTCAGTTGGCGAACTAAGAAACAGGGAGTAGTGGCGAGGAGTAGTGTTGAAGCTGAGTACAGGGCAATGAATTTGGGAATATATGAAGAAATCTGGTTAAATAAGGTGTTGACTGATCTTTACCAAGACAGTGAGCTTCCAATGAAGTTGTTCTGTGATAATAAAGCTGCAATAACATTGCGACCAACCAATTCAGCATGACAGAACCAAACATATAGGGATTGACCGATACTTCATTAAAGAAAGACTGGATAACGGGAGCATTTGTATTCCCTATATTCTGTCTAATCAACAAGTGGCAGATGTTCTCACCAAGGAGCTGCTTAGATCAAATTTTGACTATTGTCTCAGCAAGTTGGGTCTTATCAACATTTATGCACCAACTTGAGGGGGAGTGTTGAAAATAGGGTTTTTACTCTAGGGGTATTTTTGTAATTGCCTCTAACCCTAAGGTTCTCTACAAGTCTATTTATTCACCCTGTTCTCATGTATTCAGTATATTAGTTTTATAATAATAAAAGAAAAGATTTGTACCGTGGTTTTTCTCCCTGATCTAGGGTTTCCACGTAAATATTGTGTTTTTTCTTTGTTATTATTATTTTCATCAATTAGATATTTGGCATATAACAATGACTTAATTTACATCGAATGAGCACTTTATCTTAAAACTAAACGAGTCCTTTATCATTCCATATATCCCTTGCAATTTACTTTTCTTGCATCTTTATAAATCAAAACCAAAACCCTGTTTTTACCGTTTTTTGCACAGTCAAATCTAACATAAAAATAAATTAATTCTTCGCTTCTCTATGGTTTGACCCCGCACTTACCACCGTTGCTACATTTTAGTAGTAATAGGAGTATTTCGGTGATATTATAAATTTTCTTTTAACCAGACTCGAGTTTTAATTAACACGTAGGATTTCTGGCTTTGCTAGTCGTCGTTGTGTTTCACTGGATCTTTTTGTTGGTAAGTTTTGGCAATTTTGCTTGTGTTAGTGTGCCCATTAGATGGGTGTAAATTTTGGAGCCAAGGATTAATTTGCCTTCATTTTATTTTGGGTTCTTAGCCGACGTTCACTAGAAGTGGATGTTGACCGAGGGGAGATTTTTTAGATTGGAATCTTAAGGACTTTTATTGAGTGGGCTTCGTTGGGTAATTTGATTAGTGATGGTTGAATTAGATTTCATGTGTTTTCAAAGGTTGAAATTTAATATCGTGTTTTGTGTTAAAGGGACTGAAATAAGAGTTTTATTATTGGCGATTGTTCGCTTAGATTAGCATCCAAATCTAGCTCGAGGTAAGTAATTAACTATTGGAACTTTCCACGTGCCAACAAATATAGTTATGATTTATTGAGAATTGTTGTTAACTGGATGCTCATATATGCCTTCTTTGTTATGAGGATTTAAAAGATTAGATGCACAAGGAGATATTTGAGTGCTAGTATGAATTGATATGTTATTATTCTATGAGATTCTATTTGATCAGAGGATGATGATATGTTTGTTTATGTTATAAAGCCATGTTATGATACCTTTGTTGTTGCAATAGTAATAGCGTCCTCACTGTTATTTAAATATCCACTAGAGGTTGTGTTTCCTTCGGATTTACTAGAGGTGGTGTTTCCTTCGGTTTCCATCAGAGGTTGTGTTTCTTTCGGGATTGACTATAGGTGTTGCTTTCCTTCAGGATTCACCAGAGGTTGTGTTTCCTTCGAGATTCACTAGAGGTGGTTGTTTCATTTGTGATCCAACAGAGGTTTTGTTTCTTTCGGGATTCACCAGAGGTTGTGTTTCCTTTGTGATTCACTAGAGGTGTTGTCTCCTTCGGGGTTCACAAGAGGTTGTGGGTCCTACGAGACATACTAGAGGTGGTGGGTATACTTAACTATAGTAGGATGAAATTCAAATATTCATATACATATGTGTTCCATGAGGCTTAGGGGCATGCTTACGTCCCATCAGATGTAGGCATTGAGAGGACATAGATGCCTAGCCTGACCCTAATAGTGGGATTACTTACTGAGTATTCTCACCCATTCTCATGTTTATGTTTCAGGTAAGGGCCAGGACGCACCGACGAATGATAAGAAGAATCCATGAATGAGCCACTCTGGACAAGTTTTATGTTTCTGCTCATGATATTTAGATTTCCTTTCATGTTTTTCAACTTTCAATCTTGATGTTTGAAACATACAGTTAAGATTTGTTGTCAAATCTATTTATTATCATTTATGATTTATTGGTATCCTATCATTTTATTTTAATATTTGAATTAATGGAGGTCTTTTAAATTTACATTATTTATTTAGTATTTATTTCACTATAAAAGGGTGTCGTTTTATGTTCCATGCATGCATGTGTTTAGTAATAGCCTAGCTTGAGTCCTAGGGGGTTGGGTTGTTACAACTATAATTATTAAAATTCACAACATTTACTTAAGGGAATGGTGTTGTTTCATTTTGTTGATATTAATAATTTTTCATCAATGATTATTAAAGTTCACAACATTCACTTCAGAGGATGTCGTTGCTCTAATTGGCTATTTTTTTCTTATTCAATAACTCATTATTTCTTTCACCCACGAGAAGACATGAGATGAGTTTGAAATACTTTTTAAAATATTTCTCTCGATATCGCTATTGTAAGAGCATATCTAAGACATGAAATATAGAAAAATGTCTTATATAACATATTGAATTAAAATCTTGGAGCCTTAAATAAATCCATTTATAACAAGCTTCAGAATTCGTATTGTGCATATTTACTTATTTGTAGTTATTTATGATTATGACCCTAGGGTTTAGAGTAATACACTATATAAACTCTCTAACCTTAAAGGCACTGTGTATGTATCTAGAAAAATTCTCTCTAATAATACCGTTCTCCCTCTATGCCATTGACGTAGCTAACAAACCGTTAGTGAACCACGTAGATCTGTGTGTTGACTCTCTTTACGTTTTTTATATTCTTTACTTGCCAATTTCGTAACACAAGATTTAGGAAGAATAATTATTGTCCAATGATCATATCTTTATGGCATTAGGGCGTATTTTAGCGTCAAATAGTCGTGATAAATAATTATTATCATTAATATCAAATGCTGCAAATTCTCGTTTTGTAATATTTTTCATGGTAACATTATCACAAAACATTATATTTATATTAGAGGATTAATACATACCAAATATGCAAAACAACATTTAATTTATTAATTATAACGGATAGGAAAAAAAGACATACCTTTTGGACATACCTTAAGGAGAAATAATAGGAACTTGTGCTGATAAGGTATTGTAAAATTTAGAAGCACAACAGAAACACAGACATGGAGCAAATATAATAAAATAATAAAACATTTAAACAAATAAAATAAAATAATTAAATAACTAAAATTTAGAATAAATAAATCAAATAAAGGAAATTATAGAAAATGGAAAAATTATGGAAATTTAAAATTCTCATTCCCCAATCCTTAGTTTCTTTTAATTTTCTCACCTAGGTGTATTTCCTCAAAATGTGCCAAATGTAATTATTTATAGGCAAATTAGTAAATAGCAGGTAAAATTACATGGATATTAATTGTGTGTAATCTTGAGATACATGGACAACACTTGAGGTAATAAGAGCATGACCCATGAGATACTAAGCATCAAACATTTTTTTCATAATATATATGGCCCCATTTGGTAATCATTTTGTTTTTTGTTTTTATTTTTTAAAATTAAGTCTATGGATACTACATCCACCACCAATTTCTTCCACTGTTATCTACTTTTCACTAATGGGTTAAAAAATCAAGCTAAAATTTGAGAATTAAAAAAAAATAGCTTTCAAAAAATTGTTTTTGTTTTGAGAATTTGACTAAGAATTCAGTCATTGTACCTAACGAAATATGCAAATCATTCTAAAAAATGTGGATGATATACCTTTAATTTTCAAAAATAAAAACCAAAAAACCAAATAGTTACTAATCAGGACCTATAAGTTTTCAATTTTTTTCTTTTTTTCTTTTTTCTTTTCAATTAGGATTGATTCTAAATAGTCAAACTAGAATGATGTCACGATTTAAATATTAAACAATTTCTTTTATATAATAGTATTTAAATCAACATTTTTTTAATAATCTTAAAAAAAAACTACAATGTTGTTTGGTATGGTTTTGTTTTGGAGTTTACAATTTTTAAAATTTACATTCGTTTCTTACCAATTTTTCAATGCTTTTGTAGTTACTTTCGACTCAAATTATCGATCTTTGAGATAATAAGTAATGCCTTAAATGCTAAACCATGCTCAGATTGACAACCAACCATTATGCTAGAAAGAGAAAAATGGTATACTTTCAATTTTATTCTTGTATTTATAATTTATTTCATATACGTATACCGTGTACGAAAAATTTCAACTCTTTTTTTCCATACATGAGTAATAATTCATAACTTTGTTGGATCTCACTCAAGGCTACAACAGCATACTATAGTATTTGGGTTTTCAATACATACTCCATTTCTAAATCTTCTTTGACGACATAAATGCCTACATTTTTCCTTTTCAATATTGCTCATGTTGGAGCAAGATGCATCACAAGTTAATGGAACAAGATGTCCCAACTTCCCTTCCATATCCACATCAAATTCTAAGAAAACAAACGAAAAAGGAGTCAGATGTGCATAAAATTATTAGAAAAAGAGAAATACGAGAACAAACTTTAAAATTCGATTAGAATGACTTTCTAAATACTTAAAATATGGTGAGAGAGAGTTTACGAGAGCGAACTAGAAGAGAAAGCATGGCCATTGTAGTGAGAAAAATCCACACAAACTTATGCATATTCTTCATCTTTTCAAAAAACACAGTATACTTTCTTCTGGGTGTGATGTTAGCAAATTTAGAAATCCACTTTATATAATAATACAATTAATGTATATTAATGTGATTATACTTATTTAATTTAGAGAGATTCATACTCTTTTTATTACACATAACTGACATCTTTGTAACTGGGGAAAAAAAAAACTCACATTTATGTTTGAATTACAGAAGTAAAGGGAAAAGAATATGATATTATTGGGAAATTTTCATTTCTCAGTGCAATAATTTCGTTAGATCAACGTATATGTACATGGCATTTACAGAAAAAGAAAATCACGTAATGAAAATTAAAGATAATTCCAATAACAGATTACAAATTGTAACAGATTAAAGGCCGTTAGAGAAAATGCTCCACTTCTTTGCGTTTTGTATGTTTGCCTAATAATTAATGGAAAATTTACGTTTTTAAAGAATAACAATATTTGAATGCTATGTTTCAAAATGTATTTTTTTAGTCTTAAATTTCTAAAACATATGTAGTTGATTTCTATGTTTTCAAAATATACCTTTTTAATTTTCAAATGGTTAAAAGTAAGTTGAAACTGTTATTCAATTGATTTATTATTTCACAACATTTTGAATTTTACAAATAATTTTTAAATATTACATCTTCCATCTCTAAAATTATTTTTAAAATTATTTAAGATAATAAAGAACATTACCAATGGACTCCAACCAATGCATAAGTCGCAATTAAAGATCATATAACCAATTTTCAGCAATAACAATCAACCAAAAAGGGTTTCAGAACATTTGTACTCACTAAAAACCCTTTGAAACAACTTCGAATCTGTTGGAAAACGATTTACGACACACTAAAACAACCTTCAACCCCACTGGACAATATCTTAAAACCTCGAAACCTCCAAATCTAGCATCCAACCATAATGGGTAAATTTAAAATTCTAAATAAAAATCAAGTGGGCAACCAAAAAGATCAACCCATATCGACAGGGGGTGAGGGAGAGAGAGGAAAAAATAAAATAACATAAAATTTTAATTGATTTTACTTTATCTTATTTTCTTTTATTCTTTCCTTCTAGACATACCCAATTATAAATTTATCGATATATAAAATCCTTTTCTCTTTCTCTTCAAAACAAAATTCCAAAATTAAAAGTCAAATCCCCAACTTAAATTGAATCTCAATAAAATCAAATTGAACTTCCAAAATTAAAAAAATATCCTTAATTAATATAAATTACTGAAATTACATTACTAACAAAATTTGGGGTGTTACATTCTTCCCCACTTACGGAACTTTCGTCCTCGAAAGTTTACTCCAGGAACAGCTACGGGTATTGGGCCTTCATCTGATCCTCTCACTCCCAAGTGGCTTCCTTGAACTGATGATTCTACCATAGGACTTTCACAAATGCTATCTCCTTGCGGCATAATGTCTTTACCTCTCCGACGAGAACATCTACAACTTTCTCCTTGTAGCTCAAGTTGTCATTCAAATGCAAGGGCTCAAAGTCAACTAAATGGGATGGATCTGTCATGTACTTTCTCAACATCGAAACATGGAAGACATTATGAACATAAGACAGTGATGGAGATAATGTCAAACGATAAGCTACAGGGCCAATTCACTCTAAGACCTCTGCCAATGAATCTCTGACTCAACTTCCCTTTCCTACCAAACCTCATAATACCTTTCATAGGTGCCACCTTTAAGAACACTTTATCACCAGTCTCAAATTCCAGGTCCTTATGTCTTACATCGACATATCTCTTCTGTCTGCTCTAATTTGTTTGCATACGAGCCCTGATCTTCTATATTGCCTAATTCGTGGTCTACACTAGTTTAGGCCCTAGCAATTTTCTCTCTCCTACCTCATCCCAGCACACAGGAGACCTGCAACACTTCCCGTAAAGGGCCTCAAAGGGCGACATTCTAATAGTAGACTGGTAATTGTAAGTAGGTGAAAGTTGGGCAGTTGATATCACAAGGGTAGAACCAGCTGCCTTCACATCTTCTTCCGGTCTGGGGAACAAGGCTCGGGAGGGCATATGAAAAGTTAGTATCGAAGCATAAGGTTCTGGAAAAATCTTGGAAATAGACATTAGTATAGGTATTGGTTAGCTCGTAACAAGCTTTGGGAGTAGGGTTACAGGAAACTCTGGGAACAATGGACAAATTTAGCTAAAATATAATTTATAACCTAAAAACGACTTTCAATATAGGAATATGTATCTGTGTGGCAGAACCTAGTGGTAGCAGAAACCCAGAACGAGTGACGCTACCTTCATCACTGATATTAGAAGTAATAAATGAAATATTGAAATTCATAACCCTTACTTTGACATTGTTTTGGAACACCAAATCATTAACTCAAGAGTGAATACATCATGATTTGGTAAAGAACCTGAATGTTCGAAATGTGGAAAGAACCACAAATGCCCGTGTTTGATGGAAACGGGTATATGTTACCGCTGTGGTAAAAAAGGCCATATTAGAAAGAATTTTGTATATTTTCAACAAAAGACTAGAAAAAGACAAGAACAAATTACAAGAGAAAATCAATCAGAACAAGCTGCACAGGTGGGCAGCAAAAACAAAGAGTTCTGCCTGAAACAACGGTTGGTACGAAGAAAAAATAGAGTCATACATCGGGTGTTCCGACCATTTAGTAGGCTCTATTCGAAATTTGGCAACCGACATCCCCTAGAGAATAATAATTGAATTTAACGGTAAATCTTCGTGTGAGGTTTGTGTGGAAGACTCTTTGAAATTCTGCTTGTTTTGTCAACAATCTGGATATATGCATGGTGATTGTTCATAGAGGCAGGAGGAGAAACCAAGCATGCATTCTAGAGAAACGATGTTTGGAAGATTATCTATTAGAAACTAGGTATATGAAGATTTAAGGAAAGAAGAAAATTGGGGAGAAAAAAAGGGAACAAAAGAATGTAAATATTGTAAATAAGACTAGTGCTATAAATAATCAATGATGTGAATAAATAATTTGGAGTTTGTGTAACTAATATGTGGTAAGTATTTAAGTAGGATAGAATTTATACTTAACCAATATTTGATTACTTTGCAAAGGAATCATGCTGAGAAGCGGGAAACATTGAGATCAAACTAATACCGGTAAATCGGGAGAGGAAAGTGAAAGAGAATCTAGTCATCCTCAAGAAAGACTTAGAGAGGAAGAGCAATTGTTAGATAGATTCGCTTACATGCTACATGAGAGCCTGGGAATCATACCACTCAACCTCAACAAAAAATTATGGTATAGAGTGTTGGACATCGTTAGGAGTGATGGTGTTTGAAAGAACTACAGACCTTGATGATACTAAGGTATGGATTAATCAGTTAGAAAAGTGTTTCAAAGTAATGCAATACCTTGAAGAAAGGAAGGTGAATCTTGCGACCTTCTTACTGCAAAATTTGGCAGAAGATTGGTGGAGCATATTGGAAAATACGAGAAGAGAGAGAAATGAAATTACTTGGAAAGAATTCCGTGGAGTTTCTATGAGAAATTTTATCGTTGATCGTTTCGTGACGTGAAGCAAAATGAATTCCTATAGCTTGTACAAGGTAGTATGGCTGTAGCAGAGTATGAGTTAAAATACACTGAACTTTCGAGGTATGCTTTGAATATTATTGAGGATGAAACTGAAAGCTATAGAAGGTTCAAAATCAGATTGAGGAAGGAAATCAGGACCCTCGTGACGACAAATGCTGCATGGGTAGAATTTTCAAAGTTAGTAGAAGCAGCTATAAGGGTCAAAAGAAGAATGATGGCAGATGAAGAAGGACTAGAAGATAGTCTGTTTCGTAAATAAGTTGAATAAAGAAGAACAAAAAATTCTATCCATGGAGTAGGAATTAAAGGATTATTTAAGCAAAAGGGAACCCCAAAATCAAGATCTACCTTTGGAGGAGCAAGTCATTTGGGGAAAACTTTTGGACAACCGTATTTGGTACAAATAAAATTGTCGGTAGCCAGTGCTAACCAAAGACCCTGGTGCCCAAGTTGCAGTAAATATCATTGGGGAAAATGGCCAGAGAAGACATACACTTGTTATAAGTGTGGTTAGGCAGGGCATTTTAAACGTGAGTATGTCCCCAATTGGCAGGCAACGAGGGTGGGAATGTTTCACAGATGGTTAGCCAGGGAATGAGGCCATCAAGCTCAGGAAGTGTAGGTGGAGCCATGCAAAAAGAGACCAAGGAACAAAACCAAACTCAGGGAAGAATGGATACCTTTATTCAAGATAAAGAGATGTCGAATGTCATAAAGGCTAAAGGCAAGACTCCTAAGATGTGACTCTAAGTCAGATGTTGTATCAAATCTTATTTATAAATAAAATTTGTTGTTTGGGTGTGTGACGATGATTTTTTTTTTTTTAAGGAGGTGATAAATTGTAAACCCTCGAATCTCACATAAGTAAGATAGGGTAAAATATAAGTTGTGGTTAAGTTTAGTTCAGAGGACAAAAATTTCACTTTTTTTTTAAGAGGAATAAAAGTGGAGGAAAATTTCGTAAGTGTTGAAGATTTCACTGTAAGGGCTAAAATATAAGTTGTGGTTAAGTTTAGTTCAGAGGACAAAAATTTCACTAAGTATGGGAACTATGCATTGGTACAATGCATTGAGGGAGGGTTGAGAAGCAATGACCTTGTCATTGGATGAGTTAAGATTGTTGGTTAATGGCAAGGAGAAAGACGTGAGGCTTGTGGACA
This sequence comes from Benincasa hispida, assembly GCF_009727055.1. Taxonomy (NCBI): domain Eukaryota; kingdom Viridiplantae; phylum Streptophyta; class Magnoliopsida; order Cucurbitales; family Cucurbitaceae; genus Benincasa; species Benincasa hispida. Next base: position 39,630,245 of record NC_052358.1, read on the forward strand.
CATGAGGTAGGCAACCACAAAGGATTCTTTGAGGTTATGTGTGAGCAAATGGTGGTCGAGTCCTTGCCATGTGCTAGAGATGGTAAGGTATACGGCAGCTGTAAACGGGTAAAATGTGTGTCATCTTTAAAGCATATGGACAATGATAAATATGAATCATACAAGCTCATGTTGCCATAAACTTGATGACGTAAAGGTGGAAATGGAATGTGGATGTTGTGTTATTCTTATTCACACTTTATGCGATACTATTTCTAGATATGTGTTATTAATGAGATGCTTGTAATATGCTATGCGTTGTCACAAGTTTCCTTGCGCTGAAACCAAGTATAATTCCAATGCAAGATTCTCAGAGTAATCTGAGGTCGAACACAGGGATTGTTTTCGTTAGTGTGTTACTTTTTTTATATATGCGACCAGTTTTTAGAATTAATAAAGATTGTGTGTTTGTGTAGGAAATTAAATTGCGATAAACATAAATTGCAATAATATAATAAAAGTGCGATAAAAGTAAAGTCCTAACTATTATGATACAAGATACAAGATACATGATATATGTTACTGAGTTCGAGGCTGACTGTGAAGTTTATACAAAGGATCGTGGTATGCGGTGGCAAGTCTTTATGAATAAATCAGAAATAGAAAAAATAACTAGTACAAACATCGCAAGTTCATTAATTGTGTTAAAGATGTAACTAAGGTTCCACTTTCCCTTAGCATACACCTCTCAGTGATCGGCCGCGTTCCTATATCTCTATTGTGAAACAGGGATGAACGTGATGAACGCAAGGTTGCTTCCATCTCTAGAAGTACTTCTCGCTTTAGTTAACGCATTCTTCCATCCCTTTCTCGATAGGCGGAATGACATCTTCACTTCTTCTCTCACAGGTGAAGATGTCGTCTAGCATGCTTTAGCTAAACATAACTATTTCCTTAACACAAATTAATTTACTTGCTTAATTCTTACTAATTACTAGGGGATTAAGAAAACATCATGGATAAAGTGAATAATGGATGAACGAAATAGACAGAAAAATGATAATGGAAATGATCATAACAATTAATACTAAGATTAAGCATCTGATACATGGTGTAAATGATAGAGATTAAGAAGATGAGTACAAGTGATGAAAAAGAGATAGAAAGAAATACAGAAGAGTGTCAACGTCTTGACACAGATCTGGACGGAGGATTTGCTTGCCGACGTGTGGAATGGATGAAGAGAAGAGCTTCCCTTTCAGGCATGCTCATCTGGTAGAAGTGACCTTCGTACAGAGCTTCAGCGGCGGGGATTGAAAGGATTCTTTGCCCGGAGACTCATCTTTCGGACTTGTCTCTTAATTCTTCCTGGGTCTACTCTGATCGACTTTTCAGACCAGTCTCTCTCTCAATATACAAGTATCAAATATGCCCTTATCAACTATATCTTCTCAATGGAATTGCAAAGGCTATTTATAGGCAAAGCTTTGACTCTTTGTTGTGTGGTCCCCACTTTATTGTTAAGGAAGTTCCTGAAATGATGGAGTGAATATTCCTTCTGTTACGCAATCAATCTCGTTAGAAATGCACAGTGATTAGCTGTACACACGTTTGAATCCTCTGCAATTGCGTTGCTCTTTACATCTTCGATCATTTGCCCGCATGCGGTGTTGTTTTTTATTACCACATAAGGTTGAAGTTAAGCTCTGGATCGATTGTTGCATGCGCCGTCATTGCGTTGATCATCTTTTCATTCTTGATTGATGGGCGCAATGCGATGGAGATGCGTTGTTCATTTTATCTTTGAGTCATGAACGCATACGGTGACTTGTTTTCCTACAAAACAGAATTGAAACATCCTTTTCTACCATTACAATGGTGTTAGTGGGTGTATTGACGATAATTTATAATTCTCGCATTTCTTAGCCAATTCTCATACTATCGACACAACTTTTCTTCCTTTTAGCCGCAATATCTAAATAAAACAGTATAAATAACTTGTATTTCTACAAGTTATCAGCAGCCAAGTGATTCGAGGTTAGTTGAACACTTGAGAGGGGCGAGGCAAAGTCCTTGCATTGAAGCTATGTGATGGCTAGGCCCATCTTCAGGTTAGGAAAGCCTCATGGACGCATGCAGCAAAGATGGCCTAGGCAAGGGGACTTGTAAGTCGGATCATGTTGGTGTGCAATGAAGGAACTGCTGGGGTTGATGCCCTAAAGTATTGTGCCCTGTAGTTTGTAAACAATTTGTACGAACGCTTGTGATGTATAATGTATGATATTTACTTCACTTCTTGATTTTGATCAGTTGGTCGTTTTATTTACTTTACCACAAACCAATAAACTGAAATCCCTAGTTATCTTTATGTAACTTAAGCATGTATGTGGTGACATACAAGTGGATATGTCTTAAGTAATAACCAAAATGGTCTATAGTATATGGATATAGGAGGGAAACCTTATCGTAGTAACGCTTCAGATTTGGTTCGCTTTGTCAAATAGTTACAAAATTTGTGACTTGTCACAGATGGCCTGATCTTGATCATTGGTGTATGGGACATGCGAACTCACAGAGGTGCCGATCTCGTATATAATCCGAGCACAAAGTTTGTAATAGAGAACTGAACCAGTCGTGAGAACGTGTGCAGAACCTATGGCACCTCGGTCTCATAACTCAATGCAACTAATACCATCTTGAAATAGTCTTGTCAATTGTTCAATGGGAAGTTGGGATCGGACAAGAGACTTCACTTCACCTAGTATGACATAGGCAATATTTGTTATATAATTATTATAGTTTATTTAATAATTAATTTATGAAATTAATTAATTTTTTTAATTTTTAAAATCAAATAGATTTTTAATACAATAAAATTTGATTTTTGGATAAAATTAAAAAAAGAAAAGAAAAAAAACACAAAATAGAAAAAATGGGTTTTTTCCATTATCCACCACTTAACTAGCTCACACATGAAGCAATCATTTTGCCTTGTCTTCTCCAAGCATGAGCTGCAACTCATGCAGCTCTTCTCTTTGCATGTTGATCTGCAATATAATGAGAAGATTGGAGAGTGAAAATCGGGCATGCAATCTACAGAATTTTGAGAGAAAATTCGGTTTGAAGAATGGTTCTTCAACCATGGTTGTTGTAGTGAGCTTTTCTCCTTCATCCCTTGATTCAAGCTTGTTTTGAGTCCCACAACTCAATCTAGAGCACCAAGAGAATAGTGGGGAAGATCTTGAGGTGGTTTATAACAAGATATGGAGAAGATTACAATTGGAGAAGAAGCTTTGAAGATGTTCTACAAGAGGTATGTCTTGAAATCTATTTTTCTGCAGTAGCATGCTTTATATTATGTCAAAATTAGTGGATTTGAATGCTTAGATGATCCTTGTGCTTCCACTGCAATTGATACAATCCTACAATTGGTATGTTATTTTTATAAGCTTATTTATCTACATTTATTAAAGATTTTCTATATTTGCTTAATATACACTATTATTGGTGTATACGAAATCATACATTCATATATATTTTATAAATTTATATAGGTGAATGAAATGATGCCTTACCAGAGGAAAAGAGAACCAATAATGACAACTCAACTACGTAATAATATAATCTTGAATACTATTTGAATTTTGTATTTTGAGGGCTAACTAATGTTGTTGGTGAAAGACCTCGATTATAAGAGATCCATGAGTGGAAGCGGATCATCCAAATCCCATTTTGATTGAAACACAAATTTACAGTAAACATACAGATTATGCATTCTAAGCAAAATTACAACATGATTTTTAGACAACAAAAAGGGTTCAAATGATTATACCTTTGAAGAACACTTCTTCTTGTATAACCCTCGAACAGTCATGAACTCTTCGAACAGAAACAAAAACTCGAACACAACAACCTTGAATACTTTCTTCAAGAATCTCACGAACCAAAAACGAGACACAATCACTTGGATTCCTCGATATACTCGGGGTGAGAACCCAAGAGTTGTGGGCTCTAACTATTTTGGTCAAGAGGGAGTTTTAAAGCGTTTTGAGGAGGAAGACGATTGAGGAAGAAGAACTATCATATAACAAGATTCTCCAATTGTGTAGTCTCAAAGTCTATCGTATAGGCTTTGTTAATTTCATGTAGATTCAACTATGAAATTTTTTTTATTTTATTTATCTAATTTGCCACAAAAACCATTTAACCACCCACCAAGGTAGTTAGAGAGAAAAAATGATTAATTATCCAAAATAATAAATAATATAAATAATTATGATAACCAACTTATCATATTATATTTATAACCTATAGTTTTAATATTGCATCATATACAATATAAATTATAGTTCTTTTTCTCTATTTTATGACATTTAATATAAATCATATTCATATTAAATTTAACAACTATGAATCTCATTCATAGAAAATGTATTTGAATCACATTCAAATATTTATTCCTCTAACTAAACTATAATGTATCAAATATATCATATATAATTAAATTCCCTCTTATTAATTTGAACAATTCGAATTAACCTAAAAACTAATTCTCAACTAAATCTTTTTGAGCTACCAAGGGGACCTTATGGAGCTATAGCTTGAAGCTCCAACAGTACGTGAATAATCAATTAAACTCTTACATTATCCACCATCTGATAACTATCGAGGACACCACTAAAGACTGACAGCTGCACTATTCACAGTACAGATATATTTCTGTGTCCATTGAATATAACCAATCAACAGTACGATAACCTTTCACAAATTGCTTATAAGTACAACTGGGTCAAATTACCGTTTTTCCCCTGTAGTTACATCTAACTCCTTAAGTACCACTGATTTCTCTAATGAACAATAGATCATAGTCCTACTATGACTAAACCTCTATTAGGCCAAAAGAAGGTGTGGGGCCACATTGTTCAAGACCCGAAATCAACACTTAAGGGAACAATTTATTTACTTACCCCTGCTTCGGGGAAGGAGTGAATTCCATGTTGTGTAGTTGAGTTCTCAGCTCCCTAATAAGATGAATCCCCAAAATGGTAGGCTTGTTGAGTCGGCGATCTGGCCACTCTCACCCATACAAATCAAAGGACCGCTCTTATAGGCAGGAGTTCACAATTCACTAAGGATTAAAGTCATGTGACCTATGGTCATCCTAATGAAATGAAAGTCTCTATTATGAACAGTGTTATATAATGAGACTAAACATTTTGTGGTATTGTCTTATACAAACTTCTTTATATAAAATATCCCTGATCGCATATCTAATACATGAATGATAAGGATCAGATCATTTGTAGCACTTTACAACATTTGTAACACCTATAAAGTGGGCCGTACCCATAGTGTTATCAAGATAAGGTACCCAGCCTTATCCATATACTACAAACCATTTAGATTATCACTTAAACATGATCCACCTGTATGTCTCCACATACATGTTTAAGTTACAACAATAATCTTGGATGTTAGTTTATTGGTTCGTGGTTAATGTAACTAAAATGTCACATATTTCATAGACAAAGTGAAAAATATCAAATATTATTAATCACATACAAGTTTGTTCATAAAAGATTTACAAACTATAGGATCCCACAAGATTTAGGACAATAATCCCAACAGTTAGTACATTCACTAACTACTTTATCTAGCTTTTATCATTTAGATGACAACCTTATTCTAGGAAATTATTCAATACTTTATTTTGTAATGTTAATAGATCATGAATAGAAGCTATTAGTATTTGTTGTGCTATGAAGTATTTTATGTGTGTAGATTTTAACTAAAATTGAGTATTTGAACTAAAAGTTATCAAAATCTAATTAATTCAAAAAATATTTTTGAGAAAAAAGTTACCTCTTCTATAGCTATAGAATGATTTATATAGCAAAAATGAAATGCTATCAAAAGCTTATTATAATAATTATAATAATTGCAAATGATTAAATACCATTACTATAGCATACAATAAAAGCTATAATTACTATACTACAACGTTGAAAAAAGGCTATTATATGTTAAAGATATCACATTATTTTGGATATATAAACGTATTATAGCTTTAATAAAAATTGCTGTCAAATGTTTTTACAGCAATGCATATAAGCTATATCTTCATACTCTATAACATCATCCATTATATCTTTAAAAAAATGCTATAAAAAGCCTCAGATTTTTAATAAGATGGGCTGTCAAAACTTTTGAAAAAGGCTATAAAAAGTCTATAATAATTTTTTTCGTTAGCTATCCTATATGTTATTTCTTGTAATATTTCCATAGTGAAGTCATGATATACATGAGATCTTTGAGACCCACTTTAACACACATATTACGTAAGTAAGGTGTTTAATTCGAGTTAAGCCTCAAGCTCAAGAAGAATTTGATGATAGGCTCTATTGCACGCTCAGGGTCTATTATCATCACAACTCATCCCAGTTTAGGTAGGGAGACATTGGGTAGGGTGTGAAAAGAAATGGGTCTAAATCTTCAAGTTTCACTAGATCCTTTCGGTAATCAATTTGTAGGAGAACTTTAACGTCGTCTAGGTAGCTGCAATTAAAGCTTGCGATAGTAAGAGCTTGGTGATGACAACTTAAAGGAGAAAGTGAGGAACGACATGCTGCTCTCTTTTCTAATAGCTTAATGAACTAAGAAACGACATGCAACTTAGAGGAAAAAGACGGTTGGAGTAGTCAAATGGAAATCAAATGGGTAAAGAAAATGATTCATATGAGCAAAATACATCGTTTGGGCTTTAGCACAAAACATGTCATTTTGGGATTCTTTATTGATGGTCTTCGATCGTCAACATATTTAGTTTTGTTAATGGGCAATGCCCGTCAACATAGGTTAACTTTGTGCACGTAAAGTTATGACTGCATGCGTCTAAAAAGTGTTGGAGTTGATGCCCTAAATCTCGTGGGGTCTAGTAGTTTGTAAACATATATACGAACAAACATATGTGATGTAATAATATGAGATATTTTCTTCACTATAGTCTTTTTGATATGAGATATTTTGTTACATTAAGGACAAACTAATAAACTAAGATCCCTGGTTATCGTTGTAACTTAAGCATGTATGTGATGGCATACAAGTGGATCGTGTATTAAGTGATAACCTAAATGGTCTGTAGTAGATGGATAAAGGAAGAAACCTTATCCTGTTGACACTACAAGTGTGGCCTGTTTTGTAGATGTTACAAGTGTTGTAAAGTACTACAAATGGTCTGATCCTGATCATTCATGTATTACACATGCGAGCGGAGTTTCTCTATACAAAAGAGTTTGTATAAGATCGGACCACGAAATGTTTAGTCTTGTTATTGATAGAGACTTTCATTTCACTAGGATGACCACAGGTAACATGACCTTAATCCTGAGTGAGTTGGGGACTCCTGCCTATGAGGGTGGCCTTTGATTTGTAAAGGTGCGAGTGGCCAGATCGCCAACTCAAACCTACCACTTTGGGGATCCGTCTGATATGGGTGCTAAGAACTCAGCTACACAAGATGGAATTCACTTCTTCCCCAATTTAGTGGTAAGTAGATAAATTGCTCCCTTAAAGGGTGATTCTGGGACTTGAACAATGTGGCGCCACACCTTATCTTGGCTCGAGAAGGATTTACTCATAGTAGGTGTAACACCTTAACCTAATTTGGAAGGCATGAGAAAATAAGATATTAAAATTGGAAACGAGAAATATAAATTAAATTGGGAGGAATTTAGGAAGAATTTAGGAGGAATTTCGATAAGTTAAGAAATTTAGTAATATTTTCCTAAAAAAAAACATTACAGCTACGGTTAATTGAAAAATTGGGAAATTAATAGAAGAATTTGGGAATTAATTGAAAACCGGAAGACAGAGGAGAATTTGGGAAGAATTTGGAATATTAAGGTGCTTTTCTTTTGGAAACTTCTTATTGGATGGCTTGGAGGTTAAGGGTTAATTATCTGTGCAACTGGAAGATAAAACTGTAAGTGGTATCCACGTGTTGCAAGTGGTGAAGGAAGCATTGGACCAACCTACGTGTGATGCCAAGCGAGATGGGAGAGAGTAGAAAGAGAGAGAGAGCAAGATTGATTTGAGCAAGAGAATGGGAGAGAGCGAGATTGATTTGAGCAAGAGAATGGGAGAAAGCGAGATTGGTTTGAGCGAAAGAATGGGAGAGAGCGAGATTGGTTGAGCGAGAGAATGGGAAAGAGCGAGATTGGCTTCAGCGAGAGAATGGGAGAGAACGACATTGGAGAGAGCGAGAAGGTGGGAGAGAACGAGATTGGAGAGAGCGAAAAAGTAGGAGAGAGCGAGAAAGTGGGAGAGAGCGAGACCAACGAGACCAGCGAGAGCGAGAGCAGCCTGTGCACGTCAGCAATGCATACGTCCGGTGCTGCATTCGAACGTCACGCCCAAGCAATCAAATGGCTTCGCCTATGCATTGAACGGTCGGATAAGTATTTAGGCGTTGAATTTGGTCGCGTTCTTATAGATTATACATTGGAAACCCTAATTGAATACAAACAAAGGATGAAGACGTAAGAAAAAACATCAATAAAAAAATTAGGTGTCTTATTAAGAGAAATTCTTAAACCCTAAGAAATTGTGGTGGATGTGTATGGAAAGAACACCTTGAGACAAAGTGAGGTAAGCTTGTGTTGATGAGGGGAGAAGTAACCACTTGCCCATGCAGCCAAGTAGGTGGTGTCAACACCATTGGAGGTTTGAACGCCTATAAATAGAGCCTTTGGGATTTCATTTCCAAATCACAAATCATAAAATTTGTAAAAAGAGGGGGAGAGTAGAGTGCATTGGACAGTGAGGGTGGAGAAGAATGCATCAATTTTGGACGAGGAGATATCCCAATCTACTCAAGCGTTTGATGTAATTCCAAAGCCATCTGAAAGATAAGAGAGTCTAGTTTTTATGGTGAGGCTGCCGGAGAAGAAGCTCTAAGGAATTGGGCTAGAGAATGAGGAAAATACAGAGAGGTCGAGCTGTTAGGTAAGCTGAGCCAGTCTTGATTTTTGGATGATTCCGGCCAAACCATGAAGAGTTATGAGCTAAGATTTTATGTTAAGATTCTGGAGACATTTTACAATATCTTTGTAGAAGGAAGTATCTCAAAATAAGATTTAGAACTATGAGTAATCTAAGCTTACAGTTAGATCTGGATTCTAGGAGTAAAAAGGGAGCTCGAGGTAGAAAAGGGAACTATTAGAAAGGCTCCTAAGCAATTAAGGTGAGTGTTATAGCTTTATAGTTTTGATATATCATGAGTGTTACAGCTTTGTTAGTAAAAGTATATCGTGAGTGTTATAGCTTTGGATACTTAACGCATATCGTGAGTGTGATGTTGCTTTGATAAATAGATGCATAGTAGGAGTGTTATTATAGCTTTGTTACATACTGTTTATAGATATAGTTTTGATATGTATACCTTTGGTACGTGTGAAGCATCTTGTGAGCATTATATTATATAGCCTTGATATAAAAAGAGGATTTTGAGTATATATACAGTGTTGATAGTAAATGCATATTATGAATATTTATTTAACGCTATACTTTGATATAGAAATATAGGCATAAGTAAATGCAAAATATATGCTTTTGGTGATATGATGATTGCCATGATATTGTTTGTGTAGTAAATATGAAAACTGTGATTATGCCTGGGATGTGGTTAGTATGCTTAAAAAAAGGTGCTTGGCGGGAAATATTGGTCAGCTTCGGTCGGCGGAAAATAATGGTCGGCTTCGGTCGGTGGGAAATAATAGTCGGTGACGACCGACGGAAAATATGGTCAAGTACTTAAGCATGACTAGTGGGATAAATAAAATGGTCGATGTGCACATTGGTGGGAATTGGGGTCATAGGAAGGTTTCCATAGGTGATTGTATTGATTGATGATATGATATGCATGCTACGTGTAGCATTTTGGAATAAAGGTTAATCATTGCATGAATAAATCCATGATCATGCATGGGTACACTGTGATTATTATTATGTGATTGACTTCCCAAAAATGATGATTTTCAAAGTGTTTTCTGTCTTAAAAGAACCACTCACTGGGCTTAGTAGCTCACACTCTTCAAAATGTTTTCTTAATCCCCCCTCCCCCCCAAGTAGCGGAAGGTGAGGAGTTCCAGGATACTGCTAAGGTCAAGGTCTGCCACGTGCCACAATTACACTTCTGTTGGATTTTACGGTTGTCATTGTAAACCTTGTTGTTAAATATTTAAGTTGTATAAACCTTATATCATTATAATATAAGATGGGCCTACTTAGTCCGTCGTAGTTTGTCTCCTTGACTTAATCATTCCGCTGTGTATAAATTATAGTATGGTATCAGAGTTATTCCGCAAGAGTCATTAGGCAGTAAGTGTTAGCACAAGGGTTGATAACTGCTACAGTCGCATCCCTTTCCCAGGCTCGGAGGGTGGTCTAGGGGCAGGGTGTGACAATAGGACTATTATGTATTGTTCATTAGAGGAATCAGTGGTACTTAAGGAGTTAGATGTAATTACAAGGGAAAAAGGGTAAGTTGGCCTGACTATACTTACGAGCGATTTTTGAAGGGTCATCGTATTGTTGATTGGTTATATCCAATGGACACAGAAATATATTTGTAGTGCGAAGAGTGTAGCTATCGATTTTTATTAGAATGCTAGGTAGTTAACGAATGGTGCATATTGTGATTAAAAAGTTTAGTCAGTTATTCACATACCGTTGAAGCTTCAAGCGATAAGTCTATAAGGTCCCTTTGTTAGCTCAATGAATTTATGTTGAGAATCAGTTTTTTAGTTAGTTTAAAATGTTCATATTAACAAGAGAAAATTTGATTATATATGATATAATTAAATTGTATCAATTATATGAGATATAATTTACTTAAAGTCTTAGATACATTAATTGGAGAAATTATTATTAAATGCTATAAGGGAGAAAAAAACTATGATTTATATATTGCATGAGATGTGATATTAAAACAATAGATTATGAATATATTGATTATATTTGGAATCAATTACATGATAATTGGTTATGGTTTTTTCTCCCATAACCAACATAGTGGGAAGTTGTGATTAATTATGGTAATTGATGGTTAAAATGTAAATTGTTTTTTTACAATAAGCGATCATTACGAATTTGTGAATCGTGCGATCAAAAGCATGAGTTATACGATAGTTTGAGAGCATACACATGTTTTCTATACGATAGTCACTAGTCCTCTAAACGATCCAATACACTGTCTATACGATAGACTAAATCTATCTCCCACTTACTCGATCGTCTACACGATCTGCCAAATTCCTCCAATCCTCTACCAAATCCTACAGAGCCCACAACTTCTAGATTCTCATATCGAGAATACCAATGCAGTCGTCTGGTTGTGTCTGTTTCTTATCCGAGGGACGAGTGTAGATTGGTTCTTGTTTAAGTTCTAAGTGGTCTAAAAAGCACTTGAAAATTGCTTAAATTGCCTTTAATTTAGAGTTAATATTGCTAGTTGGTGTTGTTTAATGATTTTTTGAGTGAATTCGAGGGAATCGAGTTATAAGAGCAGTTTGCGCATAATTGGACAAAAGTTGGTGTAAACATCCAAATATGAGGTGTTTACAGCCAACCACGCAAAAAGGAGGGGAAACGAGGCCAAGAAGCATGAAAAAGGAGAGTTACAGCACCCTAAAACTCTAGACACGATACTAGAACCGAGAGGGTGTCTGGCACTTGCACCGCGGCGCTGCAGGCATGTAGACTACTTCACATAGTGCCATGATGCTGTGACCGAAGAGGTTATTTAACCTGCATTTTATTCACTCAAAAATTATCTAGTCTTCGTAGGATGTTGACTGAGGATAGAAGAGAGATGTTTGAATGAGTAGAGGCTATTGGAGATTGATTAGGAACTCAATGACGAAGGTCAAGAGGTCGTGATGAGATGGTGGTGGTGGTGAAAGGAGATCGAATTACTCAATTTTATCTCCTTATCTTCCCTATTTGTTGTTGTGATTATTATTATATTAGAGACTTTGCATTTTAAGAAAATGAGGAGCTAAATCCATCAATATCTAGGGTGTTGGTTGAGTTTATAGATTGTATTGAATTAATTATTAATATTTGGATATTTTTTATGAGCATGATTGCATTTTTATTTGTCTGTGCGATTTTTTTACTACCTGGTCATTAATCGAATGTTTTAGGGCTAAATTTTCTACTTGAGAGAGAAGACTTTTAGTTGGACATGATGGATTAGATTGTTATTAGATTATGCATGAAAATGATAGGGAGATAACAAGGGTTGCAATTGAAGGTTCGTAATGCTACACTAGTATAATAATTATGAAGAGACTCAAGTTAGATTACTAAGGTTAGAACGGATTAAGGTTAAAATAGGATGTCCTAAATCTAGACTTCCATAATCATGCAGTTAAGTAAATTATCTATTTGTTAATGAACGTCCTTGAAATTCATAACAAACAACAACCTCAAACTTGTTTCAAATTGAAATACTCGACTTTTGATGGAAATTTATTACTTCAACACGTACGCTTGTGTTTTTCAGCATCTTCAATGATGAAGATTTCTTGATGGGCACTATGATAACACCTAAAATGTGCTATCTTAGTGCCTCCAATCTTGCTTGTTTATGATGTTTAATGTATTTATTTGTTCATATTTGTAGAATCTCGAGCAATTCATGCATTTCGAAGCGTTATGGGGTTGTTCGGGGTTAATTTGAAGCAATTAGAAGTTAAAAAGAGCAACCATGCTACAAGAAGTGAAAAAATGACCAAAATGCCCCTAGGAGGCTTGGCACAGTGGCACTGCAAATGACGCAATTCATAGAGAGTCGTAGCATAATATTGCTATGGCACTTCAGAGTTTGATGCAGGCGATACGTGCGACAGCACTGTGGCAACTTGTTGCCACCTGAGGGCTAATTAGGCTTTCGATGCTATGACGGTAAATAGTTTCTATAAATAGTGCACTTCGATTTTAGGGCAAGAGAGAAGAAGCGAATTGGCCAATTTTAAGAGCTCTTAGCTGGTTTTGGCCATTCTTCGCCAAAACCCACTAGATTCGTTTAGATTTCGAGTTGTGTATCATTATTTTGGTGTAGGGATTCATGTTATGATGAATCGTTAAAGCCCCAAACGTCGATTTTGAAGTTTGTTGGGCGATTTTCTATGGTTTAATGAGATTATCATATATGGTTTTCGAGGCTTCTATTTCTTATTGTTTTCTATTCTTTATTGAACTTCTAAGATCAACATGCTAGTAGATTAAACTAGCAGTAATAACTCTAAAAAAGAGCTAGTTTTCTATCCCTAATTCTATCTATTTTGTATAATTCTTATGCATAAAATGTTCATTTTATAGGTAAATTCATCATGAGATTCAAATGAGTCACTTAAAAGAAAAGCAAGCCAAAATGGAGCTTAGAAGGATCAAATATGAAGAAGACAGAAAATTATGAAATTGTCACTCAACGCAGCATAGTTACCCTATGGACAGCATAAGGCTACGCTAAAGGATAGAATGGGTGCTTTGAGGCAACGCATACAGCATATCAACCTTTGCTTAACACTGGCGCACTAAGCTCGAAGGTAGTAATAGCTTATATATGGCAACGTAACGATGCTACCCTCAGCATCATTAGACTACGAAAATCTCAGTGATTGTGTGTGCACCACTCCACATAGAAATGTAATCTTAGGGTCATTACCCTACCTCTACGCTTGAGGTTTAAAATCGATAAAGAGTGTTGCTACGCTGCGACTTAGGTATAAAAGAAAAAATTCAGTTTTTGCACGAAAAAAGGAGATGAAAATGAGAGATATTTCAGAGCATTTTTAGAGTACTTAATCAAATTTCAAGATTCTTTCTTCAATTTTTCAATTTTTTTTTTCATTCATTATTTGTAATTTCTCAAAAAAACCTTGTAGATTGAAGACAATGCAAGGTTCGGTGAGTCTTTCTCTTGAGAATAGTTAATTAATTGTAATTCTTGAGGATTTTATTGTTTCTTTATGAATTTCCATGTAATTCTTTATGAATTTCTCTTGAGAATAGTTATTAGTTGTAACTCTTGAGAATCAAATTCTTGTATGCAAATTTTACATAGTGGTTCTACATAATTGTAGAATTAGTTGAAAAAATAGGAACTTTTGTATGAAGAAAGACTTTTTCTAAATTTGTACTTGTATGCTCTAATTTAGTTTCATCCAATAAATCATGCTTTAGATCTAGGTTTTTCAATTCATAGAATGTCACAACAAAGAACCGTACTTCTTAATGCAAATTAGGATTAAACATGAAAATTACAGTCAATGAAGTAATTTTGACTAATTTAGGGTTAATTAGAATGTAATTCTCGATTAACTAATTGAGCTATTAGGCATTGCTTAATAGGTTGTGCAATTCTTGAATTTTCATATAATTTTTTATTTCAATGATGGGATTACAAACTAATGAGACTATTCACAAGAATTTGTTTATTGAGAAATTCAAGTTAATTTTTGTGCTCTACTTTTATCTCCAAATTACATTCCTTACATGTTTCTTTTTTATTCCTTTTACCCTCTGCCCCCTCCCCCAAATTACATAGAATCCATCAATTGATATAACTAGTTCATCGGTTCCCTGAGGATTCAACCTTATACTTACCTCATATACTACCATTAGATATAGGTTGTAGGCTTAGTGAAATTATAAATATTATTTGTAGGCGACAACAATTTCCTACCCTAACAGGTATCTTAATCGCTAATACTCTTATGTTTGTTCACCTACACCATGTATGTTGTAGTTATCCATAATTGTAACCGTGACATATTTAATTTGAGTAGCAATAGCTTTATTTATAGCTATGGTTCGATTTCTAGCTTTTCTAGGATCATCCGATAACAAAAGATATCGAAACCTAAGGAATGGAAATATGTTAGGTTACATTTGGCCAATTTAACTTCATGTTTAATCAATCCATGGGTTTAATATGACTAGCTAAGTGAATAGGTTTACATGACAACACTTAGTTAATGTAGGAATCGACATCCGCGTTGGTTTTTCCTAGGGAGTTTGTTTGACTTTTTAAGATAGTCGATTAGGCTTGATAAGTAGAAAACCCATGAATCTTTATAAGATAAATATATGAATTAATCCACAGATAGCCCAAAAATCTCATAATCGGAGAAGGTAATCTCATATATCATTTTCTCTCTCTCAATATCTTACTTCTACATTTTAAATTCATGCAATTTAGTTTTCCTATCAACTAAACTCAAAGCCCCCTGTCTATACTGTTTCCAAAGGTCGATTTTGCAAAGAAAATTTTTATGTTAAGCTCCTTGTGGTTCGACCTGATCTTTCTAGTAAAACTATTTATTAGTTGAGGTGCTAGATCGTGAATATAAATATTATTTGATTGATAGAAAGTCTTGATAACTTTCCATCCATCACACTGCTTGTCGACGAATAGTTCTAGTGATTTTTTTGTCCACTAATGAATTGAAAAACAAGTAATTCATGACTTTGACAAAACTTACGTATTTTTGTGTCAACAAATGTTTTTTTTATTGTAGGGAATATGAAGGATATAGTCATTATCCGTTTAAATGTCTAAATTACCTCAAACGGCAAAATAAAAGCTATGTTGTAACTTTATGAGGTAAAGATTCTAAATAAAGACAGTGAATCTGAAGATGTCAGAGCCCTTATCAGTCACATTACCAAGGATATTCAATTCAATTGTGCAAAAGTGAACAAAAGATAGAAGTTCTTGTTTAGAGGGAGTCTTACACTTGGGGGATCCTAAGTTTCATTGAATGGGAGTCTCAAACTTCGAGGGAGCCTTAGTGATCATTCACTGAGTTAGGCTCTTCATGTATTATGGTAATTGTCTTATTTCCAGATAAGTACAATGATGTAATCACATGACTTTATATTAGTGATATTATCTTTCTTCGGCACACTACCCCCAAGACGTAGGTATTATTACATCAAACTAAGTTACCAAATCTTATATTCTGCCTTTCAGTATTTTTATCTATGCTTTACTATTTGTCCTTGGGATTGTTGTAATTGTATGTAACATGTTACATTGTCTGTGCCAGATAACCCTTCTTTTAATCACTTATATAAAAGGCTACTTATAGACTCTTATTATGTACTTTTCTGCTTCAATCATTGATAATTTAGCTGCAGTTTAGCTGTTTCTAGTTCTTATGGTTACTTTCAAAAAAAGATTGTATCAAATTACTTTGAATATTTTGTTGAGTTATTAAAAATTGCACTAAGAAGATGTTTTCTTGAGCTTAGGAATTGGTTGGGGTATCCATACATTAAATGAGTTATTTCATGTGTTTTTATGTTGATTATGTAGAGACTGAACGTGTGGGTAGAAGTTAAAGCATTCTGATTAATTATATGAAGAAAAGAGGGTCTAAAGACAACTTTGGGTAGTATGCACATGAAGAGTGAGAAAAAGTGGCCAAAAAAAAGGTGTTCCAAGAGCGTCGCAATGCTCAAAATAGGGTTGTTCAACACTTGAAATACAATTAATCGACACTAGAAATCTGAGAGCACTAAACAGGGTAGTGTCACGGCACTATGCACTGCGATATGCTATGGATTCTACACAACGTATAGCATCACGCACTACAAGAAAATTGAGCTATTTCGGCAATCTTTTATCGGAGGGTATAAAAAACCTTTGAGAAAGATATACATTTATTGAAGGTATTGGAAAAACCTTTGAGAAATATGTACTTTTTGTTGAAAATTAATAAAAACCTTTGAAAAAGATATATATTTATTGGAGGTTTTGAAAAAACCTTTGAGAAATATGTAGTTTTTTATCGAAGGGTAATAAAAACCTTTGAGAAAGACATACATTTATCGGAGGCTTTGATAAGTTCTTTGAAAAATATGCACTTTTATTGAAGGTTAATAAAAACTTTTAAGAAAGATATACATTTATTGAAGGTATTTGAAAAATCTTTGAGAAATATGTACTTTTTATTTAAGGTTAATAAAAACCTTTGAAAAAGATATATATTTATTGAAGGTTAATAAAAAAAAACTTTTGAGAAATATAACAATGTTATTATTTATCAAAGGATTTCAGAAAACCTTTGAAAAAATTTAATTATTAAAAATGAGATTTATTTTAATAAAAAATATATATTAACATTTATCAAAGGTCGTTAAAATACCATTGGAAATACTTACTTTTATCAAAGGTTAGTAGAAGCCTTTGAGAAAAAATATGCATTTGTAAAGCAGACGCGTTGTGCTAAACGATGAGTAGATGATAGCCGTGCTGCACTAAACGATGAACAAACATGCTACACGATAGGCAGAATACTAAGCAATGGGTGTTGGGTGATAGACGCAGGTGCTGGGCGATGACATTAAGTGATTGACAGATGCGTTAGACGATCGTGAAGATGCACGCGACATTAAATGCTGAGGAGTGACGTGCTAGACGATCGGGCTATACGATAAATAAAGTACTGCACGATCAGTGAAAGCACTAGACGATAAGCGTAGAAGCTGGACGATAGCGCTAGATGATAGCCATGCTACGCTAAACGATGAGCAGACGCGTTGCACGATAGGCGGAATACTAAGTAATGGCCGTTGGGCGATAGACGCAGGTGCTGGGCGATGACGTTAAGCGATAGAAGAATACGTTAGGCGATCGTGAAGATGCGTGCGATAAATGATGAGAAGTGATGCATTAGACGATCGGACTATACGATTTGAAAAGTACTGCACAATCAGTGAAAGCGTTAAACGATAAACATAGAAGCTGGACGATAGCGCTAGACAATAGCTGTGCTGCGCTAAACGATGAGCAGACGCGCTACACGATAGACGGAATACTGAGCAATGGGCATTGGGCGATAGATGTAGGCGTTGGGCGATGACATTAAGCGATAGACGGATGCGTTAGACGATAAGGCGGCAGCGCTAAACGATGGAGGTAAACGATGGGCGCGGTAGCTGAACGATAGGCTATGTGCAAGTGATATTTATTTATTTATATTCTGAAATGATAACCAAAATTTCTGCCTTGCCCTGCCCTAGATCTCTAATTGCAATTTCTCGTTTTCTTTCATTTCTTTCTTAATCGATGAACCTCTGATTCCTCTTCTCAACGTCGACATGGCACTGAATTTTGAATTCTTCACCCTCGATTCCCTCGATTCCATGTTCAACTTCTCCTAATCATGTTCCATTTTTATGCTTCTCTTTCTTCTTTTTCCTTCTCGGATGGAACCTCGTCGACAATAAGTTTCGCCTTGGCCGGAAGATTGGTAGCGGCTCCTTCGGGGAGATCTATCTTGGTTCGTCTGGTTTTTCTCCATTCTAACTTCTCATTATGTTGCTCTATTACAATAACTAGATTTTAATGCTTCAATTCCATCTGCAGGTACTAATATACAGATGAATGAAGAGGCTGCAATTAAACTTGTAAGTGTTCCGATCTTAATTTAACACTACGATTCTAGCTCCGCCTACTCTCTCTCTCTCCCTTCCTTCGCTTAGATGCGCTTATTTTCCCTTCCTTTTCCCTCTGGGGTCAACGTTTGTGGTTCTGAACTCTATGTATGGTTTTATTTCCCACGAACTGTTCCCTTAATTATTGAGCCAACATTTGAACTATATTTAAGTGCTTCGAACTTTGGTTTTGTATCAGATATGCCAATTGGCGATGTCTTCTTAGAATAGGAACGATTCATGTGGCACTTAAAGCAAATAGCCGGAGTTTCCTAGTTTAGTTGAGTGGAACGTTGATCCTTTCTGGTTATGCTACTTGAAGGGATAGTGAATACAAAGAATTTTAAAGCAAATAGATTTTGTGTGTGTGTTTAGTTGGGTTTTTGGATGCATAGTTATTTGTTCATTGTTACAAAAAGAATAGTTATTTGTTCATTGTTAAAGCAATAAAATTCTTTTCTTCTTGAAACATGAATAAATTAGTTATAGAATTAACTCGGTTCTTGAAATTTAACAGTCATTATGTACCATGTTTATTTTAATAATAGAATAATATTTGTTGGACTTTGTTAGTTAATGCTAATGTTCAGCAAACTCCGCATCTTCTGCAATCTGCACAAAACTGATTCTGACAACTTCATCTTTCTTTATTTTATAGTTTAACCACTATATGCTGTTTGGTAATGGTTAAAAAATTGTTCTTGACTTTTTAAAACAGATTTTTTGTTCTTTAGTACAGAATGTAGGTTTGGATGGTGACATCTTGAAAGTTGGTTCTTGGTTGAGTTGTTCTCAAATTAAACCTGGACTTGAGAACTGACTTGATGTGTTTGAATGTACCAACTGTAAACTTAGTTTTACAAAGGAGCTTTAATTAAGATGGTTGAAGCCCATAATCCATGCTTCCTTTAATTTTCTACTCTGGGTTGTCTTCGCAACTTTATTGCTTTTTTTTTTTTTTTTCCTTTTTCTTTCTCCTGAAAGATATCAGGTTCTTCATGTAATAAGGAGTGTTGGCTTAATCACACATTTACTATCTCTGATGTTAGATTATAAATTTGGTTCTTGAACTTTTGTGATTATATCTAGTTAGCCCTTACTTGAGAGATTAAATAGATGTAATTGTAGGTTCATGGACCAAAATAGTATTTTAAACTAGAGTAAAAATCAATTTATAAACTTTGGGTTATATCATTTAAATTCCAATCAATTAAAACCCCCGGTTTTGCTACAATTCGGTAGTGAAAATAACCAATACTCCCTCCCTCCCTCCAATGTGTTGAATAACTTCACCGGTTGACGACCACCTACAGCGATCAAGTCTAACGATCACCTTTGGTGACCAATCCTGATGATCACTCTGATAGCGAACTCCAACGCAGATAACCTCTAATGTCCAATTTCGACGATGACCGCCTCCAGCTTGTTTTGCATCTTGTAGAGTAAGTCTTTTGTTTCTTCACTGCTTGTTTTGTTGCTCTTTGTTTCTTCTGGGTTATTGATAGAATAAGGAAATGAAGACTTTACTCCATCTAGTAGGTGGAATTCAAATCATGGTTAGGTAAGTTGGATTTTGATATTTATAGCTGCTTTGTTTTTCAGGACTAAATCTATGTTTTAGTTACTAATGTTTGGGCTAAATATATGATTTTGATAGTGAAATCTTGGCCCCCCACCTAGAGATGTTTAGGGGTGGGATCGGGACGACTTCCCAATCCCTATACCTAATCCCCATTTTCCATTTCATTCTTCAATTTTGCAATATTCTCTACTTAATTTTAAGGGATTGGGATGAAGATTCTCCAAGGATTAGGTTCCTTGCGATGAATTACCCACTGTTTTGTTTTTTAAAGAAAAAAATGATTTAAATGAATTTCTTGAAATGTTTTAACTAAACAATAAAGTTTTCACTGATTTTTGTCTTGAACTTGAATTCATAAAGAAATTACACGTAGATGAATTAGTAAAAACAATCTTCTGAGATTTGTCAATAAATGTGCTAAAAGGTTTTGTAAGAGAATTTTCGAAAGATATACAATTGTTGATAAATAAGTTTTTATGAAGGTTTTAAAAATTTTGAAAATAACATGATAAGCCTTTAAAAATAATGAAAACCTTCGTAAAAAACTACTTGATAATAGATAATTATCGATAAATAATTTGACAATTATCAAAGATATATAACCTTTGAAAAATAATAATTTTTGAAAGTTAATCAACCTTTGAAAAATAATATTTTTTGAAGGTTAGTAAACCTTTCAAAAAGTTTTTTTGACGGTATCTATTTCGAAACTTTTCAAAGGTTGTGATAACCTTTGAAAAAAAAATGTATCCAAGGTCTATTAAATGTTTTTTCGAAGGTAGGTCAAATTTTTTTGTAGTGACGACACTACCACAGTTGCTTCCCTGTATATTTCCTTTGAAGCCAGAGACGATTGAAGAGCATTTGAAGGGATCCTCAAACCTCAGAGACATAGTCAAATCGTTGGATAACGCCTTCTAACCCTTCCTTGTTTTTACCTATTCTTTGTAGTTTGGTTTTCTGAATACCGGTAGTTGATATCATCCATTAAAAATTCAATTTCAAACGTAACAATAATTTATTAACATACATCAAGATTAGTAGTCAACAAAACATAGTGAACTAATGATAAGTTGAGGATGATGTAGTCGAAAACCAATAATCTGAAAAAACAAATGAATCAAGATTCAAATTAAGTCTACACGAATAATAACAAATGCACGAGTGATCGATAAAATTTAGAATACCTATTTTATAATTGTCCAATCTACCAAACATAAAATTAGATGAAGAAATATATGCATTGAACTTTTAAAATCATGTATTGCAGTCGAAAGGAAAAAAGTACAGAAGTTTATTGCTGATATAATCATTGACACTAAATATTTTCCGTAGAAAAAGGACAATATTAAAACAAAGTTTAATTAAATGGCACAACAGCAAATCACTGCCCTCGGAGTTGGAATGCATACTCCATGTCCAAATCTTCTTCGAAAGCATAAAGTTTTGCACTGCTCATTTTCATAATTGCTACTGTTCTTGCAAATGAAATTACAAGTTAATGGAAGTGTACGTCCCTCCTTCACTTCCACATCTACAGTAATCGAAATAAAACAAAAGTTAGGTCAAGGATCAAATTGCAAAGAGATAAAGAGATGAGGGAGTAAAAGAGCAAACAAAAGAGTAATTATAGATAAAAGAGAGGGTACGAGAGCAAACTAAGAGAGAAAACAAGGCCATTGTTGTCAGAGAGATGAAGAGAAATTTCTGCAGATTCATTTTTTCTAAAAAAAAATGTGTTTTTCAAGTCGTGATTTTATCTTTTGAAAATCGCTTTATATAATAGTCATAACTTCCATTTGTATTCTTTAGCATATTTACATGCAAATACATGCATATTAACCTTGCATTTATACTCTTTCCTAATTACATGAATTATTGTTAATATAGATACATATATATTAATTCAAAAAATTTCTTACACAAAGATGTAAGCCTATGAATGAAATAAATGGCATGCCAAACATATAGCAGTGGCATATATACTAATATTTGTTAAGTAATATTGGAAATAAACAGAAAATAATTTCCCAAATAATTAAATTTTTTTTTCCACCCAAATGATATTTGCAGGGCATATGCGCATCATCTTGCATAGAATGTCCATATGTGTCTTCACTTCAAGAATTTAAGAAGAATTATTTACCTCAAAAATATGACAAAATATTACTATTTCTCAAAATCGTTATAAGATTATATTCATTTTTTTAATCAAATTTTGTATTCCTAAAGATATTTTATCCCTCACTTAAAATTCTTTAAGAAATCGAACTCTCAAATATAGCTATATTTCGTTGTAGGAAATTTTATTGAAAACGTTCTCAGAAAATAAACTTTTAAGAAGAATGGTTAAAATGTCTTTTAAACAAAACTCATTTCAAAGATTTGAAAATAACTGGAAAATATTGAGAAAATATTGAAAATAATACCAAAAGAAAAAACATCAATTTAATGGGTAAAGTTACAATAATAACAAAATATATAATTTAATAACATATATAAGGCAATAAACAAACAGACAATAATATTCATAGGGTATATTAGAAATTTAATAAAACATGGATATCGGGATCGATCTTGGCTCCCAAAGAATCAACTACTCACCTTAAGAATTCTATAAAATTAAACTCTAGAATTTTAGATAGACTAAGTTTAATTATTTTGAAATTTTTAGAATTTAGTATCTTAATTTTAGAATCTTTGGAACCAAATCTGAAGGGTTAATTGATTTATTTTGACTGTTGAGGGAAAATTCATTTGATTGAAGTTTGATGTGATGGAGGAGGAGGATTAAATACATAATGATATTTGGGGTTTTAAAGTTTAACAAGGAAAAGGGAAAAGTTGTGTGTGTGTGTATATATATATATACATACATACATACATATTATCACACCCGGTCCAAATTTCTCGGCTAATCTAGAACGAAGCATGAAGATGTTAAACATCACTTCTCTTTGTGACATCTAACGTCCCAACTCTTACCATATCGTGCACTCAAGATCAAACATAGACTTTCCAACCAATTTTCAAAAATAGTTTACATCCAATTAACAGAGTTCAAGAACCCAACTCAATTTAAATAACAGTACTGTTTAAAAAGATTTATATACCAACACCAAGGATTATTTTCAACAAAACCTCTCTTGAGATGGAACTCAAGAGTTTTAACTATTATGAAATACTCTCAAATATATACATAAATAATATAGCATATGTTTACAACACTAGTGACGTTTGACAGCCCAACAAGAAATATGGATATACACCAAAGACTCAGGTTCCTCCAGACTTTTCGCCTCCCGTTATACTCTAGCCACATCTGATGGTAGCCCCTAATCGCCTAGGTGGCGCTACAGGTGCAGGTTCCTTTGGACTTCTCAGTATACTTTGAGTACAACTAACCCCAGTAGCCCCCTGATCATCTGAACGGTGCTTCTGAAACACATTTAAGTAGCATGGAAAAATAACCATCTCTTAATCACTTTCACAAACCATTCAAAATTCTTAAATCCACCATCAAGAGGTTTCTTACAAACCATACAAATCATAATGATGTAAAATCAGGTTCCAAACTATATTTTCATAAATCCACCTCATATCAAGTCAATGGGCGTTCAGAAATCGAGATTCAAGCATTTTTTAAATAATAATAGAGTAAAAAAGATCATGCCATCACATTTCATAAATCATGACATACTATCATACATATATATTTTTCATATCAAAATACTCAAAAATAAACCACTCATTGTTTAAACATATAGTTTATAACGAAAACAGTTGAGAATAAACCACTCACTATTAATCGGCTTCTCCTTTAATTTCTAGTTATTCCTCCCAGATATCCTAAAATTACATTGATAATCCCCTAGTTATCCTCTAAATGACCATAATTCAATTATTTGAAAATTAACCTTTAAAAATAACCAATTTCACTTAAACTTTCTCCAAAACCTTAATTTGATCTAATGTTAACTTTGCAATTTACTCCTTTAATTACTTTTAAAATTAACTTAAGATCCCAAAATCAATCTCTAGTGAGAAGTAATTCCATATCAATTTTCTTAAGCTTGTCTCGACAATTTTTAGGGTTTTTCCTTTCAAATTTAACCCTAATTTCACTCAATTTATGGTTTACTCGCAATTAAACTCTTTTAATTACTTAAATTACCTTAACTTTCTCAAATTAATCCAAATTAAGCTCAAAGTATCATAGTTATACCAATTAGGATTTAAATCAATCTTGAGTACACTTAATTTTTCCCAAACTGTAATGTCATCTAATTTTAGGGTTTCACCCACACTTTAATCCTTAAATTATCTTGCAATTAACTTAATATTCCAAATTAATTCAATTCCAAGGCAAAACATCTTAATAATATCCAAAAGAACTTAAACTAAACTTGGGGACATCTTAATTAACTTAATTCAGTCCAATTTGCCTAATTTCCGCATTAACACTAATTTTCCAACATTAGGGTTTACTTTACCAAGTTAAACACTTAATCAACTTCAAAATTAACGTAGGACCTCGATTTCTTCTAATTTTAGATTTAAAGTATCATAATGATACAAATTGGACCTCTAATCATGCTTCAAACGCCTTAATTAAGATTTAAATTATAAGCCAAACTTGGTCAACCAGTCAATGCAAAGTCAACTTCATCTTCAACTTCTAACCACCCAAAAACCTAGAATTTTGGCCAGCAAGTTTCTTACATTTAGTGGCTAAATTCTTTCTTTACAATCATACCCACTAAAATTAACCTATGCAAGCCTCTTACCCATCATCTAAACTAATTTACCTCCGTGTTTGGTCGTCTGATTTGTCCTAGAACGCCCGGATGTGAGCTAATAATCCACTCATGATTCAAGACCGAATCTTCTGGATCGTGTGGAAGAAGAAGTCCACACGTTGCTATTTTTAGTAAGCATTATGTTAGTGGTTTATGGTTATTTTGTTGTTATTAAACGATAAATGTAAGTCCATCAATTGAATAAAAATTTAGGGGAGTTCTATTACTTTTCTTTCTCTCGCTAATATATTTTGCTTCTAGAATATTTTATTTTTTTTGTTTTCTTCAAATATATATCAGAGTGCGTGACATTTGTTTTTGTGCAGATCCCTGGATTTTAAACCAACATTTGGTATCAGAGCCAGGTTGTCTTCTCATCGCAGTTTCCACCGTCGAACGAAGATGTCGAGCGTCTCGCTGCAAGCGAAGGAGAACGGCGGAGTGCCAATTCTCTACCCGATGTTGACTCCTCACAACTACACGGTGTGGGCGATAAAGGCGGAAGCAATCCTCGACGCCCAAGGAGTTTATGAGACGATAGAGCCGATGAGAGGAGCTGAAGTGGATGTGAAGAAGAATAAGAAAGCGCGCGCGTACATTCTCCAATTCATCCTGAAAGACGTGCTTTTACAAATCGCGAAGAAGAAGACCGCAAAGGAAATATGGGATAGTCTCAAGACGAGGTACTTGGGCAGCAAGCGGATGAAGATGGCGCGAGTTCAAACCTTGAAGATTGAGTTTGATGTTCTTCGGATGAAGGAGACCGAGACAATCGATGAGTTCACGGGAAAAATCAGCGGATTAGTAAGCAAGTTCTCCACCCTCGGTGTTTGTTGGCACTTGAGGATTCACACTTGGTCATAGAAGCTCCTGGACTCCGTCCCGACAAAATATTTCCCATCGTCGTCGCAATCGAGCAACGGATGGCAACGACTCCGAGGATACAACACAACTCCGATGGACAACTCCTTATTACCCATGCCAAATGGAAAGAAAGACAAAAAGGGATAGCGGTGAAAACTCTTCGGTGAACAAAGGGCGCGGATTCAAGTGGTAACGATCGCAGAAGATGGCAAGGACGAGGACGAGGTCGTGGTCGTGGTCGTAGTCGTGGCGCGGAGCGTCAAAATAGTGTGGGAGGGCACTAGCAACACTGGAAAATGGCACTCGTGACAAATTCACATAAAGTTGCTCACTTGCAACAAGATGGGACATTACGCGTCGAAGTGCCGCGAGAAAGGTCGTGACGATGAAGCTCATCTAACTGCACTGCCGTGAAGAACTGGCTTTGATGATGGCCGTGTCCCAGGGGAGACATGCACTAGCAGTGATCAGAAGGATGCTGTAACTACTCATAAAGAGCAGTTATTGCCGGAGATGTA